>NC_089847.1:51594281-51921156 GCF_035609145.1 Eleutherodactylus coqui | reverse complement strand
CTTATTTTTCTCTTAATGCACCCATGATTGTCAATGGAAATTAACGAAAAAGGCGCGAAAACCGCCGCAAAAAAATCTGCAACTCCAGTGGGTAGGCGCCCTAACACTACCCACTGGGGGTTTTTTTTCCCTGCGAAATTCGCAGCATTTTTTTTCTGCAGGGGTCTATGGGACTTGTAATGTTAAAATCGCGATCGCGATTTTAACATTACAAGTCCCATAGACCCCTGCAGAAAAAAAATGCTGCGAATTTCGCAGGGAAAAAAAAACTCCAGTTAGTAGTCACCCTAAAAATGCTTCACACAAAAATCGCAAAGCACAAACTTGCGATTTTTGTGCAATGCGTTTTTAACATTAGAAGGTCCTATTGACATTTTCAGTTTTTTTGTGAGCCAAAACCAGGAGTGGAGAGAAAGTATAATGTGAAGGTTTGTATGTCTTCTGTATTTTGGACCCACTCCTGGTTTTGACTCAGAAAACTGAACATAAAACCTGTCGTGTGAAAGCGCCCTAAAGGGATTGTTTAGTTTAAATACCCATTTTTACAACCCTATTATGCAAATCTGAGTTAATAGATGGGGTTGACCATTCAGGCCCCTTATCGATAAACCAGAGTTGAGAGTGGCTATAAGGCTGGGGTCACACTGGGCGGATTCCCACCGGAAATCTCGCGGTTTGGCCGCAGCAAAAACTGCGAAATTTCCGCCGGGAGAAGCGCCGTGGAAAAACCTGCGGCGGCTTTGAAGCGGCCCGGCCGCTTGCACTTCTAATGCGGCCGGCGCTCCCATAGAGGAAAACACGGCTGCAGCGGAAAGAAAGAAGAATGGACATGCTGCGGTCGGCAAAGCCGTGCCGCAGCCGCGGTTTTGGCCGGATTAACCGCAGCGGATTAGTCTTCCCGTGTAGATGAGATTTCTGAGAAATCTCGTCCACATGGCTGGCTAATCCCGAGATTAGCGGCCGGAATTTCCGCGGCAAATCCGCCCGGTGTGAACCCAGCCTAAGAGTATCATTTATTCTAGAGCACCTAGGTATATCTGTATATTACAAGAACATCTCATAGATTTCAGTCAGAACAGTGTAATGCTTTATTTCCCCTGTGGTGGTGCTGCAGGCAAATTTAACAGTTGCTGCTATTAAAAAAATCTAATGCGCAGAAAAGTGTTGCTGTCCATATCAACTCATCAGATGCCAATTAGGCTTTTGCAATGTAGAAAATAAATGATTGACTACTATAGGTAATATTATTTTAGATAAGATTATGTTCTAATTCTTGTCTGCCAACAGTTTAGCACTAAACCCATTAATGGGGTTACCCACTTTTGAACAATTTCAACTTGTTATTCAAATCATCCATTGATAATGGATCATTTTAATAATGGGCATCTTTTGCTGAGCTCCAAACAGTAGGAGATGGAAAAAGTGATCAGAGTACACTGTGTAATACATGGAAATACTACAATCTGCTTAGGGGCTGCATAATCAAAATGGAAGGAGACTTGCCTACCTACAGAGTTGCTTCAGTTTTCTTTTTTAGGTGTATATTAGTTTTCAACTGGACAACCCTTGTGCATGTGCCTTGTTAGGGAACAGAAACATCATAAACAAGGTTCCTCGCCCAGTATTCTCCTCCATTACTCTGAGCAGAGCGGCATAAAGAAAAGCATAGTAACCAGAGATGAGCGAGCACTCAAATGCTCGGGTCCTCGTTATTCGAGTCGAGCTTTTTGTAAAATTCGAGAGCTCTACTCGAGTAACGAACCCCATTGACTACAATGGGAGGCTCGAGCATTTTTGTATGTGGGACGCCGGGTGCCGAGTTTTTTTTTTGGTTCGTGTGCTCTCTCTCTCACCCCCCTGCCAGCCAGCCAAAAAATTTGCCATTGACGTGCACTGGGAGGGGCAAAAACTGACACGTCTCAGCGGGGAGTGGCCAAAAACTGGAGCGGGGTCAAACACCACGTGATGCACACTCAAGTAGTGAGCACCATCAAGTATGCTAATACTCGAACGAGCATCAAGCTCGGCAGAGTATGTTCGCTCAACTCTAATAATAACGTAGCATTTAAAGCCAAAAAAGACATATATCCATCCAGTTCAGCCTATTACTCCCACCCAATGTTGATCCAGAGGAAGGCAAAAAAATATCTAATGATGTAGAAGCCAACCCCTATGAGAATTTTTTTAGTATTTTTCCCTTCATATATTTCAACCCATAGAGACTCCACATGTTCATCTTCCTCTTATATATTTTCGCATAATATGGGCTTTAAACAGGACTATAATGCCATAAGGTCACTGCCCAGTTATAGCTTTCATTCAACCAGCTCTCTGTTAGTCCCGCTATGTCATAGTTTTCCTCAGAAATTATCACTTTCATTTTGTCTACTTTCTTGGTCAGACTTTTAGCATTAGTGTAGAAGGTTTTGGTTATTTTTTATTTTAGGTATATCTCTATTTACTATTTTACCAGTTCTAACTCCTCCCACCGCTCCATTCCCATTTCCATTACTTAGTCCCAGGTCACTGTCTACACTCTCTTCCCCTTCATCACTCTGGTACTCCAATTGGACAAACCATGCGCACATTCGATCTCAATACCATCTCTACGCTGTCAACACACAGCTATACACCTCTTCCCATGAAATCTCTGTACCCTTCCTCCAAAACATCACCGGTTGTCTGTCCTCTGTCTCTAACACCAAGTCCTCCCTTTTTGTCAAGTTCAACCTCTCAAAAACTGACCTCCTTGTCTTTCCGCCCTCAACCAGCCGACCTCCCCCTAACATCTCCATATTAGTATCTGGCACCACCATAACCTCCCAGACTGCACGCCCGCTGCCTTTGGGTCACAGTGGACTCTGACCTTTCCTTTATCCCCCACATCCAATCTCTAGCCCGAACATGCCACCTGCATCACAGAAATATTGCTACCTGGACGTTCCTAACCATGGACATGCTAAAGACACTCGTTTACGCCCTCATCCACTCCCGACTTGACTACTGCAACTCGCTGTTCACTGGCCTTCCCCGCACCAGACTCTCCCCTCTCCAATCCATACTGAATGCGGCAGCTGGACTCCTTTTTCTATGCAGCCGTTACTCAGACGCCTCTGCACTATGCCAGTCACTGCATTGGCTGTCCATCCACTGTAAAACGAAATTTAAACTCCTCACCCACAAAACTCTCCATTGCACTGCGCCAACGTACATTGCTGCCCTCCTGTCTGTATACCACCCAGTCCACGCACTCCGATCCGCTAACACACTTAGACTAAATACCCCTCTAATACGAACCTCACACGCTCACCTCCAGGACTTCACCAGAACAGCAACGATCCTCTGGAATGCACTACTCCTTCCTTTGGATCAACAACATTGGAGGGTAAACAGGCTGAACTAGATGGACATTGTCTTCATTCGGCCTTACATACTGTCTTACTATGTAATCCCTGATGCACAAAATTTCAGATGCGCCCTAAAAATGCACCTCTTCAGGGAGGCATATCAAATCTCCTGGCCTAGTCACCCTGTCCCTTTCCACGGCGCCCAACACCTTCCACCCTGCCTATCGCATATGACCTTTACCCCTGTACCTCCTTACTGCCCCCACCCCGTTTACTCTCTAATAACTGATTTCCACATGTAATTCCTAGACTGCTTGTGTTCACCCGTGCCTCAACTGCCCTCTCCCCCTGTACCTCCTGTATCACCTCCACCCCTTTGTTTCAAACTGATTGTATACCACATGTAATTTGTTGCATTGTCTGTGTTCTCCCATGCTCGTATGCACTGCGGAATAAGGTGGCGCTATGCAAATAAAGATTGTTATTAATAGTTCTCTGAAATCGTTTTTAAGGACACTTATTTCTAACTTTGTCATTGGTGCCAATGTGTACTATGACCGCTGGATCCTCAGCAGCCTCTCCCAGCAATCTGTCAACCCAATGTGTTAAACTCAAGTGCCAGGAAGACGACACACCATTTGACTATTCCATTTTTTTAGCAGATTGCCCTGTCTGCCCCCTTTATAATTGAGTGCCCCACTACCAGGACCTATCTATTCCCCTTCTTACTGGAGCAGACATCTGTTTGATGGTCAGAGGCCATTTAGTGCTGCAGCAGTGCTAATCCTGTAATGGCATCACCCTTATCTCCCAGTATAACCCTATTGACTCAGTGGAATTAGGCACTGATACAATAATAGCCCACTAATGCAATAGGGCCAAAAAGGTCCAGCAGAAGAAGACCTCATTTGGAACTGAGTTTGAAGCCAATCGGTTGCCACTAGGTTTTATTTTTTATGGGTTATTTTACAAATAAGCTCATAGACCTTGTTGGTGATATATCCTGTGTGTGTAGAACAGATAGTTACAGATCATGCTGCTTACAATAGTGGTTAAGTGTAAAATTATCCATCACCAATTTAGCATACTGTCCAAGTAATTGAAGAAAACATGGGTCTTATATGTGCTTAGGTTTTGTTTGCACTTCCATTAAGAGTTATATTTTTTAAAAAGCCATGATGCCCATAACTGATTCCTACAAATCTGCTTTTCATCTGTCAATGAATCCTGACAGATTATATTGACTTAAAATCGTCCCATTAGGTTTCAGATTTTTCCTGGATAGACTAGTATTACGGCTGACGGATGTGGACCCACTGTACCAACTTACCAGCTAGGCCATGATCCTAGACCAGTGAGGTTAGCAGCTGATCCTGGTGGATGGAGGTGTTGGAGCGCAATGCTGTGAGTCTGTCCGATCTGTGAGCAGGAGAGGTACAAGAAATACCAGATATAGATCCCGGCTACGGGAGATGAGGGTCTCGACTTAAACTGAAAGAGGCTCAGGGGAAAAGTCCTGCCTAAAAGAAGGGTGAACGTTCTGACACGAACGGCCCTGCTGTCTTCACCTGGGGTCTGTCTATCCCTGACAGAGGACAGGAAAGGTGAACTGAAAAACTAAACGCACACACACACAGAACAATAGACGTAAAATGAACAGACTGACCTCAGAGTTAGCTACAATACAAGACAGGTAGGTACTAGTGCAGCATCTGAGGAGTTGGCCCTCAGCCTTAGGAGACAGCGAGGTAGAGTTTGGGCGTTGTCACGTGGCTCTACCATCTCCCACCCAGAGAGTAGCACAGGACCCATCCAAGTAACCGAGGGGAGGCCATTCAAAGGGTAACCCAAATTGTGTTTTACCTTAAGTTCTTGTCACTCATGATCCACCGTTCCATCCTCTGCAGTGAATCTATAAGATGTCAATAAAGAGTCCACACACAGGGATATGTTTTAAAAGCAGAACGGGGAACGGTCAGTAAAGCCCATTTCCTTGAGAATAATGTGTAACAATCCAGCACAAAAGTTTACATCCACCATGAATCAGACACTGCAATCCAAGATGGGGTGTGACAGGGAGGCTTCTCGGGTAGGCAGCAGAAAACCACAGTCCTGTTATCTGTGGGGTCCTGGTCCCGGCAACACTTAACACTCACTCCGACTCTCCTGTACACACTCACGATATCCATTGCATTCTGATCACATCTGTTGGTACTCCATCCATTCTCACTCCTTAGAAATGGTGCTGGCTCAACCTAGGCAAAGCAGGCCCAGGTCAAGGTGAGGTATATCCTCCATATTCCAGTCATTGACCAATCAGTGCCTGTGGGGGTCCAAATTGCTCTCCTCTCTCAGACTTCACTTAGGCTTAACTCTGGCTTAACTCTCTTTCAGCACACCTTGCAAACACATATATAAAACAAGGTCACATGACACCCAACAAGATACATTTTTCAGCCATAGCCCCGACAGTAACTTATTCAGTGCTGCAGAGATGCAATGCACATCAAATTCATTCACATAAAAGACACTGACAATACATAGGCACGAGTCACACATAAATCACTCCAACACATTCTAGAGACTTCTAGAAAGGTCACATTAACTTCAAGACACTACACTACGGAACATGAACATGGCAAAGGTACTAACTGGAGAGCAAGAAAGCACTAGGATATGGAAACTAGACTGGATAGCTATAGCAAGGGTCACCAGCACTATGGCAATAAAACTAAGATACCAGCTCAGCTAAATAGGAAGCTGATGGCTGATGCTTTGCAGCTGTACTGGCATACTGCAAAGGTTGACCCCCGCACTGCTGGAAAGAAATGTACAGCAGTTCAGGTTACTATGGAAACCCGACGACACCTACGTCTACCGGAAATAATTGGAGGCAGGTAAGTTTGGGACAAAGGCCTAATAACTAGTGCAGCATGTTACACTTTTCTGGCCCTCAAAGAGCAAAGGAAACAAAGTAAGTGTGGACATATCCATACACAATCCTGCCAAAAGTATTTGGACTGACCTATCAGTAGAATGGATTGAGTCTTCTTAGTATGTCACGTATCCTAACCCATGCTACATGAGATGTAAACCCTTGCAGGTGTCAGTCATAGTTTGTGATGAGAACTACATAGTATTGGATATACGGGTTATGCTGCTGCACACAAGCCATCCACTTTTTACCTGAGTGTATTGTGACAGCCGTTAAATACAATGGAGGTTCCATTATGGTCTTGGGAGGTTTTACATGGCATTGTATCAGTTCGTTGATTGCAGTGACATGAACATGGAGGTGTATTTTGGCATTCTAGACAAAAATGTGCTGCCAACAATGTATCAATACTCTGGGAATGGTCAGCGATACTTCCAGCAAGACAACGTCCCTTGTCACAAATCCAACACTATTTTATATTCGTTTGAGGATTTGGATGTTCCATGATTGGACTGTTGGACTGGCTGCACAGAGTCCAGACCTGAACCCTACTGACCATCTATGGGGTGAACTGGAATGTTGGGCCAATACATATGAACAGCATCTATCTTCTGTGAGAAAACTCACCAGATGGTTTCAGGAAGAATGGAGAAAATTTCCAGCTGAAGTGCCTCAAACATTAATAGATAGTATGCCATGGAGAGTATCCAATGCCATTGGGGTCAAAGGAGCCCCACTAAGGATTAACATATGCAAATAAATACTACTTTTGATTCTTGCTTGAGTGTCCGATTACTTTTGGTAGGATCATGTATAGGCCCTCATTGAAGCAGGGTAAGCATCCACATGCTGTAGCATTTTGCCCTGTGGCAACAGGTCACAGAGTTGTCTCTTGGTCCTCGGTGTAGCCCTGGTAGAGAACATGTGCTGGATTGTTTAATTCTATTCTGGCTGCTGTTCAGATCAACGCTGGATGCCATCATAGTCATGGCATCAGCAGACCCTTTCCTTCAGCTGAAACAGGTATAAGGTATATTCACATTGAATGGTTCGGATGTAGTAACAACTGCACCAAAAACCACATCGTAAAATCACTTGAATTCTGGCTCTGTTCACGCTGACAGTTGGCTGGATAACAGCTAATTGTTGGTGGTCCTAAACAACAGACCCCTGCCAATCTACTACTGATGACCAATTCAGAGGATAGGTTATCAATACAGAGTGATTCAAAAAGAATGGTGTGAAAGTAAAGCTGATTTATTCATATATGAAGGGACATACAACAGCCAGAATGACACAAAAAGATAGAAGAGCTCTTAAAGATGTTTGATGACTTCATCACAGCGGATGTGTTGTTTGGGTTATCTAGTGACACCAATGACACCCACATTAAGCATTTGTAAGGTGCATTAAAAACTTCTAAAGTAATACTTAATTATGTTTTTAGATACTTTTTTATTTCGACTCATGTCCTGGTAGGTTATCTCGAAGGGATGTTTTAATGCTTTAATACGTGTTTCAACGCATTTCTTTAGTCGGTCTATATCCCGGATTGATGCCCGAGTGTAACCAAAGTTGACCTGAGTCATTATTTACTTATGTACACTGTTTGGTTTTGAATGTAAAAGAAAACTAATAAAAATACTGATTTTCAAAAAAAAAAAAAAAGCATCTAAAGTTTTATGTCATTCTGGATGTTTTACGCCAATTCACGTATTAATAAATTGGCTTTACATTTGCACTATTCTTTTCAAATCACCCAGTGGTTCAGACCCTGCCAACTCTTTTAAATGAATGTTAACTATTTATACCCACTTGTTAAAATATACACACCCCTGAGTCACATATACTGTACAGCCACAATGAGCTGTTATTCCTTGCACAGCTCTGTCATTATCTGCAAGAATATGTGTCTCTTCTGCGTATAAGGCTTGGAAAGAAAGTGGAAAGCTTGATGCATTTTTGTGATGTAATGTATCCTGATTACAAGGGATATAATGTGGGTATGACTGTGGTTTGGATAAAGCAGCCCACCAGATCAAGATGTTACTATAAATACAAAAACTGCAGAGACTTTTTCAGACATCTTCAGCGCTCCTCCTCAGGATTTTAGAATTCATACCAAAATACTTTCAACATCTGGTTAGAAAACCACTTGCTGGGTCTCTAGAGGGAGTACTACATATGGGACCCAGCTCTACTCTCCAGAGCGCACAGCTAAAATGAGTATATGAGAAATGTATTTTTGACTTTATATAGTGTATAACCCCAGTTTAAGAGGTTGGAATCCCCCTTTAAGGCTCGGCCAAACGAGCGAGTTTTTAAGCGCATGAATAGCCGCACTAAAAAAAAAAGTCGCACATCACATGTAGAAAAATTGCGTGACCGGGTGCATTTGCACTCGCATGTCCTATCTTTTCCAGGTGTGGTTATTTAGCACCTCTAAAAAACGGACGCGTGACCGCTTCCATTGGAAAGCATTGGTTCTAATAGAGATGATTTATAATCACGCCTATTCATGCAATTAAAAAAAACAACTCATCTAGCCATGGCCTTAATGGTTGAAAATGAAATGTTGCATACATTGTGTTTCAGTTCCTCATCATTTCTACGATTTATGCTTGCTGTCAATGAATGAAACTAATCATTTCTTCTTCTTCTAGAGGCTGAAATGTTACAGAATATTAACTCTTCCAACATCAGAAATACATTGTCGCAAACTATGAGGATAGATGAGAGATTTGTGCTGTTGATGTAGCATTTAGGGCGCCCACCCACTGGCGATTTTTTTTCCCTGCGAAATTCGCAGCATTTTTTTCTCTGCAGGGGTCTATGGGACTTGTAATGTTAAAATCGCGATCGCGCAAAATCGCGATTTCGCGGTAAATTGCGATTTTGCGCGATCGCGATTTTAACATTACAAGTCCCATAGACCCCTGCAGAGAAAAAAATGCTGCGAATTTCGCAGGGAAAAAAATCGCCAGTGGGTGGGCGCCCTAAAATGGATGTTCACCAATGATTTTCTATGTATCCAAAATTACTTGCAGCCTAGAAACACATCTGTGCATGAATTTATCTTCAAATGATCATTTTAAATAAAATATTACAATATTTTGTCCCCTAAGTGAGTTACTTTGAAATTCATAATAATATACTTCGGACAGAATCCATGTTGCCAGGGTTGGATTAATGTTCTTATAGCATATAGTGCAAATAATATTACATAATTAAAAGTTAATAGAACTAGAAATATATCCTCTTTAAACTTGTTTTAGCGAAAATCATAAAAGCAGCGAGTAACAAGAACAAAGGAAAGGTTAGTCATGAATAAAGCAAGGAGTTACAGTACATAGTAAAACTACAAAGTACAATGCAAATGATACAACCTGATGCTAGAATTATCTCCAAATGCATGTTTCTATTATAGAGTGATATGGATGAGCAGAGAAGAGAGTGAGGTGGGAAGAGCACAACATTTCCCAGACCTTTTATAAAAGCCACAATTTTTATATACTACTTTGTCATAATCAAAGAAAGTAGTATTCATATTTTTCCAAACTTTTAAGCATGGTGAGATGTCCCATCCACCTTGTTGCAATTCAAGATACAGGCTTGGTGTGGTCACAACTCCTATTTAGTATAAAAACCAATCTGTTCTGAAATTTTGATTGTGATTTGTGAGAGCTAGTTAGTAACACAGTTCTATCCCTATTTTCCATCTTTCCTATAGCTTTATTCAGAACGTTTCCATTAAAACCACGTTTGTGCAATCTATGACAGGTAGGATCTTGGTATAGGCTAATTTATAACAGTGTTGGAAAGATAGGAAGGAATGCGCATCCAAGATGGAAGCAGCCAACACTCTAAATGGACAATGTAGAAAAAAACGTAATATCCCGTTTCAACAGTAATATTTAGTCAGTATTTGTAAGCTAAATCCAGGAATGGCACCTAGGGGGTATAGTAGAAGGTATAATGGAAAGATTTGCAACTCTTCCGTATTTTGGACTAGCTCCTGGTTTTGGCTTACAAATACGAACTCAAAATGATGAGCAAATACTGCCGTGTCAATAAGACATTAAGACAGCACATTCAAGGTGAAATAAATGTAGGAAGACTATGTATCTAGCTACTATATACGGAGAGCAGAAAGGGCCTTCCCAGAACAGATCACAGGGATCCGGAACCCAAGGTGTGTAGTAAATGGTTCGATATTTGAGAGAGGGTCCTCAGTTATCGAGTGTCTGTCTTAAATATCTCAACTCTCTTTACATATAAATAGGGCATATTTATTACCTCTTGTACCACAGATTTTTGTTGCGCAAAACTCGCAAATTATAATGCACACTGTAATTTGCAACTTTTAGACTAATTAAGCTGCAAGCTTTCTAAAGGTAGATAAGGCTATGCCAAAAGGGCGATGTGTATCTTAATACATTTGTTGTAGTTACATTGGCCCAAAATGTACTTGTACTGGCATATGAAATGATGGGTTAAGTACTGTAAATATGCCCTGTTGGAGAGTATTGCAGGGCTGTCCTACCAATATTTTAGGTCTTTATAAGATGGGGAGCTTTAATTTAGATCTACCACTATCCCATATAAATGGCGTCATTAATATGATTATTCGAAGAATTGTAAGGTAATGGGAGTATTGACATATTTAAGGGTATACAAGAAATTAGTGAACATTAAGTAGGAGAATATATAGATTTAATATGTAATAGTGCACTGACTGTTCAGCCCGGGATAGTATCTGCAGATATACACCACTTACACTAATATTATATAGGTCTCTTCTGTTCCACCAAAACAGTTCTGACCTATTGAAGAATGGACTCCACAAGACCTCTGAAGGTGTTCGGTGGTATGTGGCACCAAGACATTAGCAGAGGATGCTTTAAGTTGTGAGGTCGGGTCTCCATGGATTGAACTTGTGTTTACAGCACATCCCACACCTGGCCCATCAGATTGAGCTCTATGAAGTTAAGAGCATTAACTTTTTTAGCAATTTCTTCTGCAGCAACTCTTCTATAGAATCAAACCAGAGAGGCTAGCCTCACATGCATTAACAAGCCTGTTTGCCAGTTCACCAGTTATCCTTCCTTGGAGCCCTTTTGGTAGGTAGTAACCACTGAATACTGGGAACAGACTACAAAAGATATGCCTTTTTGGAGATGACCCGGTTGTGTCAGTATTACAATCTGTTCCTTGTTGAAGTCATTCAGATCCTTATATTTGCTAATTTTTCTTGTTCCCAACATATAAATGGGGTAGGCTGATGAAAAATGACATTGAAATGTGTGCTGCCCTGTGTAAAAACATAAACAAAGAACCCCCCGTTATGTTTCTCCAAATCCCCCGTTATGTTTCTCCGAACCCCCCGTTATGTTTCTCCGTTACGGAGCCTAAAGTGGATGGTTTGAAATGCTATCCCACCCCAAGGTTCATTCATCCAGTGCAGATAGGCACTGGATGAACAATATTTTGATTCTGTTAATCGTTGATGATGTTTCTTCTCCTTATGTCAAACATAGTTATAAAAGGTTCATTAGAAGGTCACTTCCCTACCCCCCGCCATACTTAATATGAAAAACGCAACGACTCCCCAGCATATAAACCACCTACCAGTCATGCCCATTAACATCACATCCCTAAATGTAAAAGGTCTGAACAACCCCTATAAACGCAGCATGCTCTGGAGACAGGGCCTTAAGTCCCACTCGGACATCTTCCTCGCCCAAGAGACACACTTCCTGAGAGATAACCCCCCCCCCCCCCCCCCCTGCAACCACCCTAAATTTCCAAACATTTTCCTGGCATCATATGAGGAGAAAAAAAAGAAAGGAGTAATGATAGCCATTAGTCGGAACGTTACATTCTCCCAAAAAAACGTATACGTAGACCCAGGCGGACGATTTCTAATACGTAATTAATGCCACTAATGCGTAATGCAATTAATGCGTAATTAATGCCACTACCTACACATTAGTAAATGTCTACTTCCCATTTAAACGACAGGCCAAATTCTTCAAGCATGTTCTATCCGAAGTGGCCAAAATTCGAGAGGGAAATTTGGTGATCGGAGGAGATCTAAACTCAGTGGTGGACCCTACATTGGACTCCACCGCGAGCAGCAGAGGCATGTCACCCATTGTCCCAATCATACACTCAGAAGAACTATACGACGTGTGGAGGTGTCTGCATGGATCGGAGAGGGACTACACATTTCTCTCCGCACCACATGCATCTTATTCTAGGATAGATATGTTCCTGCTGCCGCGGGGGGGCCTAGGGGGGGTTCTACAGGCAGATATTGGAACGATATCATGGTCTGACCACGCCCCCATATCCTTAACGCTCCAAGAGAAATTCAATTACTCCCCATCATTCCCATGGAGACTAAATGAATACATTCTAAACCATCCTGAGCACGAACTACCTCTTAAGGAGGAACTAGAGGGATTCTTTGCGAACAATATAGGATCAGTCCCGAACATCTCCACAGTGTGGAATACACACAAAGCCTACATGAGAGGCATGTTTATTAAACTTGGAGCAAGAGCCAAAAGGAAAAGAGAAGAGGAATTTAACCTCCTAATGGACAAAATTAAATCCCTAGAAGCGCTAAATAAAAAAGAACCAACCCCACAAAGAACAACAGACCTCTTTAACTTTCGGGCAAAGCAACAAAACCTGTTGGTTTCTAAACATGACATCGCGTTTCAAAAACTCAAAATGCAATTTTATGCGCACGATAACAGGACAGGGGCCTTATTAGCAAAACAACTCAAAGACCTTAGAACTAAGGAAAGAATTGGATACCTCCTCAATCCACAAGGCAGAAAAATCTTCCATCCTCAAAAAATGGCGAACGCATTTGCTGCATATTACTCCTCCTTATATAACTTAAAAAACAACCAAAATATACATCATCCCCAAAAGGAAGAAATTCAGAGCTTCCTACAAAATGTGAACCTCCCTCCCCTCTCTCCCGAGCAAATAGAAAATCTCTCTTCTACAATTACCTCTCAGGAAGTGGTGGACTCGATTAAACTACTAAAGCCCCACAAAACCCCTGGCCCGGACGGATTTTCAAACGGCTATTATAAAAAATTTGCAACACTCCTGGCCCCTCACCTGGCGTCTGTGTTCAACGGGGCGATGGAAAACGGCTCCTACCCACCCGAGATGCTGGAAGCTTTGATTGTTACAATTCCCAAACCAGGGAAGGAGAATACACCCCTGGCCAATTTCCGACCTATCTCCCTGTTGAACACAGATGTGAAAATCTACGCGAAAATCCTTAGTATGAGACTGTTCACAATCCTTCCGGTATTAGTAGCAACAGACCAAGTGGGATTTGTCCCCCAAAGACAGGCACCGGATGGTACCCGTCGGTTTCTGAACCTGGTCAGGGTGGCCGAAAGGAACAGAACACCTGCTATGCTCTTAGCGCTAGATGCTGAGAAAGCATCCACTGGGGGTTCCTGGAAGCCACCCTGGGGAGGTTTGGGTTTTCAGGGCGTATCAAGACAGCAATTATGTCTCTGTATTCTGCCCCGTCAGCAAGGGTATTTTCCTCGGGATGCCTTTCCTCTCCATTTGCCATCTCCAATGGTACAAGACAGGGGTGTCCCCTTTCCTCCCTTATATTTGCCTTGGTAATGGAGCCATTGGCTGAAAAGTTTAGGACTAATTCAACATCCAAGGGATCAAAGTAGCATCACAAGAACACAAGATTGGTTTATGTGCAGACGACGTCATACTAGCTATTACTAACTAATCTCTTCCCTGCCACATGTCCAGTCTACTCTAGACCAATTTGGAGATGTCTCATATTATAAAATCAACAACACGAAATCCCAAATGTTAAATTTCTCCAAAAACTACCTACCACTTCTTAACAGTATCCCCAGTATTCTAAGTAAATTCCGCAAACCCTTCATTTCCTGGGCAGGTAGAATAGCAGCAGTTAAAATGATGATACTACCCCGAATCTTATATGTTTTCAGAACAGTAACAATCCCAATTCCTTCCCAATTTATATCCAAATTCCAAGCCCTGATTAACCAATTCATCTGGGGAGGAGCCCACGCCAGGATAAAATTCGCCACTCTAGTAAAACCATATGAACTGGGAGGTATGAGAGCTCCTGACATCAAGCAATACTTCGCAGCCACTATACTAGACCAAATCAAACACTGGGGGGTTACCTCATCCCCCATAATATGGGTGAGCAGCATAGAAACAGCAGCATTGGGAGCCCCCCTGATCTCCCTCCTCAGAGTTAGCCCTCCCCCGCTGACTACCCATACCTTACCAAGTCTCCAGGTGTCGGTGCAGATTTGGAACCAACTAGTGGCATCCAACTCGGAAAAGGTCATGGCCATATCCCTCCCCTTGAGATTCCTGCCCTCTATACTCCTGGACTTTGAATATGGGACCTGGGAGAGAGCTGGGGTGAAGAAAGTTGGAGACCTGTGTGGAGAGGCTGCTATAATGGACTTCCCTACATTAAGTAGAAAATTCAACCTCCCTAGTAAACTGGGCTTCTCACATTTGAGATTAAGATACGCACTACAATCCCTAGATATCAGCAAACCACTATTCCCCAAGACATAGTAACATAGTAACATAGTATGTAAGGCCGAATGAAGACATTGTCCATCTAGTCCAGCCTGTCTATCCTACTGTGTTGATCCAGAGGAAGGCAAAAAACCCCAAGGCCAGAAGTCAATTAGCCCTTTTGGGGAAAAAATTCCTTCCCGACTCCCTAATGGCAATCAGACTGTTCCCTGGATCAACCCCTAATAGTTCCTACCTGCCTATATACCAGGATTGACACTTAACCTAAAATTTATATCCTGTAATATCCTTCTCCAGAAAGACATCAAGTCCCCTTTTAAACTCCTCTATGGATTTTGCCATCACCACTTCCTCCGGTAGAGAGTTCCACAGTCTAACTGCTCTTACAGTAAAGAACCCCTTTCTGTGTTGGTGATGAAACCTACTTTCCTCTAATCGTAGCGGATGTCCTCTTGTTACCGTCGTGGTCCTGGGTGTAAACAGATCGCGGGAGAGATCCATGTGTTGTCCCCTCATGTACTTATACATGGTTATTTGGTCGCCTCTTAACCTTCTTTTTTCTAGAGTAAATAGTCCCAATTTGGACAGCCTCTCTGGGTATTCCAGTCCCGTCATTCCATGTATTAGTTTAGTCGCTCTTCTTTGAACCCCCTCAAGCACTGTGACATCTTTCCTGAGCACCGGTGTCCAGAATTGTACGCAGTATTCCATGTGAGGTCTGACAAGTGCCTTATATAATGGAAGGATAATGTCTCGTCCTTCGCCCCTATACCTCTTTTGATGCACCCCAAGACTTTATTTGCCTTTGCAGCGGCTGACTGGCATTGGTTACTCCAGTTTAGTCTATTATCCACTAATACCCCCAGATCCTTTTCCATATCACTTTTCCCTAGTGGTACCCCATTAAGTGAATATTTGTGACATCCGTTCCTCTTGCCCATGTGCATAGTCTTACATTTTTCAACATTGAACTTCATTTGCCATTTTTCTGCCCAAGCCCCCAGCTTATCCAGGTCCGTTTGTAGCCGCACATTGTCCTCCGTTGCATTAATTATATTGTATAATTTTGTGTCATCTGCAAATATTGATATTTTGCTGTGCAGCCCCTCTATCAGGTCATTGATAAATATGTTGAACAGAGTGGGGCCTAATACTGAACCCTGTGGCACCCCGCTAGCGACTGTGGTCCAATCAGAGTACGAACCATTTATTACCACCCTCTGCTTTCTATCGTTGAGCCAATTTTTTACCCACTTACACACGTTTTCGCCCAGTCCGAGCTGCCTCATTTTGTATATTAGCCTATTATGTGGCACGGTGTCAAAGGCTTTAGAGAAGTCCAGATATACAAGATCAATAGATTCTCCCTGGTCCAGCTTAGAGCTTACTTCATCGTAGAAACTGATCAGATTTGTCTGACATGAGCGACCCTTCATGAATCCATGCTGGTGAGGAGTTATTCCCTTAATCTCCTTGAGGTACTCATCGATGGCGTCTCTCAGAATCCCCTCGAAAATTTTTCCCGTTACTGAAGTGAGACTTACTGGCCTGTAGTTACCAGGCTCACTTTTGCTCCCTTTTTTGTAAATTGGAACCACGTTGGCAATGCGCCAGTCCAATGGTACTACTCCGGTCTTGATAGTGTCTAGAAATATTAGGTATAGCGGCCTAGCTATCTCGTCACTTAGTTCCTTTAGTATCCTTGGGTGTAATCCATCTGGGCCCGGTGATTTATCAATTTTAGACGGCCTTTACTTTCTACTCGCTCTCAACAGAGGTCTCCGGAGGCATATCTACTTTTTACGAGAGCTCGTTCTCTCAGATCTCTCAAACTAAATCAGCCCATATGATACTATGGGAACTTGACTTTAAACAAACATTCAGTCTGGAGGATTGGAGTAGGGCGCTTGCATGGACGAAAAAGATATCGCATGGCATAGCACACTGGGAAACATCCCAGAAGATATTTCTCCGCTGGTACCTTACCCCAGCTAGAATATCCAAGATGAACAACTTAATCCCGGAGACCTGCTGGAGAGAGTGCGGTGCGAAAGGCACATATTTTCATATGTGGTGGCTTTGTCCAGTTATAAGATCGTTCTGGAACACAGTGTTCAACTTCATTTACTCAGTCACCCACCAATATGTATCCCCTGACCCGACCCTGGCCCTTTGGTTCTTGAACACAAAGAAGCTATCCCCTTTCTACTCGGCTCTCACCTCACACATTCTCCTAGTGTCACGTATGGCAATTGCCAAACATTGGAAATCAAAGGAAGCCCCCTCTGTATTGGAAGTAAGGAACTCAGTGAACCTCACATTTCATTTAGAGGAGGCCTACTTACGAAGATTTGCTTCCGGGGGCCCACGAATGTCCTTTTGGCAACCTGGATAGACTATATGACCAAAAACCCCTAAGGACACGAAAAGGCAACGCCACCTCCCTTACCCGCTAAACCCAACGGAGTTTGACCTGTTGACACCCCCCCCCCTCCCCCACAGGCTCTAACCCCCCCCCCCCCCCCCCTCCGTCGACCAAAAACCTCCCCTACCCAAACCCCGGAAACATACGGTAGTATGGTAAATTTGATAGACGTTGGACTCCAATAATTTATCATTCTCCATCATATGCGTACCTCCTTTATTTCATTTTATTTTATTCAATATGTTATACATTTACGCTTTATCCTGTTCTGTAGTTCCGTTATACTTTGAACATTGCCATAGTATTACTACATTTTAATATGTTAACATGTTTTCTTTTTCTCTTTTGATTGTAACGGAAAACTGTCAATAAAGAGGCAATTATTAAAAAAAACAAAAACAAAGTATCAGGCAGACGGATGTGGAACCGTCTTGCTACACACTGGTTTGGTTGTGGGCTGGCATTAGGGAGGGTAAACTGGGCAATTGCCCAGGGCTCCCATTGCTAAAGAAGCTTATTCCTTCAGCACTACTGCTCAGCTGCCCATCCATAGAAGCAAGCTGGAGGCTAGCTGAGAAGCAGTGACACTGGCAATATGTGGTACAGCCTGTCTGTGTGAGCTGAGATGCTTCCCCAGACTAAAACCAAAGTGCCACACCACTGCCAACCTACTCTCCTGGCCAACAAGCAAGGCTAGCTGCGGAATACGTCGGTGCTATACAAATAAAGATTATTATTATTCATTTTTGTGTTCTCCAAACCAGCAAAGTGGTGTTCTATTTTACTGTAAGAGCCCTATTGTTGTCTATGGGTGCATACTGAATGCAATATATTAGCAAAGACTATGCGTACGTGTGGCACTTTTTACACATGTTGCTAGGAGATATTGAAAGGAAGTTGAAAAAGAAACTAGGATGTAGGCAGACAGTGCTGGACAGCGTGTAGGGACCTCGACCCATCCAACCTGTTCTGTGGGGATCTTATAAAGCCCAGAAAATGTTCACCTATGACATGGGAAAACTCATCGCCCTGATGGGGGACTACCCTGTTATTTGGGATACGAATCATCCTGATTATCAGGAGAGAAATGCCAAGGATAGGGCATGGGATGAGCCAGCAACCCAAATGTACCGTGAACAGTGGCTGTCTGCCTCCACCTTCTAGAAAAAGGATTTATGTGACAGTTGTTTCCTTTATTTTTCATTTTTTGGGGGTCATGACTCTTTATTTTTGTGCATAAATTATTGTATGGTGGCTGTGCTGACTGTATTGGTACGTTTTCCCAAAAAATGGAAATTTATTTTTATACTATTTGAATTTTAATACCTATAGAAAGGTTTACATATACTTTCCTTCTATTATTTTTTCAATATCAGATCAAATATTGCACATTGCAGCACTATTAGTTTTGTTCAAAGAACGGAAGAAAATGGAAACCTTTCTGTGTTGTTACAACCTATAGACTTCTTTCGGAAGAAGTAAACTTTTTTCACAGATTTTATTTTAGATTTTCTGCAATGAAAACAAAACAGACAGGTTGTAAGTTGTAATGCTACTGCGAACAGAGCCAACATACGATATTTTAAGCAGAAAATAAGAAGCCATATAAAGAAAAATATATATGTCTGATTTTGTTTATGTTTCAGTAGATGAACTTAAAATGAAGTGGCGAAGCGCACGGGACCAATTCTGGTGTGAGTACAGAGCCAAGAAGAGGAGTGGAGCTGGAGGAAAACAAAAGAAGCCTTACATTTACCTCCAACAGATGATGTACCTTGTGCCTGCCATGGACCTGCGTCCATAAGTCTGACTTTACATAACAACCGTGCTAGCAAATATGACTACCTGCAGTTTCATAGAAATTTATGCCTGCCATAGAGACATGTCAAAAGCAGTGGGGGTCTCGCTGCTGAGACACATGCAGTTCAGTACAATAACGAGGCTGCAGCGCTGTTCCCCTCAGCCGTGTCTTGGGTTTTAAGATGCTTCCATCAGCAGTTGATGGCAAAGAAGGTGTTTTGACAATGTGGGGCTGGAAGAAAAAAATAAGCCGATAACCAGTAAAAAGATGGTTGTAGGGGAACATTACTCTCGTCCGCACTGCTGCCTGCGTATTGTAGTGAACAGCGGCACCACAACTGTTTAAAACTTTTGTCAGGTCTGAAGGACATATTAACAGTCCACAGTGCAGCTAGTACTAGGGTGTGCAGAATGTAACAAGGCTTGTTTCTCCTTGTCAACAGGACTTGTAACAATGTAGATAGTCTACAGGAGGTGGGCAACATGTCAGTGGCAAATGTGCTGAGATTGCAGTCAACTCTAGCTACCAACAGTATGGAGATGACAGACAAAGGTCCAAGCTGTAGTCAGGCCAGCTCACAAGATGCTCAGCATATGGGCCCAGCACAACCACCACCCCAAAAAAGAGGTAGGGCAGCAGCTACTCTGTTCCCACTCAGGAAGTGGCACAAGCCAGCGCTCTTGTACATAGAAGAGTGCTGTAAGTATTAAAGCAAAGATAGTCAGAGGACTGGGCAGATCTTTTTAGCCACAGTATCACATGCATTATCCAGCGTGATCCAGAGGAGATGCAGATCTCCACACAGACATAGATAATGTGGTGCAGGAGGCCGCAGTACCGCCATCCACACCACATGATTCACATGTTTTGATTGATCACTGGCAATACTTTTGCCACCAGCGCCACAGCCCCCCCCCCCCCTCACCCCACCACTCCAAAGCAGCAATTTATACAGATGCATGTATACCCATGGTCATCCTGAGCACCCCACTATGAGGTACTAAAACCAAGCAGTTACTCGCCATCTAGATACCAGGCCCCTGTGTCCGAAACTCGAAAATTCCACTGCAATAGCCTGTTTGTGAGGCCAAACGTTGCACACCCCTGCTTGGGATGCTACAGGAAAATGGCTAACTACCCAAGCATACGGCTGGAGCTGGGAGGGTGTAGTGCATGGACCTGTCACAGTGGCACTTACCAACTCCTGGTCCCAGAGGGAGTTACCGCAGCAAAGAATAGGGACAGTAGTCCTCAGGATGAGGAGGTAGTAGTTGTCAGTTCGTGATGCCACCGTCCCACACACCGGCATTCATACATGGCGCATTAATAAACACTGAACAAGTGTATTGTACCTCGGTTCCTCAGGAATGATTGAGGCCAGGTAAAACTTTACTTAATTTAACAGGTTACAGGTACATTTACAGCAGCAGTTACAGGTAGAAGCTCAGAGGTCGGGAGGCAAAAATAGACAGGAACAATATGGTCCTATAGTCCACATTACCAATATGTCTTGGACATGAAATATATTCCGGAGGAGACAAAAAACAAGATCCTCTCCACATACTCTCTGGCAAGACAAAATTTCTCAGAAAAAGACTTAGTTTAAATGTTCCGCATTCTCCACGTGGGTGTGAAAATCACATACTTCTGTGGGGTGGTCCATTGGCGGACTGCCACACAGGAAAAATTAATTGCCATAATGAGAACATGTACCTGGTTCAATAGCATTACAGATTTGGTGTGCTCTCTCTCTCTCTCTCTCTCTCTGGATGGTGCTCACTCCTCTACATCCACACCCCATATGCTACAGGATATCATTTCTCGTCTTCCATCTTCGCCAACATCGAAGCTGATGGTGCTCCCATTTGACTCTGTGTTAGCTCCGAGCTTCAGGTAAGATGGAACCCTGCTCCAACACAGAAAGAAGAAGACCCTTTTCTGCTCTCTGACACTTACATTTATAACCTCACTTGTACCACATGACACTGTAAGATAGATACATTCAGCATGCAGCAGAGCTGACAGGCAATGCTTTTAAGGGAATTAACACTTCAGACGCTACAGCTGTGCAACACACATGCAGAAAATAGACATAACAGATTTGCACAGTGCATCCACTTAAGACAGACATGTAGGACAATTATGGAGGGGTCCAGAATGCTGTTCTAGGACACTACACCACAATGGCCGGAAAAGTCGGGTTTGGGCCTTTTACAAACTGGTGAGTCTGGGCCAAGGTTCACTAATTTGTAAGGTCTGTAGAATTGTATAAGTTTTGTATATAGTTATTTATTTTTGAAAAGTAAAAAAATGTTTTACAGAAGTTTTAGTTATGTTTTCTCTATTAAGAATACATGTCAATGTTCAACCTTTGTGTCTTCATTGACTGTTAAGGTCTTTACCTCTAGATATTTCGCACAGAATGTCTGTTGTGCAAAAAAAACAACCAACAGCCGTTTAGTTTTGGCAGCATTATTTCAGGTTTGGTCTGCAAAGCCCATATTTCATGGGCTTGTGTCTGGGCATAATATTGCTGCCAAACGTGGTCAGCCCACATGTTTAAAATTACAGAATACATACTCCCCTAGGCTGTATCCACCACTGCTGCTGTATCACAGGGTCCCTATTTCATTCTGGCTTTTACTGCTGTACTTTAGGAGCTGGTGATGCCATCCCCCAACAAAAGGCACACGTGAATGGTACAGCTAATCAACAGTAACCTTTAGCCAGTGAATAACTCCAGTGTTCATGTGAACCCCCACCCCCCTTCCTTGTTGTGTTGGTGACAGGTGAAGGAGTCAAAACTTCCATAGAAAAGCATATTTTAATGGTCTGTTGTCTTCACTTCCCCCTTCCCAAAGAAAATACCTTATGCAGTATCTTTGCTTGTTATACACTTTTTCTGCTTTTCCAAATAACAGTTTTTGCATTGCGTTTAAAAAAAAGACAGGATACATGGGGGTTTTTTTTACATTTCATTTATTTTTGGAGTATTCAAAAAAGGGTAATGAATTTATAATATGACCAAATTATGCAAAGAGTAAAAAAAATCTTTTAAACAACATTTTTAAGAAAATTTTTGGATAATTTGGCCACTTTATATAAGCTTGCAAACCACGTCAAGGGTCCTCATCTCTTGTGAGTCCCTATCTTAAAAAAACAAACACAAAAAACTAATAGGTAGTCGGTTAAAAAAAAGTAACACAGTTTAGACAGCCCAGATCATCAGGCTTCTTGGACAGACTCTATCTGCCATGGAACTTCTTCCTGCAAAGTAAAAGTAGTCTAAAAAGATGTCTCTGGCTAGAAGTCTAGATGATGCAGACCTAACCGGTGTAGTCTGATCCACTGCAACAACTTGTGATTTTGATGCAACTGGATCATCAACCACAGTCCAAGCTGTGTGAGTAAAAGAAATGAAAAAGGAGGGTGGAGCAAGACCCAGTGAGGGTGGTGGAATATTTCTGGAGTATAAAGTGTTTCCAATGATGGAGTATTTCGAATGGTGGAGGTGCTGCCAACCAGATGACGCTCCACCAGTGTGGGCGTGAGCGTAGCGAAAAGGATGTGAAAAAACTGGCATGGAGGCGCAACCCTCTAAGTTACTAGAAGATGAAGATCAAGGTCCAATGTGTGATGGTGAAAGCACTTCTTTTTTATTTTTTCACAAATTAAAAACCAGCAATAGAATATGCGTTTCGGAGATGAACCCCTTCGTCAGTTCGGCTGGATAGAACAACAGGATGCCAGGGGGTGACACAATACCAAAGGTGTATTGGATGTGTTGGAGGTCCTGTGTGCAGGAGGACAGGGGAGAAAGAAGTGCTTTAGCTAACAGGCATCCTGTTGTCCTATCCAGCCGAACTGACGAAGGGGTTCATCCCCGAAACATTGCTGGTTTTTAATTTGTGAAAAAATAAAAAAGACGTGCTTTCACCATCACACATTGGACCTTGATCTTCATCTTCTAGTAACTTAGAGGGTTGCGGCTTCATACCAGTTTTTTTCACATCCTTTTCGCTACAGTCCAAGCTGTGTCATTGGTCCGGCAAAAATTGTGCAGAACCACAGCAGCTTGAATTGCCACACAAACATCCTCGGCTTCCATCTGAATAGTTCCCAGGAAAGCTCGTCACTTACTGGTAAGAATCCCAAAGGCACATTCGACAAAACAAGCCCGTGTGAGACTGTAATTACAAACCCCTGGTGTCCAACCCTCTGCACAGAAATCATTGCAGAACATGGATTGTCAGGCCAAAGCCCTCTTCTGCAACAATAACAAATAGGGCTGGTGGCCCTGAAGAACCAGGAAGAATCTGTAGTTCTGGTACAGACAGCTGGTTGGAAAGAAGCTGCTGACCCACTCTGCAAGCCCTGAAAATGCGAGCATCAACAATGCTTCCATAGGAACTGATTTCAAGTATAATCCAATAGTTATTATCAGCCATAGCCGACAGAAATACCGAAAAGTAATGTTTATAATTCTAATATCGGGACCCACATGGATGTGCTTGCCATACAGGGCCACGATACAAATCAAAAACTGTGCAGCAGCTTTAAAACATCTGCGATGTCCAACCAGACTTGTGGAGAGTGTGGTGGCATCTCCAATGGCTTTAGCTGCTCGAAAATCACATCGCAGGTCCTCCTGATAATCCCACAGATGGTGGAGTGGCCTACCAGGAACTCAAAATACAGTGATGCAAATGAGTTTCCGGTGGCGAGGAATCTGAAAAGAAGAGAGATACAAATATCAAAACTATTTAAATTGGCTTCTTTCACATCTGCAGCAGTGGCTCCATTTTCCTGTCTTATGATGAAACCAAAGAGTGCCGAACCGACCCCATTCACTATAAATGGGTCAGTTCAGTCTTTGCTCAACAATGCAGTGCTATTTCTTCCGGTAATTTATGCCGGATCTGTGATGGAGCCTCCAAATGGCAGCCTTAAAAAAAAAAAAACACTAGGAAGGACATGCTAGGGAAAAAGGAACTCAACACTATACAGCTTACATAAAACACAAGAGATACATGTAAGCATGCTTGTTCTTACCTCAGGGTGACGAGTAGATGCTCTTCAGGCGAGATACACCGGCAGATTTTTTAAACAATGTCACAAATTGCAGAAGGCAGAGAACTCTGTAAAGGCTATTGAAGTTCCCTTTACAACCTCGCTGTGACACCAGAGGGTGAACCCAGAACCTGTGCTTCTTTCTTCTTTGCTTTTTCTCCAGCATCGGATGTGGCTGTCCAGAAGTGAAAGAAACCAGCTTAAGCCAAGACAGCATCATCCTCTAGTGAAGACATGGTTCTTAGAGCACAGCTAACAACTCTCACCAACACAGGAAAGCCCAAGAAAATGTCCCCTGAGTGGTCAGGTGAAAAGGGTGTTTGCAGGGGGTTGGACAACTTCTGACATCATTTGCCTTCTTGCTTTCATTTGTGCACGTGTAAAATACACAGTATATATGCAAGCAAGTGCGCAGAAAACCACATGCATATGAAGCAATACACAGGGATACGCAATTCAATACACATGTAAATTTAAGCAATATATTATGATACGGTTGTGTGAGCCTGGCCAAAAGCAGAGTCCAAGGTACAGAGTGAAAGTTAGGGAGCACAGAAGTCAGAGTAGTCAGAACTAACAGTCAAAGTCAGGAACACGCAAACTGAGGCTTTGTCACAATGCTAGAAGACCAATTGCTTCGGCATCCAAATAGGGTGTGTATTTTAATAGAGGGAATGCAGGGACAGGATAAGAGGGACAGGACAAGTTAGAGAGCACACATCAGCCCTTTAAGAAAGAGAGTAGGAGTGCACAAGAGTTCAACAGGCAGAGAGGAGAGAGACAGCGGTGGACACAGCATGGAGCACGAAGGACAATTGTACTCAGTGACGGGGAAGCAGAAGGGACAGTGTGCCATGACAGATAATCATACTCACCTTACAAGATTAACTATAGCTGCCATTTCAACGATACGTCCCTCCCCACTGGACTCTTTTTTCCAGCTCCACCAATGACATCCTACCACAGGGTCATGTGACTCCTCAGCCACATAAGATGTCAGTATTATAAATGGCACTTGTGGTAGCTGCTACACAATTTGCATTGGGCCCAGGAGCTACAAGTTGAACCATCAGATTATGCTATACTTGTCATCAAAAATATTGGACCCAAGACAGAACAGAGCACAGCACCAGGGTTAAAAAGTTAACAAAGTCTAGGCACTACTGGATAAACACCATGCAACATTTGTGTTTAGAATAAGGAAATAAACTTCAGAGCTAAAGTTAACCGAAACCACACAGAGAACCTTAGTGTTTGTACATGGGAAAAGAACAGTTATTTGCAAAATGTTGCGAGAAAATTCACAGGTTGACAGTCTAAGACACTCTTGCAATGTAGAAATGTTTTACCTATCATCACCATTAATTGCAAACTGCACCCTTGATTGAATTTGAGTTATGCTTTAGGCCCCCTTCACACTGGCGTATTTATGCACACAAAATTTGCACGCCCAGTAGGCAGAGAATAGACCCATTGATTTCAATTCCATTCACATGCACATATTTTCCTGCACATTTCGGTCGCACAGAGAAAACAGAACACAGCATCCTGCACATTTGCACCAAAAGTCCCCATACAAGTCAATGTGCAAATGTATGCAAAATACGATAGGAGATGCATGAAACACTGCGTAATTATGCAAGAAAGACAACACACATCTGGAACTCATAAGACTAATTAGCTATTTCAATCGGTGCATATTTTTTTGTCGCGCGTAAATAAATATGCCTTGTGGGCAGAAAAAGTACAGTAAAATGTGCCGATGTGCACACAAAAACTGTGCACAAATACACATACGCTTGTGTGAAGGGCACCTTAATAAGACTTCAAAGTTAAAGGAGAGCATTGTTCACTTCATGTCAGTTGTAAATAGCTAGTAAAACATTAGTCATCTAAAGAGTCTGTTTTTCAGATTTTCATAACCGAATCTTCTTCAAAGGACAAATAGTGTTTCCCAGAGCCTTATTTACCATTAGGCTCTTAAGGGCACGAGCCTATGGCGGCTCCTTGTGGAGGAAGGAAGGGGGTCATCCACCACTAAAGATCAAAGCACAATTTAAAATTTTTAAAGCCCTTACCGTGCCTCCTGCCAGACTTACTACTGTTATCAGCATCTTTTTGGGGAAGGGGAGAGAAATGGGCAGTCACGGGTTGCAGATCAGTGGAGCAGTGCCTGCTGCTCCACCAAACAGTTCTTACTTCTTAGGGACGGGAGAGGTGCATGACTAGTCTACCTCTCTCTTTGCTGAGTCTTGGGAATACCAGAAACACTAGTGCTGCTCTGTCCTTTCACTCTCATATTAAAACCATGGAGGACTGAGCAGGAGAGCACCCTTGGGTAATGCAGCTAGGGGAGCAGTAGGCAGAGGTGCCTGCTGCTTCATCAACCATTTGTTACTTCTTAGGGCAGAAGAGAGGACAAAGCATCACCAAGCTTCCTCCAACTCTCCTGCCTTAGAATCGAAAGCTGCCGCCCAGCAGACTATTATTGGACTGTAAGGACCATTCCAGAGTCCTGCAATCAAACTAGTTGCTGCTGAATCTAAAGAAACTACTTATGGGGAATTAGTGGGCTGAAATAGTTGTAACATACTCTTTTGGGGGGAGCACAGGTGCAATACTGTGCTGTTTAGGGGGTGCATTGTGTGAGAGAGGTATTAGAAGTAGTCTCCAGTAGGAGATGGGTGATGTGCATTTATAGGGGTGGAAGACTGATTAAGGGGGTTTAGCTATCTAGTAAGGATTAGCTTCATTGAGGTGTAGTTCCACAAAGTTAAGGTCCCACAGCACTGCTATTGCTACTTAATGTAAATTATGTAAATTTGAAAGATTTGTGTAATTATGTAATTAAATGTGTGTATATCTTTAAAAGGGCAATAATGTCTTATCTTTTGGTGTTCCTACTACCTAACACCGTATGACTTAACAGAATACATTCTAACCTGTTCACCCCTAGCTAGATCTGAGATTAGCTAGTTAGCTTTCCCTTAGCTCAGGATTGGTGGAGAAGAAAAGTATAAAAGGTAGAGAGTGGGCTGGGTTAGGCAGTTTAGTCATGGAGCCAGTCTAGTTTCTGGAGTTCATGGAGAGAAGAAAGCCAGAGATAGAGACCGGGAAGTTACAAGGAGAGCATCTTCACAAAGTCTTCCACAGGGAACATCTACTCTAGTCAGTGTGGTGGGAAGCTGGGACATCAAAAGTGTGAGTACTAACGCAGCTGAAATTGTTAGCCAGGACAGAAGAGAAAGAAGAGAGATAGAGATAGTGAAATTAAAAAAAGTAATCCAAGTCAGCAAATGTTGTTCAAAGCCAGGGAGAAAAGCTGGAAGGTCCGCGGTGTAATATCTTTAACCCCTTAATGCTATAGGACGTACAGTCACATCCTGCAGCATCGATTGGCGATCTCTCTTCATACAATGCTGTTGTGGGCTGTTTCTTACAGCCGGCACCCGCCCGTGACAGCTCCGATAAGCTGCGTAGTTCATTGGAGCTGTTAACCATTTAAGCCATTAGTCGATGTTTGGGTTGCTATGCAGGTGTCATGGCAGCCGGGGCCTTCTGAAAGGCCCCAGGGCTGTCATGGTAGAATGCCTATCAAGCCATGCCCTTGAAGTGGCTTGATAGAATGCCTGTCCGATCGCAGTATGATGCAATGCTATGGCATTACATCATACTGCAGAAGTGATCAAAACATTGCAGGTTCTTGTTTCCTTTGGGGACTAAAAAAAAAGTAAAAATAAGTTTAAAAAGTTTTACTAATTATTAAAAAAATAAAAGGTAATAAAAGTTTAACCCTCTCCCCTCTTTTGCCATATTTATAATAAAAGAATCTAAATATTAAATCAAAAATACATATTTGGTATAGCTGTGTCCATAATTATTTACCCTGCATGGTGAACGTTGTTCAAAAAAAAAAAGCGATCAAAAAGTCATATGTACTCCAGAATGGTACCATAGGAAACTACAGGACATCCCACAAAAAACGAGTTCTCACAACTTGTCGATGAAATAATTAAAAAAAATTTTTCCATTTCACTCCACTTAGAATTTTTAAAATGTTTTTCAGTACATTATATGGTACCATTGAAAAAATATTACTTGTCCTGTGAAAAAAAACCCCTCATACAGCTATGTCGATGGATAAATAAATAAAAGAGTTACATTTTATAAAAGGGTGGAGGAAAAAATAAAAATTGGAATAAAAAAGGGCCATCTCCTTAAGGGGTTAATGTCAGGTCCCTGAGGAAAGTACAGGATTAATCCATGTCTACCAAATGTGACTTAAAGTTGTCATCTACTCAAGTGAATTTAATGCAATCTATGTCAAGTACTCTCTATCTCCCTACCAGTAAATGGTTAAAAGTTGTTTCATCATCAAAAGTCTGTTGCCTGGAGTCTCTTCCCATTACTGACATACTGCACTGAGGTACCGCACTAATGCCCCAGGAACAGGGACTACTACCCTCATTATTGTTTATTTATCCACTTTTTACATTTATTATTTTTGTCCAGAATGTGTCCCTACTAGAGATGAGCGAACACCAAAATGTTCGGGTGTTCGTTATTCGAAACGAACTTCCCGCGATGTTCGAGGGTTCGTTTCGAATAACGAACCCCATTGAAGTCAATGGGCGACCAGAACATTTTTGTATTTCGCCGATGCTCGCTAAGGTTTTCATGTGTGAAAATCTGGGCAATTCAAGAAAGTGATGGGAACGACACAGCAACGGATAGGGCAGGCGAGGGGCTACATGTTGGGCTGCATCTCAAGTTCACAGGTCCCACTATTAAGCCAGAATACCGGCAAGAGTGGGCCCCCCCCCCCTCCCAACAACTTTTACTTCTGAAAAGCCATCATTAGCATGGCATACCTTTGCTAAGCACCACACTACCTCCAACAAAGCACAATCACCGCCTGCATGACACTCCACTGCCACTTCTACTGGGTTACATGCTGCCCAACCGCCCCCCCTCCCCCCCACAGCGCACACCAAAGTGTCCCTGCGCAGCCTTCAGCTGCCCTCATGCCACACCACCCTCATGTCTATTTAGAAGTGCGTCTGCCATGACGAGGGACCGCAGGCACACACTGCACAGGGTTGGCACGGCTAGGCAGCGACCCTCTTTAAAAGGGGCGGGGCGATAGCCCACAATGCTGTACAGAAGCAATGAGAAATAGAATCCTGTGCCACCGCCATCAGGAGCTGCACACGTGGGCATAGCAATGGGGAACCTATGTGCCACACACTATTCATTCTGTCAAGGTGTCTGCATGCCCCAGTTAGACCGGGCTTTTTAATTCATAGACACAGGCAGGTACAACTCCCTATTGTGAAGTCCCTGTCGACCGACAGCATGGGTGGCTCCCTGGAACCCACCGGCGGTACACAAAAATATACCATTGCATTGCCCAACACAGCTGAGGTAGTAATGTCGTGCGTAATACAGGTGGGCTTCGGCCCACACTGCATGCCCCAGTCAGACTGGGGTTCTTTACAAGTGGAAACAGATGCATTTATAATTCCCTGTGGACCCACTGCCTGGGTGGGTGCCAGGAAGCCACCGGCGGTACATAGAAATATCCCATTGCATTGCCCAACACAGCTGAGGTAGTAATGTCGTGCGTAATACAGGTGGGCTTCGGCCCACACTGCATGCCCCAGTCTGACTGGGGTTCTTTAGAAGTGGACACATGTAGGTTAAACTCCCTGTGGACCCACTGCCTGGGTGGGTGCCAGGAAGCCACCGGCGGTACATAGAAATATCCCATTGCATTGCCCAACACAGCTGAGGTAGTAATGTCGTGCGTAATACAGGTGGGCTTTGGCCCACACTGCATGCCCCAGTCTGACTGGGGTTCTTTAGAAGTTGACACATGTAGGTTACACTCCGTGTGCACCTACAGCATGGGTGGCTCCCTGGAACCCACCGGCGGTACACAAAAATATCCCATTGCATTGCCCAACACAGCTGAGGTAGTAATGTCGTGCGTAATACAGGTGGGCTTCGGCCCACACTGCATGCCCCAGTCTGACTGGGGTTCTTTAGAAGTGGACACATGTAGGTTAAACTCCCTGTGGACCCACTGCCTGGGTGGGTGCCAGGAAGCCACCGGTGGTACATAGAAATATCCCATTGCATTGCCCAACACAGCTGAGGTAACGTCAGCTGGAATGCAGGTGGGCTAAAAATTAATTTGATTACACTGTAGGCGAGGGCCCACAAAAATTGCTGTATCAACAGTACTAATGTACATCCCAAAAATTGGCCATGGCCAGCCAAGAGGGCAGGTGAAACCCATTAATCGCTTTGGTTAATGTGGCTTAAGTGGTAACTAGGCCTGGAGGCAGCCCAGTGTAACGAAAAATTGGTTCAAGTTACAGTTCCAACGCTTTTAAGCGCATTGAAACTTATAAAAATTGTTCAGAAAAATTATTTGAGTGAGCCTTGTGGCCCTAAGAAAAATTGCCCGTTCAGCGTGATTACGTGAGGTTTCAGGAGGAGGAGCAGGAGGAGGAGGAGGAATATTAGACACAGATTGATGAAGCAGAAATGTCCCCGTTTTGGATGGTGAGAGAGAACGTAGCTTCCATCCGCGGGTGCAGCCTACGTATTGCTTACGTATCGCTGCTGTCCGCTGGTGGAGAACAGAAGTCTGGGGAAATCCAGCCTTTGTTCATCTTGATGAGTGTTAGCCTGTCGGCACTGTCGGTTGACAAGCGGCTACGCTTATCTGTGATGATTCCCCCAGCCGCACTAAACACCCTCTCCGACAAGACGCTAGCCGCAGGTCAAGCAAGCACCTCCAGGGCATACAGCGCTAGTTCAGGCCACGTGTCCAGCTTCGACACCCAGTAGTTGTAGGGGGCAGAGGCGTCACCGAGGATGGTCGTGCGATCGGCTACGTACTCCCTCACCATCCTTTTACAGTGCTCCCGCCGACTCAGCCTTGACTGGGGAGCGGTGACACAGTCTTGGTGGGGAGCCATAAAGCTGGCCAGGCCCTTAAAGACTGTTGCACTGCCTGGGATGTACATGCTGCTCGATCTCCGCACCTCCCCTGCTACCTTGCCCTCGGTACTGCGCCTTCGGCCACTAGCGCTGTCGGCTGGGAATTTTACCATCAGCTTGTCCGCAAGGGTCCTGTGGTATAGCAACACTCTCGAACCCCTTTCCTCTTCGGGAATGAGAGTGGGCAGGTTCTCCTTATAGCGTGGGTCGAGCAGTGTGTACACCCAGTAATCCGTTGTGGCCAGAATGCGTGCAACGCGAGGGTCACGAGAAAGGCATCCTAACATGAAGTCAGCCATGTGTGCCAGGGTACCAGTACGCAACACATGGCTGTCTTCACTAGGAAGATCACTTTCAGGATCCTCCTCCTCCTCCTCAGGCCATACACGCTGAAAGGATGACAGGCAATCAGCCGGTGTACCGTCAGCAGCGGGCCAAGCTGTCTCTTCCCCCTCCTCCTCATCCTCCTCATGCTCCTCCTCCTCCTCCTGTACGCGCTGAGAAATAGACAGGAGGGTGCCCTGACTATCCAGCGGCATACTGTCTTCCCCCGCCCCCGTTTCCGAGCGCAAAGCAGCTGCCTTTATGGTTTGCAGGGAATTTCTCAAGATGCATAGCAGAGGAATGGTGACGCTAATGATTGTAGCATCGCCGCTCACCACCTGGGTAGACTCCTCAAAATTACCAAGGACATGGCAGATGTCTGCCAACCAGGCCCACTCTTCTGAAAGGAATTGAGGAGGCTGACTCCCACTGCGCCGCCCATGTTGGAGTTGGTATTCGACTATAGCTCTACGTTGTTCATAGAGCCTGGCCAACATGTGGAGCGTAGAGTTCCACCGTGTGGGCACGTCGCACAGCAGTCGGTGCACTGGCAGATTAAACCGATGTTGCAGGGTGCGCAGGGTGGCAGCGTCCGTGTGGGACTTGCGGAAATGTACGCTGACCCGGCGCACCTTTACGAGCAGGTCTGACAAGCGTGGGTAGCTTTTCAGAAAGCGCTGAACCACCAAATTGAAGACGTGGGCCAGGCATGGCACGTGCGTGAGGCTGCCGAGCTGCAGAGCCGCCACCAGGTTACGGCCGTTGTCACACACGACCATGCCCGGTTGGAGGCTCAGCGGCGCAAGCCAGCGGTCGGTCTGCTGTGTCAGACCCTGCAGCAGTTCGTGGGCCGTGTGCCTCTTATCGCCTAAGCTGAGTAGTTTCAGCACGGCCTGCTGACGCTTGCCCACCGCTGTGCTGCCACACCGCGCGACACCGACTGCTGGCGACATGCTGCTGCTAACACATCTTGATTGCGAGACAGAGGAGGAGGAGGAGGAGGAGGGTGCTTTAGTGGAGGAAGCATACACCTCCGCAGATACCACCACCGAGCTGGGGCCCGCAATTCTGGGGGTGGGTAGGACGTGAGTGGTCCCAGGCTCTGACTCTGTCCCAGCCTCCACTAAATTCACCCAATGTGCCGTCAGGGAGATGTAGTGGCCCTGCCCGCCTGTGCTTGTCCACGTGTCCGTTGTTAAGTGGACCGTGGCAGTAACCGCGTTGGTGAGGGCGCGTACAATGTTGCGGGAGACGTGGTCGTGCAGGGCTGGGACGGCACATCGGGAAAAGTAGTGGCGACTGGGAACTGAGTAGCGCGGGGCCGCCGCCTCCATGATACTTTTGAAGGACTCCGTTTCCACAACCCTATACGGCAGCATCTCAAGGCTGATGAATTTTGCTATGCGGACGGTTAACGTTTGAGCGTGCGGGTGCGTGGCGGCGTACTTGCGCTTGCGCTCCAACAGTTGCGCAAGCGACGGCTGGACGGTGCGCTGAACTACACTGCTGGATGGGGCCGAGGACAGCGGAGATGAGGGTGTGGGTGCAGGCCATGAGGCGGTAGTGCCTGTGTCCTGAGAGGGGGGTTGCATCTCAGTGGCAGGTTGGGGCACAGGGGGAGAGGCAGGGGTGCAAACCGGAGGCGGTGAACGGCCTTCGTCCCACCTTGTGGGGTGCTTGGCCATCATATGTCTGCGCATGCTGGTGGTGGTGAGGCTGTTGGTGTTGGCTCCCCGGCTGAGCTTTGCGCGACAAAGGTTGCACACCACTGTTCGTCGGTCGTCAGGCGTCTCTGTGAAAAACTGCCAGACCTTAGAGCACCTCGGCCTCTGCAGGGTGGCATGGCGCGAGGGGGCGCTTTGGGAAACAGTTGGTGGATTATTCGGTCTGGCCCTGCCTCTACCCCTGGCCACCGCACTGCCTCTTGCAACCTGCCCTGCTGATGCCCTTGACTCCCCCTCTGAAGACCTGTCCTCCTGAGTAAGCGTTGCACACCAGGTGGGGTCAGTCACCTCATCGTCCTGCTGCTCTTCCTCCGAATCCTCTGTGCGCTGCTCCCTCGGACTTACTGCCCTTACTACTACCTCACTGCAAGACAACTGTGTCTGATCGTCATCGTCCTCCTCACCCACATAAAGTTGTTGAGACAGTTGGCGGAAGTCCCCAGCCTCTTCCCTCGGACCCCGGGAACTTTCGAATGCTTGGGCATCAGTGACGATAAACTCCTCTGGTGGGAGAGGAACCGCTGCTGCCCAATCTAAGCAGGGGCCCGAGAACAGTTCCTGGGAGTGTTCCCGCTCCTGAGCAGGTGTCATTGTGGTGGAGTGAGGAGGCTGGGAGGAAGGAGGAGCAGCAGACAGAGGATTCGGATTTGCAGCAGTGGACGGCGCAGAACTGCGTGTTGACGATAGGTTGCTCGAAGCACTTTCTGCCATCCAGGACAGGACCTGCTCACACTGCTCATTTTCTAATAACCGTCTCCCGCGTGGACCCATTAATTGGGCGATGAATGTGGGGACGCCAGAAACGTGCCTCTCTCCTAATCGCGCAGCAGTCGGCTGCGACACACCTGGATCAGGAGCTCGGCCTGTGCCCACACCCTGACTTGGCCCTCCGCGTCTTCGGCCGCGTCCACGTCCTCTAGGCCTACCCCTACCCCTCAGCATGCTGTATTACCAGTGATTTGATTTCACAGGCAGGAAATAAATTGGTGCAAGACTGCAGCCAAATATAATTTTTTCCGTTTTTTGAAAACGAAAGGCCCCACTGCCTCTAGTGAATGAATAATCTAAGTTTAATAACTGTGCTGTGTCCCTGCTAATGTGTCACAGAATGTGAGGGTAGCAGAGTTATTAACTCTGGCAGAGCAGGTATTTTTTTTCCCAATTAAGGAAAGCAAATGGCGAAGCCAGGAGTAAAACGTAGCTGGGTGCGTCTGATTTTTAAACGTTGCACACGTAGCCGACACGTGTCCACCGCCCTTAGGACGGACAGAGGCAGGACAAATACAATTATTTTCAGTTTTTTTCCACCAAAAGGCAGCACTGCATATATTCAATGAACATGAGAAGTTTAATAACTGTGCTGTGTCCCTGCTAATGTGTCACAGAATGTGAGGGTAGCAGAGTTATTAACTCTGGCAGAGCAGGTATTTTTTTTCCCAATTAAGGAAAGCAAATGGCGAAGCCAGGAGTAAACCGTAGCTGGGTGCGTCTGATTTTTAAACGTTGCACACGCAGCCGACACGTGTCCACCGCCCTTAGGACGGACAGAGGCAGGACAAATAGAATTATTTTCAGTTTTTTTCCACCAAAAGGCAGCACTGCGTATATTCAATGAACATGAGAAGTTTAATAACTGTGCTGTGTCCCTGCTAATGTGTCACAGAACGTGAGGGTAGCAGAGTTATTAACTCTGGCAGAGCAGGTATTTTTTTTCCCAATTAAGGAAAGCAAATGGCGAAGCCAGGAGTAAACCGTAGCTGGGTGCGTCTGATTTTTAAACGTTGCACACGCAGCCGACACGTGTCCACCGCCCTTAGGACGGACAGAGGCAGGACAAATACAATTATTTTCAGTTTTTTTCCACCAAAAGGCAGCACTGCGTATATTCAATGAACATGAGAAGTTTAATAACTGTGCTGTGGCCCTGCTAATGTGGCACAGAACGTGAGAGTAGCAGAGTTATTAACTCTGGCAGAGCAGGTATTTTTTTTCCCAATTAAGGAAAGCAAATGGCGAAGCCAGGAGTAAAACGTAGCTGGGTGCGTCTGATTTTTAAACGTTGCACATGCAGCCGACACATGTCCACCGCCCTTAGGACGGACAGAGGCAGGACAAATACAATTATTTTCAGTTTTTTTCCACCAAAAGGCAGCACTGCGTATATTCAATAAATAATAACTGTGTTGTGGCCCTGCCTACACAATTCTTTCCCTGCAGTATCAATGGAGGGTGCAATGCTCTGCAGAGGCGATTTTGAGAAGAAGAAAAAAATGCAGCACAGCTAACAGCAGCCAGCACAGTACTGCACACGGTTAAATATGGCCCTAGAAAGGACCGTTGAGGTTCTTGAAGGCTACACTCACTCCTAACACTCTCCCTGCCTATGCAGCACTTCTGTCCCTAATGCCGGGTGCAACGCTCTGCAGAGGCGATTTTGAGAAAAAAAATAATTGCCACTGCTAACAGCAGCCAACACACAGCTATCAGTGGCCCTAATAAGGACCTTTGGGGGTCTTGAAGCCTACACTAACTACCAATTCTTTCCCTACAGCAGCTCCGGTACAAACAGCACTGTCCCTCATCTAACTCACACGGCATCTGAGGCGAGCCGCGGGAGGGGCCGACTTTTATATTCGGCGGACACCTGATCACCCCAGCCACTCACTGCAGGGGGGTGGTATAGGGCTGGAACAACACAGGGGGAAGTTGTAATGCCTTCCCTGTCTTTCAATTGGCCAGAAAAGCGCGCTAACGTCTCAGGGAAGGAAGTGAAAGTAACCCGAACACCGCATGGTGTTCGTTACGAATAACGAACATCCCGAACACCCTAATATTCGCACGAATATCAAGCTCGGACGAACACGTTCGCTCATCTCTAGTCCCTACCCATATACAGAGTGGCGTCACGACAAAGTTACATCTTCCCCTACCCGACTCCATAGGTAGCAGGCCATAACAGCTTCCTATTTTATTTGTTTTTATCACTGCATGTGGCTTAACGGCCCAGATCATGATTGTCCACGTTTTAGGGGAGCAGCAGATCCAACACTGACAGACATCTTATTCCCTGCTTCTTTACCCTTATCATTGGTCTGCACTTGGTCTAGCTCACTCTAGAGGGGTTTGAAGTGATGTTTTTTTTTTTTGCAGGGGTGGAAGGGCAAAAGTTTCAAAGGGTTAGGGTGAATAGTTTGCTACTGGGGGGAACTAACCTGATGTCTCATTCACTTTCAATGGGACTGTGACAAGGGCCCAGGTATTTCTGTCTGCCCCATTGAAATGAATGGAGCACCAACTGCGCATGCTTAACCACATTGACAGATGTGGGACTCCCTTTCTTGAGATCGGCAGAAGTGTTAAAAATGAGGCCTCCACCGATCAGCAAGTTTTTCCTATCCTGTGGATATGGGCTAATTTGTTCTTCTGGTACAATCCCTTTCAGTAGAGCTTTTATGTGATCAGTCTCAGCCATTTGAGCTGCAGTACCAGACATCCAGTATATGTGAAAGATTTTTTGAAATTTACAAACTTGGAAGAGGACTTTCAATAATTAATAGGTGAAAATTTTCCAAAAGATTTTCACACTTAAGACAAGCGAAAGACTGAACCCATATCAAATTAATAAAACCATAACGTTTTCTTTACAATGCATTTTTGTATGTGACCTGACGGTTGCCGAGCTTTTCTTTTTCTCTCTCTCTTTCTCCAGCCACATACCCACAAACTAGCATTGATGTGCACAGCGTTGCAGCGGGGAGGGGTCAAATCTGACACATCAGCAGCGGGGAAGGGCCAAAACTGGGGTGGAGTCGAGTACGACGTGATGCTCACTCGAATAGCGAGCACCATCGAGTATGCTAATACTCGAACGAGCATTAAGCTCGGCAGAGCACGTTCACTCATCTCTACTATTGACCCCACAGTTTTGCAGGTAATGCCGCTGTTTACCTGCAAAATTGTGCAGCCATTTAACAATCGATTTAAAGTCACACCAAACCATATCTTGGCACAGTTTTTGGATATACATGCAAAGGGAGCATTAATACTTTGAGAGGCCATAGAGGGGGCACTAATCCTATAGAGGGAACTGAGGGGGCATTTGGGGATAAAGGCAGGATGGGAAGAATATGCAGAGACGAGTCATGACAGGAAGAAGTCTTCATTGGGGTTCGGACACTGATAGAGAAGAAAAATGAAAGCAGATGACTCCAATCAAAGGAGACGTGACCTGTGATCCCTGGATGTAATTGTACTATAATCACTATCGCTGAGCAGGGCTGGTATCTGATTATTATATGGTGATTGCTAAATTCAGGGGCATAGTAGAGCTGAGTTACTGTAGCTAAGGGCTTAAACACACGACTGTGTTTACGGAGCTTTTTGTGCCCATGAAAATCACAACTGAAAAAGTTACAAAAAGAAACTATTGATTTCAATGGCTTCATTCTCATGGCTGTTTCTCGCTTGCAGAAACTGCCTGCGAGAAAGATAGGACTTGCCCTACCTTTCTCGCACATCTGTTTTATATGCGCAACAAAAAATAGCTCCTGCCCTATCTTTCACTTTTTTTTTTCTACTCGCACAGTTAGCGGCGAGCGTATGGCGCATGTGCCCATGTTTAAGACCTAAGCAGCCTTGAAAAGTTGTTTTTTAAATATGTGGTCTCCAATATATCATATAAGAGTAATTCTGAGTTTAGCTATGGGGCCTCATGAGTTCTATGTAGACCACAGGCTTCTAATATGTTTGAAACTAGAGTCAGAAAACCAAAGGTGAACAATCCCTTCAAAAGACAATTGCAGCCTTGAACATTCTCAGCTATGTGACCAGACGTCACTCATCATCTGATTCACTATAAACAGCTAGGAACTATTCCGCAAAAGTACAAATGCAGCTTGGATTAGTAAAATACACATTTACCCTTGACGAATAGTTCTTCCAGTTATTTGTACAATAAGAGATTAATATCATACAGCCAGTTTAGTAAATAGCGTAATGAACCACACACCAAATCCCTAGTAAATATTTACACTAGGAAATAACACGAGGATGAAGAAATAATTGTACGTGTATAAAGACACCACTCCACTTTATGATAGGTCATTTCTCAGGCACATAAAACCCAAAATATAGTGGCTCTTATCTCACTCTGTAAACACATACTGACAGTGTCTGGTTTTCCTTAGAGGGTATTTTGTGTTCCTCACCCCATTACTAAAACTTTGTGTACAATAGCCACATAACTCTTTGCAACTATTGTAATTCCAAAATTGTTATGCATGTTCTATTAAAGGGTTTATATGATACTAGCTGATATACCCGGCTTCGCCCGAGTTAATTTGGTACTGGTGTTTATCTGGTGTTCACACGGAAAATCTTATGAAGTCGTGGTTACTTTAGAGATACTGAGGAAAAACATATGTTCACCATTTTGCATAGTTCTCTGTGTTACCCAGGAAACACCACGTGGAGGTAACCATGCGACGTTTCCTTCATATAAAATGACATCAGGAAGTGAGAGAATTAGATTACGTACATAAAATTTGGACACTAATTCTTTTGCGCTTAGAATTGAATAATCGAGTTGGGACCTATTAAATTTTCATATTTATGACACAATCAATGCTTGTGCCAAATTTCATGTTTCTATGACATTGGGAAGTGAGAGATTTGGATTATGTACGTAAAATTTGGACGCTAATTCTTTTGCGCATAGAATTGAATAATGGAGTTGGGACCCATTAGCTTTCCCTATTTATGACATAATCAATGCTCGTGCCAAATTTCCCGTTTCTATGACACCGGAAAGTGAGAAAATTACATACCGCACGTAAAATTTGGACGCTAATTCTTTTGCGCATAGAATTGAATAATGGAGTTGGGACCCATTCGCTTTTCCTATTTCTGACATAATCAATGCTCGTGCCAAATTTCCCGTTTCTATGACACCGAAAAATGAGAAAATTACATAACCGCACGTAAAATTTGGACGCTAATTCTTTTGCGCATATAATTGAATAATGGAGTTGGGACCCATTCGCTTTTCCTATTTATGACATAATCAATTCTCGTGCCAAATTTCCCGTTTCTATGACACCGGAAAGTGAGAATATTACATTCTGCACGTAAAATTTGGACGCTATTTCTTTTGCGCATAGAATTGAATAATCGAGTTGGGACCCATTCGCTTTTCGTATTTATGACATAATCAATGCTCGTGCCAAATTTCCCGTTTCTATGACACCGGAAAGTGAGAAAATTAGATTCCGTACGTAAAATTTGGACGCTAATTCTTTTGCGCATATAATTGAATAATCGAGTTGGGACCCATTAGCTTTTACTATTTATGACTAGAGATGAGCAAGCACCAAAATGCTCGGGTGCTCGTTACTCGGGACGAAATTTTCGCGATGCTCGAGGGTTCGTTTCGAGTAACGAACCCCATTGAAGTCAATGGGTGACCCGAGCATTTTTGTATATCGCCGATGCTCGCTAAGGTTTTCATTTGTGAAAATCAAGGCAATTCAAGAAAGTGATGGGAACGACACAGCAACGGATAGGGCAGGCGAGGGGCTACGTGTTGGGCTGCATCTCAAGTTCCCAGGTCCCACTATTAAGCCACAATAGCGGCAAGAGTGCCCCCCCCCCCCGCACTGTCAGCATAAAGATCGTTCTCCTCTGCCATAGCAGTAACAGCTGTGGCAGAGAAGAACGATGTTAGCCCATTGAATTCAATGGAGCCGGCAATACAGCAGGTTCCACTGAAAGCAATGCGCTGCGGGCGATCGCGGGATGAATTGTCGGGAAGGGGTTAAATATATAAGCCCTTCCCTGCAATTCATCCAGAAATGTGTAAAAATAAAAATATATACCGTATATACCGGCGTATAAGGCGACGGGGCGTATAAGACGACCCCCCAACTGTCACCTTATACGCCGGGAATACAGCGGAGCAAAGAATAAAAATCATTACTCACTTCCCCCGGCGTTCTGCGGCGCTGCTGCAGGCCGTCGCTCCCTCCTGGTCCCCGGCAGAGCATTGCTTTCTGGACGCAGGGCTTGAAATCCCCGCCTCCAGAAAACACACATGCCTTCAGCCAATCACAGCCAATGACAATGATGTCATTGAATGACAATTCATCCCGCGATCGCCTACAGCCCATTGCTTTCAGTGGAACCTGCTGTATTGCCGGCTCCATTGAATTTAATGGGCAAACATCGTTCTTCTCTGCCACAGCTGTTACAGCTGTGGCAGAGAAGAACGATTTGTCTTCTATATGTTCTCAATGGGGTCGGCGCTGCTGCCGCCGGCCCCATTGAGCGCATATAGAGAAGAGAACAGGAATCGCAGATCGCACCTATGTGCGATCTGCGATTTCTATGGCCTAAGAAAGACCGTTGGAGTTCTTGAAGCCTAAAATCACTCCTAACGCTCTCCCTATAGCAGCTACGGCAACAGCAGCACTTTCCCTGAACTATGTCAGAATGCATCTGTGGCGAGCCGCGGGAGGGGCAGATTTTAATACTCCGGTGACACCTAATCTCGCCAGCCACTCACTGCAGGGGGGTGGTATAGGGCTTGAACGTCGCAGGGGGAAGTTGTAATGCCTTCCCTGTCTTTCTATTGGCCAGAAAAGCGCGCAAATTTCTCAGGGAAGAAAATAAAAGTGACTCGAACACCGCGTGGTACTCGTCACGAGTAACGAGCATCTCAAACACCCTAATACTCGAACGAGTATCAAGCTCGGACGAGTATGCTCGCTCATCTCTATTTATGACATAATCAATGCTCGTGCCAAATTTCCCGTTTCTATGACACCGGAAAGTGAAGAAATTACATTGCGCACGTAAAATTTTGACGCCAATTCTTTTGTGCTAGAATTGAATAATGGAATTGGGACCTATTAACTTTTCCTATTTATGACATAATCAATGCTTGTGCCAAATTTCCTGTTTCTATGACACCGGAAAGTGAAGAAATTACATTCTGCACGTAAAATTTTGACGCCAATTCTTTTGCACTAGAATTGAATAATGGAATTGGGACCTATTAACTTATCCTATTTATGACATAATCAATGCTCGTGCCAAATTTCCCGTTTCTATGACACCGGAAAGTGAGAAAATTACATTCCGCACGTAAAATTTGGACGCTAATTCTTTTGCGCATAGAATTGAATAATGGAGTTGGGACCCATTAGCGTTTCCTATTTATGACAAAATCAATGCTCGTGACAATTTTTCCGTTTCTATGACACCGGAAAGTGAGAAAATTACATTCCGCACGTAAAATTTGGACGCTAATTCTTTTGCGCATAGAATTGAATAATCGAGTTGGGACCCATTAGCTTTTCCTATTTATGACATAATCAATGCTCGTGCCAAATTTCCCGTTTCTATGACACCGGAAAGTGAGAAAATTACATTCCGCACGTAAAATTTGGACGCCAATTCTTTTGCGCTAGAATTGAATAATCAAGTTGGGACCCATTAGCTTTCCCTATTTATGACATAATCAATGCTCGTGCCAAATTTCCCGTTTCTATGACACCGGAAAGTGAGAAAATTACATTCCGCACGTAAAATTTGGACGCTAATTCTTTTGTGCATAGAATTGAATAATCGAGTTGGGACCCATTAGCTTTTCCTATTTATGACATAATCAATGCTCGTGCCAAATTTCCCGTTTCTATGACACCGGAATGTGAGAAAATTAAATTCCGTACGTAAAATTTGGACGCTAATTCTTTTGCGCATAGAATTGAATAATGGAGTTGGGACCCATTAGCTTTTACTATTTATGACATAATCAATGCTTGTGCCAAATTTCCTGTTTCTATGACACTGGAAAGTAAAGAAATTACATTCCGCACGTAAAATTTCGACGCCAATTCTTTTGCGCTAGAATTGAATAATGGAGTTGGGACCTATTAACTTTTCCTATTTATGACATATTCAATGCTCGTGCCAAATTTCATGTTTCTATGACACCAGAAAGTGAGAAAATTAGATTCCGTACGTAAAATTTGGACGCTAATTCTTGTGCGCATAGAATTGAATAATCGAGTTGGGACCCATTAGCTTTTCCTACTTATGACATAATCAATGCTCCTGCCAAATTTCACGTTTCTATGACATTGGGAAGTGAGAGATTTAGATTATGTACGTAAAATTTTGACGCCAATTCTTTTGCGCATAGAATTGAACAATCGAGTTGGGACCTATTACCTTTTCCTGTTTATGACATAATCAATGCTCGTGCCAAATTTCCCATTTCCATGACATTAGGAAGTGAGTGATTTAGATTATGTACGTTAAATTTAGACGCCAATTCTTTTGCGCTAGAATTGAATAATTGAGTTGGGACCCAATTTCTTTTCCTATTTTGAAGATAATTTATGCTTGCGCCAAAATTCATGTTTCTACGACATCGGGAAGTTGGAGAACTTTTGGAGAGTCAGTCAGTCAGTCAGTCAGTCAGTGAGTCAGTGAGGGCTTTCAGCTTTATATATATAGACTAGCTGATATACCCGGCTTCGCCCGAGTTAATTTGGTACTGGTGTTTATCTGGTGTTCACATGGAAAATCTTATGAAGTCGTGGTTACTTTAGAGATACTGAGGAAAAACATATGTTCACTATTTTGCATAGTTCTCTGCGTTACCCAGGAAACAGCACGTGGAGGTAACCATGCAACGTTTCCTTCATATAAAATGACATCAGGAAGTGAGAGAATCAGATTACGTCCATAAAATTTGGACACTAATTCTTTTGCGCTTAGAATTGAATAATCGAGTTGGGACCCATTAACTTTTCATATTTATGACATATTCAATGCTCGTGCCAAATTTCATGTTTCTATGATATTGGGAAGTGAGAGATTTGGATTATGTACGTAAAATTTGGACGCTGATTCTTTTGCGCATAGAATTGAATAATGGAGTTAGGACCCATTAGCTTTCCCTATTTATGACATAATCAATGCTCGTGCCAAATTTCCCGTTTCTATGACACCGGAAAGTGAGAAAACTACATTCCGCACGTAAAATTTGGACGCTAATTCTTTTGTGCATAGAATTGAATAATGGAGTTGGGACCCATTCGCTTTTCCTATTTCTGACATAATCAATGCTCGTGCCAAATTTCCCGTTTCTATGACACCGGAAAGTGAGAAAATTACATACCGCACGTAAAATTTGGACGCTAATTCTTTTGCGCATAGAATTGAATAATGGAGTTGGGACCCATTCGCTTTTCCTATTTATGACATAATCAATGCTCGTGCCAAATTTCCCGTTTCTATGACACCGGAAAGTGAGAAAATTACATTCCGCACGTAAAATTTGGACGCTAATTCTTTTGCGCATATAATTGAATAATCGAGTTGGGACCCATTAGCTTTTACTATTTATGACTAGAGATGAGCAAGCACCAAAATGCTCGGGTGCTTGTTACTTGGGACGAAATTTTCGCGATGCTCGAGGGTTCGTTTCGAGTAACGAACCCCATTGAAGTCAATGGGCGACCCGAGCATTTTTGTATATCGCCGATGCTCGCTAAGGTTTTCATTTGTGAAAATCAAGGCAATTCAAGAAAGTGATGGGAACGACACAGCAACGGATAGGGCAGGCGAGGGGCTACATGTTGGGCTGCATCTCAAGTTCCCAGGTCCCACTATTAAGCCACAATAGCGGCAAGAGTGCCCCCCCCCCCCCCCCGCACTGTCAGCATAAAGATCGTTCTCCTCTGCCATAGCAGTAACAGCTGTGGCAGAGAAGAACGATGTTAGCCCATTGAATTCAATGGAGCCGGCAATACAGCAGGTTCCACTGAAAGCAATGGGCTGCTGGACAGCGCTGGATGAATTGTCGGGAAGGGCTTAAATATATAAGCCCTTCCCTGCAATTCATCCAGAAATGTGTAAAAATAAAAATATATACCGTATATACCGGCGTATAAGGCGACGGGGCGTATAAGACGACCCCCCAACTGTCACCTTATACGTCGGGAATACAGCGGAGCAAAGAATAAAAATCATTACTCACTTCCCCCGGCGTTCTGCGGCGCTGCTGCAGGCTGTCGCTCCCTCCTGGTCCCCGGCAGAGCATTGCTTTCTGGACGCAGAGCTTGAAATCCCCGCCTCCAGAAAACACACATGCCTTCAGCCAATCACAGCCAATGACAATGATGTCATTGAATGGCTGTGATTGGCTGAAGGCACGTGTGTTTTCTGGAGGCGGGGATTTCAAGCTCTGCGTCCAGAAAGCAATGCTCTGCCGGGGACCAGGAGGGAGCGACAGCCTGCAGCAGCATGGCAGAACGCCGGGGGAAGTGAGTAATGATTTTTATTCTTTGCTCCGCTGTATTCCCGGCGTATAAGGTGACAGTTGGGGGGTCGTCTTATACGCCCTGTCGCCTTATACGCCGGTATATACGGTATATATTTTTATTGTAACACATTTCTGGATGAATTACAGGGAAGGGCTTATATATTTAAGCCCTTCCCGACAATTCATCCCGCGATCGCCTACAGCCCATTGCTTTCAGTGGAACCTGCTGTATTGCCGGCTCCATTGAATTCAATGGGCAAACATCGTTCTTCTCTGCCACAGCTGTTACAGCTGTGGCAGAGAAGAACGATTTGTCTTCTATATGTTCTCAATGGGGTCGGCGCTGCTGCCGCCGGCCCCATTGAGCGCATATAGAGAAGAGAACAGGAATCGCAGATCACACATAGGTGCGATCTGCGATTTCTATGGCCTAAGAAAGACCGTTGGGGTTCTTGAAGCCTAAAAACACTCCTAACGCTCTCCCTATAGGAGCTACGGCAACAGCAGCACTTTCCTGAACTATGTCAGAATGCATCTGTGGCGAGCCGCGGGAGGGGCAGATTTTAATACTCCGGTGACACCTAATCTCGCCAGCCACTCACTGCAGGGGGGTGGTATAGGGCTTGAACGTCACAGGGGGAAGTTGTAATGCCTTCCCTGTCTTTCTATCGGCCAGAAAAGCGCGCAAATTTCTCAGGGAAGAAAATAAAAGTGACTCGAACACCGCGTGGTACTCGTCACGAGTAACGAGCATCTCGAACACCCTAATACTCGAACGAGTATCAAGCTCGGACGAGTATGCTCGCTCATCTCTATTTATGACATAATCAATGCTCGTGACAAATTTCCTGTTTCTATGACACCGGAAAGTGAAAAAATTACATTCCGCACGTAAAATTTGGATGCTAATTCTTTTGCGCATAGAATTGAATAATCGATTTGGGACCCATTAGCTTTTCTTATTTATGACATAATCAATGCTCGTGCCAAATTTCCCGTTTCTATGACACCGGAAAGTGAAGAAATTACATTCCGCACGTAAAATTTCGACGCCAATTCTTTTGTGCTAGAATTGAATAATGGAATTGGGACCTATTAACTTTTCCTATTTATGACATAATCAATGCTCGTGCCAAATTTCCCGTTTCTATGACACCGGAAAGTGAGAAAATTACATTCCGCACGTAAAATTTGGACGCTAATTCTTTTGCACATAGAATTGAATAATCGAGTTGGGACCCATTAGCTTTTCCTATTTATGACATAGTCAATGCTCGTGCCAAATTTCCCGTTTCTATGACACCGGAAAGTGAGAAAATTACATTCCGCACGTAAAATTTGGACGCCAATTCTTTTGCGCTAGAATTGAATAATCAAGTTGGGACCCATAAGCTTTCCCTATTTATGACATAATCAATGCTCGTGCCAAATTTCCCGTTTCTATGACACCGGAAAGTGAGAAAATTACATTCTGCACGTAAAATTTGGACGCTAATTCTTTTGCGCATAGAATTGAATAATCGAGTTGGGACCCATTAGCTTTTCCTATTTATGACATAATCAATGCTCGTGCCAAATTTCCCGTTTCTATGACACCGGAATGTGAGAAAATTAAATTCCGTACGTAAAATTTGGACGCTAATTCTTTTGCGCATAGAATTGAATAATGGAGTTGGGACCCATTAGCTTTTACTATTTATGACATAATCAATGCTTGTGCCAAATTTCCTGTTTCTATGACACTGGAAAGTAAAGAAATTACATTCCGCACGTAAAATTTGGACGCTAATTCTTTTGCGCATAGAATTGAATAATCGAGTTGGGACCCATTAACTTTTCCTATTTATGACATATTCAATGCTCGTGCCAAATTTCATGTTTCTATGACACCAGAAAGTGAGAAAATTAGATTCCGTACGTAAAATTTGGACGCTAATTCTTTTGCGCATAGAATTGAATAATCGAGTTGGGACCCATTAGCTTTTCCTACTTATGACATAATCAATGCTCCTGCCAAATTTCACGTTTCTATGACATTGGGAAGTGAGAGATTTAGATTATGTACGTAAAATTTTGACGCCAATTCTTTTGCACATAGAATTGAACAATCGAGTTGGGACCTATTACCTTTTCCTGTTTATGACATAATCAATGCTCGTGCCAAATTTCCCGTTTCAATGACATTGGGAAGTGAGTGATTTAGATTATGTACGTTAAATTTAGACGCCAATTCTTTTGCGCTAGAATTGAATAATTGAGTTGGGACCCAATTTCTTTTCCTATTTTGAAGATAATTTATGCTTGCGCCAAAATTCATGTTTCTACGACATCGGGAAGTTGGAGAACTTTTGGCGAGTCAGTCAGTCAGTGAGTGAGTGAGTCAGTCAGTGAGTCAGTGAGGGCTTTCAGCTTTATATATATAGACTAGCTGAGATACCCGGCTTCGCCCGAGTTAATTTGGTACTGGTGTTTATCTGGTGTTCACACGGAAAATCTTATGAAGTCGTGGTTACTTTAGAGATACTGAGGAAAAACATATGTTCACTATTTTGCATAGTTCTCTGCGTTACCCAGGAAACACCACGTGGAGGTAACCATGCGACGTTTCCTTCATATAAAATGACATCAGGAAGTGAGAGAATCAGATTACGTCCATAAAATTTGGACACTAATTCTTTTGCGCTTAGAATTGAATAATCGAGTTGGGACCTATTAACTTTTCATATTTATGACACAATCAATGCTTGTGCCAAATTTCATGTTTCTATGATATTGGGAAGTGAGAGATTTGGATTATGTGCGTAAAATTTGGACGCTGATTCTTTTGCGCATAGAATTGAATAATCGAGTTGGGACCCATTAGCTTTCCCTATTTATGACATAATCAATGCTCGTGCCAAATTTCCCGTTTCTATGACACCGGAAAGTGAGAAAACTACATTCCGCACCTAAAATTTGGACGCTAATTCTTTTGTGCATAGAATTGAATAATGGAGTTGGGACCCATTCGCTTTTCTTATTTCTGACATAATCAATGCTCGTGCCAAATTTCCCGTTTCTATGACACCGGAAAGTGAGAAAATTACATTCCGCACGTAAAATTTGGACGCTAATTCTTTTGCGCATAGAATTGAATAATGGAGTTGGGACCCATTAGCGTTTCCTATTTATGACATAATCAATGCTCGTGCCAATTTTCCCGTTTCTATGACACCGGAAAGTGAGAAAATTACATTCCGCACGTAAAATTTCGACGACAATTCTTTTGCGCTAGAATTGAATAATCGAGATGACATAATCAATGCTCATGCCAAATTTCCCATTTCTATGACATTGGAAAGTGAGAAAATTACATTCCGCACGTAAAATTTGGACGCTAATTCTTTTGCGCATAGAATTGAATAATGGAGTTGGGACCCATTAGCGTTTCCTATTTATGACATAATCAATGCTCGTGCCAATTTTCCCGTTTCTATGACACCGGAAAGTGAGAAAATTACATTCCGCACGTAAAATTTCGACGACAATTCTTTTGCGCTAGAATTGAATAATCGAGATGACATAATCAATGCTCATGCCAAATTTCCCGTTTCTATGACACCGGCAAGTGAGAAAATTACATTCTGCACGTAAAATTTGGACGCTAATTCTTTTGCGCATAGAATTGAATAATCGAGTTGGGACCCATTTGCTTTTCCTATTTATGACACAATCAATGCTCGTGCCAAATTTCCCGTTTCTATGACACCGGAATGTGAGAAAATTAGATTCCGTACGTAAAATTTGGACGCTAATTCTTTTGCGCATAGAATTGAATAATCGAGTTGGGACCCATTAGCTTTTCCTTTTTATGACATAATCAATGCTCCTGCCAAATTTCACGTTTCTATGACATTGGGAAGTGAGAGATTTAGATTATGTACGTAAAATTTTGACGCCAATTCTTTTGCGCATAGAATTGAACAATCGAGTTGGGAGCTATTAACTTTTCCTATTTATGACATAATCAATGCTCGTGCGAAATTTCCCGTTTCTATGACATTGGGAAGTGAGTGATTTAGATTATGTACGTTAAATTTCGACGCCAATTCTTTTGCGCTAGAATTGAATAATCGAGTTGGGACCCAATTTCTTTTCCTATTTTGGAGATAATCTATGCTTCCGCCAAATTTCATGTTTCTACGACATCGGGAAGTTGGAGAACTTTTGGCGAGTCAGTCAGTCAGTCAGTCAGTCAGTCAGTCAGTCAGTGAGTGAGTGAGTCAGTGAGGGCTTTCAGCTTTATATATATAGATTAAAAACAGGGTTGCAATCTTTTGATACATTCCATTCTTGTCCATCAGCTGCGTATTGCAGCTTAGTCCCATGTGCATGAATAGGGCAAATCATAGCATTCCTGTTATATTCCTGGTCTACAGTGGTTTAGCAGTAAAAGGGAACCTTGTCAGTGGGTTCATGTGCCTCATAATACATCCCAGAATTGTGTTTGTCTTTTTTGCTGCTGTATTATACCATTGACTCCTGTTCAGTCTGTTATCTATTAGTGAAAGAGACTTGGGTATACTAATAAATTACACTCGTTAAGGCAAACTACTCGCCTTAGCGAGTATGCTCGCTCATCTCTACATGGAACCCTTCCCCTGTGATACACAAAATTCAAGAAATTTATCAATAAACATATTAAGTTAATATTTAGAGATGAGCGAGCACCAAAATGCTCGGGTGCTCGTTACTCGAGACGAACTTTTCGCGATGCTCGAGGGTTCGTTTCGAGTAACGAACCCCATTGAAGTCAATGGGCGACCCGAGCATTTTTGTATATCGCCGATGCTCGCTAAGGTTTTCATTTGTGAAAATCTGGGCAATTCAAGAAAGTGATGGGAACGATACAGAAACGGATAGGGCAGGCGAGGGGCTACATGTTGGGCTGCATCTCAAGTTCCCAGGTCCCACTATTAAGCCACAATAGCGGCAAGAGTGCCCCCCCCCCCTCCCAACAACTTTTACTTCTGAAAAGCCCTCATTAGCAATGCATACCTTAGCTAAGCACCACACTACCTCCAACAAAGCACAATCACTGCCTGCATGACACTCCGCTGCCACTTCTCCTGGCTTACATGCTGCCCAACCCCCCCCCCCCCACGACCCAGTGTCCACAGCGCACACCAAACTGTCCCTGCCCAGCCTTCAGCTGCCCTCATGCCACGCCACCCTCATGTCTATTTATAAGTGCGTCTGCCATGAGGAGGAACCGCAGGCACACACTGCAGAGGGTTGGCACTGCTAGGCAGAAGCAGTGAGAAATCCAATCCTGTGCCACCTCCATCAGGAGCTGCACACGTGGGCATAGCAATGGGGAACCTATGTGCCACACACTATTCATTCTGTCAAGGTGTCTGCATGCCCCAGTCAGACCGCGTTTTTTTATAAATAGTCACAGGCAGGTACAACTCCGCAATGGGAATTCCGTGTGCACCCACAGCATGGGAGGCTCCCTGGAACCCACTGGCTGTACATTAATGTATCCCATTGCAGTGGCCATCACAGCTGAGGTAACGTCCGATTAAATGCAGGTGGGCTTCGGCCCACACTGCATCCCCCAGTCAGACAGGGGTTCTTTAGAAGTAGACACATGCAGTTACAACTCCCTGTGGACCGACAGCATGGGTGGGTGCCAGGAAGCCAGCGGCGGTACATAAATATAACCCATTGCATTGCTCATCACAGCTGAGGTAATGTCGTGCTTAATGCAGGTGTGCTTCGGCCCACACTGCATGCCCCAGTCAGACTGGGGTTCTTTAGAAGTAGACACATGCAGTTACAACTCCCTGTGGACCCACAGCATGGGTGGCTCCCTGGAACCCACCGGCAGTACATAAATATATCCCATTGCATTGCCCATCACAGCTGAGGTAATGTCGTGCTTAATGCAGGTGGGCTTTGGCCCACACTGCATGCCCCAGTCAGACTGGGGTTCTTTAGAAGTGGACACATGCAGTTACAACTCACTGTGGACCGACAGCATGGGTGGGTGCCAGGAAGCCACCGGCGGTACATAAATATATCCCATTGCAGTGCCCAACACAGCTGATGTAACGTCAGCTGTAATGCAGGTGGGCTAAAAATTCATTTGATTACACTGTAGTCGAGGGCCCCCAAAAATTGGTGTACCAACAGTACTAATGTACCTGAGAAAAATTGCCCATGCCCAACCAAGAGGGAAGGTGAAATCCATTAATCGCTTTGGTTAATGTGGCTTAATTGGTAACTAGGCCTGGAGGCAGCCCAGTTAAAATAAAAATTGGTTGAGGTGAAAGTTTCAACGCTTTAATGAGCATTGAAACGTATAAAAATTGTTTAGAAAAATTATATAACTGAGCCTTGTGGGCCTAAGAAAAATTGCCCGTTCGGCGTGATTATGTGAGGTTTCAGGAGGAGGAGGAATATTATACACAGATTGATGAAGCAAAAAGGTCCCCGTTTTTGATGGTGATAGAGAACGATGCTTCCATCCGCGGGTGCAGCCTACGTATTGCTTAGGTATCGCTGCTGTCCGCTGGTGCAGAAGAGAAGTCTGGGGAAATCCAGGCTTTGTTCATCTTGATGAGTGTAAGCCTGTCGGCACTGTCGGTTGACAGGTGGGTACGCTTATTTGTGATGATTCCCCCAGCCACACTAAACACACTCTCTGACAAGATGCTAGCCGCAGGACAAGCAAGCACCTCCAGGGCATACAGCGCGAGTTCAGGCCACGTGTCCAGCTTCGACACCCAGTAGTTGTAGGGGGCAGAGGCGTCACCGAGGACGGTCGTGTGATCAGCTATGTACTCCCTCACCATCCTTTTAGAGTGCTCCCGCCAACTCAGCCTCGACTGGGGAGCGGTGACACAGTCTTGCTGGGGAGCCAGAAAGCTGGCAAAGGCCTTGGAGAGTGGTCCCCTGCCTGCGCTGTACATGCTGCCTGATCTCTGCGCCTCCCCTGCTACCTGGCCCGCGGAAATGCGCCTTCGGCCACTAGCGCTGTCGGACGGGAAGTTTACCATCAGTTTGTCCACCAGCGCCCTGTGGTATAGCATCATTCTCGAACCCCTTTCCTCTTCGGGAATGAGAGTGCAAAGGTTCTCCTTATACCGTGGGTCGAGCAGTGTGTACACCCAGTAATCCGTAGTGGCCAGAATGCGTGTAACGCGAGGATCACGAGAAAGGCATCCTAACATGAAGTCAGCCATGTGTGCCAGGGTACCTGTATGCAATACATGGCTGTCCTCACTCGGAAGATCACTTTCAGGATCCTCCTCCTCCTTCTCCTCCTCTGGCCATACACGCTGAAAGGATGACAGGCAAGCAGCATGTGTACCCTCAGCAGTGGGCCAAGCTGTCTCTTTCCCCTCCTCCTCATGCTCCTCCCCCTCCTCCTCCTCTGGCCATACACGCTAAAAGGATGACAGGCAAGCAGCATGTGTACCCTCAGCAGCGGGCCAAGCTGTCTCTTCCCCCTCCTCCTCATCCCCCTCCTCCTCCTCCTCAACGCGCTGAGATATAGACATGAGGGTGCTCTGACTATCCAGCGACATACTGTCTTCCCCCGCCTCCGTTTCCGAGTGCAAAGCGTCTGCCTTTATGCTTTGCAGGGAACTTCTCAAGAGGCATAGCAGAGGAATGGTGACGCTAATGATTGCAGCATCCCCGCTCAGCATGTGGGTAGACTCCTCAAAGTTTCCAAGGACCTGGCAGATGGCTGCCAACCAGGCCCACTCTTCTGTAAATAATTGAGGAGGCTGACTCCCATGTTGGAGTTGGTATTCCGCAATAGCTCTACGCTGCTCATAGAGCCTGGCCAACATGTGGAGCGCAGAGTTCCACTGTGTGGGCACGTCGCACAGCAATCGGTGCACTGGCAGATGAAACCGATGTTGCAGGGTCCGCAGGGTGGCAGCGTCCGTCTTGGAGTTGCGGAAATGTGCGCTGACCCGGCGCACCTTTCCGAGCAGGTATGACAAGTGTGGGTAGCTTTTCAGAAAGCGCTGAACCACCAAATTAAAGACATGGGCCAGGCATGGCACGTGCGTGAGGCTGCCGAGTTGCAGAGCCGCCACCAGGTTACGGCCGTTGTCACACACGACCATGCCCGGTTGGAGGCTCAGCGGCGCAAGCCAGCGGTCGGTCTGCTCTGTCAGACCCTGCAGCAGTTCGTAGGCCGTCTGACTCTTCTCTCCTAAGCTGAGTAGTTTCAGCACGGCCTGCTGACGCTTGCCCACCGCTGTGCTGCCATGCCGCGCGACACCGACTGCTGGCGACGTGCTGCTGCTGACACATCTTGATTGCGAGACAGAGGTTGCGTAGGAGGGGGAGGAGGGTGGTTTAGTGGAGGAAGCATACACCGCCGCAGATACCACCACCGAGCCGGGGCACGCAATTCGGGGGGTGGGTAGGACGTGAGCGGTCCCAGACTCTGACTCTGTCCCAGCCTGCACTAAATTCACCCAATGTGCCGTCAGGGAGATATAGTGGCCCTGCCCACCTGTGCTTGTCCACGTGTCTGTTGTTAAGTGGACCGTGGCAGTAACCGCGTTGGTGAGGGCGCGTACAATGTTGCGGGAGAAGTGGTCGTGCAGGGCTGGGACGGCACATCGGGAAAAGTAGTGGCGACTGGGAACTGAGTAGCGCGGGGCCGCCGCCGCCATCATGCTTTTGAAAGCCTCCGTTTCCACAAGCCTATACGGCAGCATCTCCAGGCTGATCAATTTGGCAATGTGCACGTTTAACGCTTGAGCGTGCGGGTGCGTGGCGGCGTACTTGCGCTCGCGCTCAAACAGTGGCGCTTGCGACGTCTGGACGCTGCGCTGAGAGACATTGCTGGATGGGGCCGAGGACAGCGGAGGTGAGGGTGTAGGTGCAGGCCAGGAGACGGTAGTGCCTGTGTCCTCAGAGGGGGGTTGGATCTCAGTGGCAGGTTGGGGCACAGGGGGAGAGGCAGTGGTGCAAACCGGAGGCGGTGAACGGCCTTCGTCCCACCTTGTGGGGTGCTTGGCCATCATATGCCTGCGCATGCTGGTGGTGGTGCCTCCCCAGCTGATCTTGGCGCGACAAAGGTTGCACACCACTGTTCGTTGGTCGTCAGGCGTCTCTGTGAAAAACTGCCACACCGTAGAGCACCTTGACCTCTGCAGGGTGGCATGGCACGAGGGGGCGCTTTGGGAAACAGTTGGTGGATTATTCGGTCTGGCCCTGCCTCTACCCCGGGCCACCGCACTGGCTCGGCCTGTGCCCACACCCTGACTTGGGCCTCCGCGTCCTCGCCCGCGTCCACGTCCTCTAGGCCTACCCCTACCCCTCAGCATGGTGTATTACCAGTAGTGCAGAAACAGAACGCTGTAATTAAATGTGCCGCTTATTGGCCTGTGGTTGGAGGCTGACTTCGCTTACGGAACGCCAGGAAATAATTTTGCGCAAGCCTGCTGTAACACTTAGCTGGCTGCGTATGAATTAAGAGGACTACTACACCCAGCAGAGACCCAGAACACTGAGGACAGTCACAGGCAGCCCAAATAGATTTTTTTCCCCAAATGTTTTTGCAAAGGCCCACTGCCTATATTCAATCAATATATCTCTTCTCTCTCTGCGTCACCACTTCTGTCCCTGGAGTATGTCAAAGAACTGCAGAGTGTTGCACTGTGGACTGCAATACAGCGGTGATTTAACAGCCCAGACAGAGCCAGGAAATAATTTGCGCAAGCCTGCTGTAACACTTAGCATATGAATTTGGAGAACTACTACACCCAGCAGAGACCCAGAACAATGAGGACAGTCACAGGCAGCCCAAATAGATTTTTTTCCCCAAATGTTTTTGCAAAGGCCCACTGCCTATATTCAATCAATATGTCTTCTGTCCCTGCCTAAGCGCTTCTGGCCCTGGAGTATGTCAAAGAACTGCAGAGTGTTGCACTGTGGACTGCAATACAGCGGTGATTTAACAGCCCAGACAGAGCCAGGCAATAATTTTGCGCAAGCCTGCTGTAACACTTAGCTGGCTGCGTATGAATTTGGAGAACTACTACACCCAGCAGAGACCCAGAACACTAAGGACACTCACAGGCATCCCAAATCGTTTTTTTTCCCCATTTTTTTTTTGCAAAGGCCCACTGCCTATATTCAATCAATATATCTCTTCTCTCTCTGCGTCACCACTTCTGTCCCTGGAGTATGTCAAAGAACTGCAGAGTGTTGCACTGTGGACTGCAATACAGCGGTGATTTAACAGCCCAGACAGAGCCAGGAAATAATTTTGCACAAGCCTGCTGTAACACTTAGCTGGCTGCGTATGAATTTGGAGAACTACCACACCCAGCAGAGACCCAGAACACTGAGGACAGTCACAGGCAGCCCAAATAGATTTTTTTCCCCAAATGTTTTTGCAAAGGCCCACTGCCTATATTCAATCAATATGTCTTCTGTCCCTGCCTAAGCGCTTCTGGCCCTGGAGTATTACTGCAGGGCGCAATGCTCTGCACGGCCGATATACCAAAAAAAAAAAAAGTGCAACACTGCAAAAAGCAACCTCCACAGTACTGCACACGGTTAGATGTGGCCCTAAGAAGGACCGTTGGGGTTCTTGAAGCCTAAAATACTCCTAACACTCTCCCTATAGCAGCTCCACCAAGATAGCACTTTCCCTAAAGTATGTCAGAACGCATCTGTGGCGAGCCGCGGGAGGGGCCGATTTTTATACTCAGGTGACACCTGATCTCGCCAGCCACTCACTGCAGGGGGGTGGTATAGGGCTTGAACGTCGCAGGGGGAAGTTGTAATGCCTTCCCTGTCTTTCTATTGGCCAGAAAAGCGTGCTAACGTCTCAGAGATTAAAGTGAAAGTAACCCGAACATCGCGTGGTACTCGTTACGAGTAACGAGCATCTCGAACACGCTAATACTCGAACGAGTATCAAGCTCGGACGAGTACGTTCGCTCATCTCTATTAATATTATTAACCCCTTAAAAGCAGGCTGATTTTGGGCTTTAATGATCAAGTAATCTCTTTTGTTTTTTCATCGTCACGTTCTGAGAACCATATTTTTGTTTTATCAACATAGACATATGAGGGTTTGTTTTTGTGTTGGACAAGTCATATTTTTTAAGAATACTATTTTGCAGTAGATATAAAGCATTTTTTTTGGCGGGGGGATTGGAAAAACAGTAATTCTGCAATTATATGTTTTACATTTAAAATTTTGTACAGTTATGTGGCTGTGATAATCAGTAAAGGGGTTTTGTCATTAGGAAAAAAAAAATCAATACTTACCTATTCCTCCCCAGGCAGTCTTCTTACTGTATCTTCTCCTTGCTGATCTTTTCCAGTCCCCCGGCCACATCCTCTTCTTCTTGTTATGGAGCATCTATTCTCGGCATTCTTCCTCCGGCAGGTCAGTGTAGGTTATGTCACAAGTGGCGTAATGTTCACTGCCTAGGAAGGAATGCCGATCTATTGCGGAGACTGTGCATGTGAGCTATCTCACCGCAAGTGTTCATATACTATTGTAGAGAGACAGTGGCACTCCCTGCTAGGCTGTGAATGCTATGACGTAGAGTACATTGCCCTGCAGGAAGGAGAATGCCGGGAGTGTACGCTTCACTACCTGAAGAAGAATCGGACAGCTGGAGGTGAGGTGTCCCAGGACTGCAGGAGACAGGAGAAGATTGGTGGGGAGAAGATGCAGTAAGAAGACTGATGGGGGAGGAATAGGTGAGTATTGAATTTTTTTTCTCCTAATAACAGAACCCCTTTAATAGTACAAGCGAGAAAAGATAGGCCTTAATAACTGAATGCGGGAAAGATAGAGCAGGACTTACCTTCCTGCTGTTTTGTTAAACTTGCGCATACTAGCGCAGAGTTTGAAAAGTCTGGTGCTTATACAGTATAGTACGGTACATGTGTATTGGGTTCTGTCCCCACTGGAACTCACAGTCTATATTCGTGTACTATTAACGTGTGATAATACCGCTAGTGAAACCGTACCCTGGCTGCATAACAAGACAAAATCACGCCAATCTGTTTAAGCCCAGATATTTGCGCAAAATAAATGCAGGTAGAGTGACCCAATTGAAATCACAGGCATATTTGCGTGCTCAAGACGTGATGCCAATGTGGGACCGGCCATGTCGAATTTCTCTAGGCAGTGAGTATGTAACGATTAGCGTTGTTATTTGTTGTATGGTCTTATTATCCTAATGGTGTGTTTATATTACGGTTACCCTTTTGCTATTTGTGCTGTGACTGTGATTAGTCTGCTGTACTATTACAGTTAATTGCTCTCTATATTACCTATCCCAAGGGTGGCTTAAATCCCGCCACATGATCTGCATCTCTTTAATGCACTTCTCTTTGCGGTAGAAAATATAACCCATTTGTAATTTATCTATTAAAAATCCATCATAGAATCTGAATTGTCAGACGACAGTTTGTGAAATTATTGATGCACTTCTGTTGCCAGATTGCATATAGACTATGTATAATGTAAAGCCTTAGGGCTCCTCCAGACGGGCGTATTTGCGGGCACAAAATTTGTTCATGCAATACGCAGAGAATAGAATCCATTGATCAGTGGGTCCATTCACAATTCCTTTTTCCGTGCGCCCATTTATCGTGCGCGCAAAAATATAGAACATTCTATATTGTGTGCTCATTTGTGTACCAAACAGCCCCATAGGAGCCTATGGGCGTACGCCAATGTGCACACAATACGCAAGGAAAATACGGTGCAAAACCGCTGGGAAATAAACACATCTGGACCTCATTGGGCTAATTAGCCTTTTAAATTAGGGCGGGGGTGAACAGGCCCTGCGTGTTCAAAAAGGTACACTAGGAGGCACAGACACGGAAAAATGTTGCGCTGAAGAGTGCGTATTTGTGCATATGCTCATGTAAAGGAGCCCTTATACAAACAACCATGTTCGATTTTGGTCAGTGAAAAATGGACAGATTTTAATCTGTATGTGTCCATTTGGCATCTGCTAATGTTGCTTGTGTCTGTTTTTTATTCTGTGTTTTATGTTTCATGCGGTTTTATCTCACACACAAAAAACAGAGACGGAAGTCAATTTTGTTCTATAGTAGCACTTCTATCCGAGAATAACAGAGCGCACACGGATACCATCTGTGTGTACTTCATTTTTCCTGTGCATCCATTGACTTGCATGGGTGACTGTCAACCAGAATAGGACACACTGTGATGTCTTTTTTACATGGGCCATTGACCCCATAGCCACACTGACTGGAAGGAGTCAGCATACAGACTGTTGTAAATTTTCACAAATGTGAAAATCTGACGTGTGAAAAGGCCGTAACATAAATATTTTACATTATTTATCATGAACTGGACCTGAATTACAGAATGTATCATTTTATAGCCCTCCATTTTGAATTCTACAGACTTTGGAGCTGAACTCTCCCAACATTCCCTGCTCTCTCAGCTCTGCACAGTTTTCTGCTGCTGAGTGTTCTGGAACGTGTTACACGTGATACTACACACTACTCTGATGTAGGAAAGCTTGAATCTCTCACTGCGATATATAGTAGGAGCTCTGAATTTTCTAAGAAATGCTGTCACTCTGCTCCATGGGCGGTTTCTAGTATTTGTACTCAACTTTATTCAAGTCAGTGGGACTGAGCTGCAATACTAGGCAAAATCCATGGATAAAAGTGGCGCCATTAATGAAAAAAGCAGATACTTTTTTGTTAATTTATGTAACTATGCTCCAAGCTACAGTTTAAGGGTGCTTTTACACCAGCTGAATTCTCAATTGCTTGTTTAATTTTCTTTTACATAAGCCAAGAATTGGCTTATGGGGACTAACTATTGCAAATATGGACCTTCTTTCCTATAGGCCAGCTGTTGCACATCCTGTTTTACATTGAGGAAGGAGTACCTTCTCAACTAATGCGCGTACACATTTCGACTTAGCACTGGCTGCTCTGGGTAACAGCTCCTAGGGAACGTAGATTTTCACCCTTTAACCCCTTCAAGCTGGATGTAGTCTTCAGCTGCTTCAATCTTCAGGGTGGATCCTCCAGAGTAGTCGTTGACTGGTGGAGTGAAAAGGCTAAATACCAAAAGTTCAGAGTACAAAGGGTTTAAAGGTATTCCAGGACTTTTACTATTGATGTCCTATCCACAACAATCAAAGGTAGCTTCCTTCTCAGCAGTTTAACTGCTTAGAAGTTTCTTAGTTAGTGCTGACCACAGCGTCTAAGCAGCTAGTTGAAGGGGCCCTTCTGATGCTCCATTGATTCCCCTGACAATTCGATTGCAGAGTGCTAATAAGTTACCATACAGTCTGGGGTCTAGCAAAGGCTCCCAGCCTGCCATGGATTTGAGACTATTAAACCCTGCCTTTAATCACTGTCCAGGGCTTAATAGGCTGCCAAGAAAAGTACACTATACTGCAATACAGAAGTACAAGCACTAATGGGTCCAAAAAAAGTAAAATGAAGTTGAATTAAAAAATTCTTAAAATATAAAAAAATTGTTAAGAATAATAATGATGATAACAAACCCTCTCCCAAATAAATTTAAAAAAGTTAACACAATTCATATTGCTGCATTTGTAAAAGCCAAAACTACTAAGATTTCGAATATAAAGAAAAAAGGAATGCCAGGACTGTTGCTTCACTTTTTGAGCACCCTGTTGCCCCTCAAAAATTGATTAGAAAGTTGTATGTACTCATAACGGTAACAATAAAAACTACTGCTCCCTCCACAAAAAGCAAACCCTTATAGAGTGCCACTGATGGAAAAGTTTAAAAGTTATTGGTTTCAGAATATAACAAAAGAAGTTTAAAAAATGATTTTTTTTTTAATGTCGTAGAAGTAGTAAAATATTTAAAGGCTGCCCATTCTTAATAAACCCAAACTGATCTTTATTGGCCAGGATAGGAATTATATTTGCTAGTCTGTTTGCCCAGGTGTTTTCTTAAAATCAATAAATTAGTGTTCTAAAGAAGTTAAAAAATACAACTTGTCCCACAAAGAACAAATCCTTAGACAACTACTCCGTATGCCCATGGGAAAATGAAAATGATTGATCTTGAAAGGCTGGGATGAAAAAAATGCAAAAAAAATTCTGAAATATGTCAAGTCTTCAAAGGACTAAGTTGTAGTTTATTAATGTTAATGGATTTTCTGGTCCGTGAATTTTACACAGTACACACATTCTAAATGTAGCTTCTGACTTCGCTCAGTGTTTTAAGAATACCAGCTTTGTATGTTCATTCCTTTCTGTAAGAACAACAGACCTACAGCAACTCGGCATTGTTTCTGGGTGATGAAGTGAGAACATATAAACAGGCTATGAGTAAGAGCAGGTCCTCCTGTTATCCCTTTAGATATAAAGTCTTGGAAAGGAAGATGTGTTAAAGGGAACCTGTCACTGGTTCATGGTTCCCAAACCACAGGCAGCATGAACTTTGGACAAGTATATACAGGGCCTCCGTGTATGTCTTGTTTTGAAACGCTGCAGCATTTAAGAGTAAACACAGTTTAAAGTTTGACTCAGATTGGCGCTCTTGAGGGAGAGAGGCTGGCCATGTCAGCTTCTTCCCGCCCTTTACCATGAAGACTGACAATTGTCTTCCTATACACAAGTGAGGAGAGTAGCTGCCAATCAAGATGCTTTGGGCAGGTAGAAGCCAGAATGGCCTAGTGAAGTTAAGCTTCAAAGAGTATTTATTCTGAAACCCCACAGCATTTCAGAATAATACATAGAATCATAGAATGGTAGAGTTGGAAGGGACTTCCCAGGTCATCTGGTCCAATCCCCTTCTCAGTGCCAATCAAGATGTTGGCCATGGGGATGTTGCCCAAGAGATTGCCCATGGGGGCAATAGGCATACCTATCGCAGATTCATGCTTCCTGTGGTTTCAGCAGCATGAACCCAATGACAGGTTTCCCTTAAAAAAAAGACTGCATGCCTCAAACCTTTTGCTCTGTGCCAGTGTCTGAAAACTGTACATAGAGTACAACCATGATTTCCAGATCTCCTAGCTACATAGTATGCTAGGCAAAAAAAGACATCCAGTTCAGCCTGAATGTCGTTGTCCACCTTGTACTGTAAGTCTTGGCTAAACCATGATGACATCACGCTTTGTAGGCTACATGCAACCATATAAATGAGCTAATTTACTGTATAGTTGTCATAGTATAATATGCTTATGTGAGAGAAATTATAGTGTCTGTCGATCACCATCCTGCTTCTCTTCCATTGCTGCAATCTTCTTATGTGACACACCTATTTTATTCAGAATATTGCAAGGCCCGAAGAATGAGCAAGCGCTGCAGCTGACTAAATATGGACTTTGTCTTAGAAATGTGTTAGTAAATAGAGCTTTTTAGTATCAGTTTTACTTTATTTGATCTTCTCTACATTTAAACCTTAACTAAGCTTAGGAGTACTTACAGATTACCAATTAATGATCTTAGACAGCGCATGACCAAGTGACCAAAGACCGACATCACTGCATGAGCTAAAAGGAGTAACAAGTTATGCATATGTTAATCAGGTGACTGTTGACAGCTGCAGAAGAGGATCGCAGAATTTCTCCCATTGTTTTCATTGGGTAACCTCACATCGCACCGTGTGCACCTAGCATGTGGTGTGATGCTGCAGCCAGCCTCGTTAAAAACAACGGGAGATGTAATGTGAGGGCACACTCAGAGATAGGGCATGCCACAATTTTTTTCAACACCGTGATGCAGGGAAAAAAAATCATGTCTTGCAATGCACAAATCTCGCACGATTTTGGTTTTAGACAGGCATATTATAAGATGTCCATAATATGGATCCGTATTTCAAACATAATATAGATGACATACCTGCATAATATCAGTATTTTCCTCCGTATTTATTGTGCTTGTTTCTATTTTCTACTGGGCAAATACTAATTTGTATTTGCCCAATAGAATATAATAGCAATGTGGAGGCAGAAAGGCGAAGAATGAGACATGCTATGTTTAAAAAAAACAGCTGTGAAAAATAAAGCCATGTAAATAGATCCATAGATTTACATTAACTCCATATTACAGTCTGCAAAACACGAACCAAATACGAACCTAAAATATGGTTGTCTGAAAGCAGCCTTATAGAGTAAAGTGTCTCCTAGAATACTGTTTATGAACTGCAATCTTCAAGTATAACAGCTAGCAATTTTTAACCTCATCGTAGCATGTGACGTACATATACAGCACATGATGCGGAGCAGTATATGGTGCACACTCAGGGGCTAGCCCACCGCATGTACAGCAAGTGCCGGCTGTGTTATACAGCTGACATTGGAGATAACTCAGATCCTGGCTGTTTAACCCATTAGATGCCGCGATCAAAGCAGCATCTAGGCGGTTAGAAAGAAGAATTGCAGTGTATTATTAAAGCCATGAAGCAGTTGCATTTCATCCAACCTAGTGGGGTTAAAAAAATACACTAAGAAAAGTTTAAAAAGATTTAATATAAAAAATATATAAAATAGAAACAAAAACTACAAAAAAAGCAGCATTTCCTATTGATTACATGAAAAAAATCTAAGCAATGAAAAAAATTACCATCCTTGGGATTCCTACCTTTATAAAAGTTTTAACTATTATAATATTAGGGTTATTTATCCCACGTGGTGAACAATGTAAAAGAAAACCCAGAATTGCTGTTTTTCTGTTACCTTCCCAAACAAAATCGAATAAAAAGTAATCTAAAAGTCAGAATGGCACCAATGACATGTACAATAGAAAAAAACGGCTAAGACATTCAGGCAAGCGCCACATTTACTTCATTGCTTACCAAGCGCAGTGCCATAGGCTATGCCTGATATTGCCACACTCTCCCAGTAGCTCAGTTGATCAGTCAGGGTGCTGGAAGACCGGGGGAACTTTCACCGATCTGATATTAGTGCTATGGATATGCATCAATATCAAAGTCCCCGAAAACCCCTCTAAGGGATATTAAGCTTCTTTTGAAGAAGACATTTTATATAATTACTCAATTATTTTCCATCATAGTTCAATCCTATCACAAACCGCAACCAGCTGTAACTAAAGAGATTATATAGAAAACATAAGAGCTGCAATAACAAAGAAACAGCCTAACTATTGTATCTGTAGTAAAACTTAGTTACTGGAGAAAATTGGACTTTTTTACATCTACATTAAGAGAAAAGTAAATTTTGCTGGTATTGAGTTGTTGGTAAAAGCTGCTAACATCCTTTACACACCCATCTCATGCAATACCTGACCGCTCCAGATATTCTGCTACGTTTGCTCCAAACACTTGCATGATGGTGTATTAAGCAGACTGCAAATATAGTATCAATTTGTTGCCACCATAAGGTTGCATAGGTTGAACAATTCACATAAATGCATATAAAAGAGTTATATGATTTCTAGATGTAAAAACGACTATCAGATAAATTTTAAATAAATTTACTAAACTTGTTAAAAAATATTATGAAAAACAGAGCAATAGATTTTGTGAAATGGTATGCTAATTTAGTGAGGGAGGAGTTAAATTAGATGCATTAAATGCATGACTTGATGCTAATACACATCAAAGCTGTGCCTGAGCAAAGCTTGTTTTCAAGCAGCATCTTTTATGAACACTATTATGTTTGATATGGATCAGAATTGCTGACTCCAAAAAAATCAAATATCACCTGTTTCAACTACATAACTGGGTGCACAGTATTAGTCAGCTTTATTAACCCCTTCCCGCTCCAGGGCGTAAGTTTACGTCCTGGGGATAGCGCGAGATCACTTATGATCTCGTGCTATCCCGCAGCGGGAGCCAGCTGTCAGTTAGACAGTCAGTCAGTCATAGCTGAGATGCAACCCCCGCTGTTAACCCCTTCCCTGCCACGATCTATGTAGATCGCGGTATGGGAAGGGTTCACAGAGGGAGCGCGCATAAAAAAGGTAAAAAAATTAAAACCCCACATATTTGGTATTGTCGCATCCGTAATGATGTGTACAATAAGATGCACATGCTTTTGACTGTGCACGGAAAAAAGCGTTTAAAAAAACGCTAAAAAGCTGAGGCAAAATGCTAATTTTGCCTCCCTAAAAACTCAATAAAAGTGATCAAAAAGCCGTATGTACCCCAAAATGGTACCAATAAAAACTACAGCTCGTCTTACAAAAAATAAGACCTCATAGAGCTCCATACAAAGAAAAATAAAAAAGTTAAAGGACTTTGAATGCAGCGATTTAGGGAAAAAAAAAAGATTTCCAAAAAAGGGTTTTTATTGCAGCAAAGTGGAAAAACTTAAAAAAAAGTAAGAATTTTGGTATCGTTGTAACTGTACTGACCCGCAGAAAAAATGGATTGTGTCATTTATGCTGCATGATTAACGCTGTAAAAAAAAAAATAATAATCTATGGCAAAATTGATGTATTTTTTCTCCCTGCTATCATAAAAAAAATCATAAACGTTTTACAATATAGTTAATGTACCCAAAAGTGGCACCGATAAAAACAACAGTTCGCCACGCAAAAAACAAGCCCTTATACGGCCGCATCCACAGAAAAATAAAAAAGTTATGGCTTTTGAAAAATGGAGAAGAAAATCCGCCAAAAATCGTTGGGTCCTTAAAGGGGTTGTCCCGCGCCGAAACGGGTTTTTTTTTTTTCAACAGCCCCCCGTTCGGCGCGAGACAAACCCAATGCACTGGTTAAAAAAGTGCTTACCTGAATCCCCGCGCTCCGGTGACTTCTTACTTACCTGGTGAAGATGGCCGCCGGGATCTTCTCCCTCGGTGGACCGCAGGGCTTCTGTGCGGTCCATTGCCGATTCCAGCCTCCTGATTGGCTGGAATCGGCACGTGACGGGGCGGAGCTACGAGGAGCCGCTCTCCGGCATGAGCGGCCCCATTCAGAAGAGAAGAAGACCGGACTGCGCAAGCGCGTCTAATCCGGCGATTAGACGCTGAAAATTAGACGGCACCATGGAGACGAGGACGCTAGCAACGGAACAGGTAAGTGAATAACTTCTGATAACTTCTGTATGGCTCATAATTAATGCACAATGTACATTACAAAGTGCATTAATATGGCCATACAGAAGTGTATAACCCCACTTGCTTTCGCGGGACAACCCCTTTAAGCCCAAAATAGACCATGCCATTAAGGTGTTAAAGAGGTCGTGCCAAGATGCACATCTGGCTTGAAAAAGTGCCATCATGGCTGTCAGCTGTTCGCCCCAAGTCATGCTCTCGGCACCCCTGGCAAACAGATGGTTTTTCCAGGGAAAGCTGTCCTGTAATAACAAGATGGCAGAAGGTGTGCCACAATGCGAGCCACTCTTATTAAATGGCTTTCCATTCTGGGATATAGAAGGGGGCCCTAAGCAGTTGATCCCACTCTATGATGTTCATTTGACCTAAACACTGCATATGTATAGGGGATGCTATCTTGAAACAACACTCTTAATACCTTTTTCTGACTTGTTTTTCATATACCACAATGGTCAAATCAGTATTAGTGTATCTTGACGCTCCACCTGAACAACAGGTGGAGCCGAGATAGAATGTGTTTGACAGGGGGTTGCCGCCCCCTGTTGCTGATTGGCTGTCTGGCTGTATCCCTTCACAGGTCCTGTAGGCACCCACCGGCCTCAGCAGAGGAAAGATGAGAGGTGGTGCTCGGCATTTATAAGCGCTGCTGACCAACGGACAACGCTGTGCAGGAAGGTGACAGCTCATGGTCTGCATTTCACAGCGCGTCTGTGCCAGGGATGGGTGAACGTTGGCTGTGACCTGCGTTCGGGCAAACTTAACAGCGCTCCTGTGGGCCCTAGTGCTGACTCGCGGCGGTCGGCTCTGCGGAGTTCAGGACGCAGCTGTGGGGCGCAGTGCTCAGCGTCGGCGATCAGCACGTGACTGCGGTGTTGTGGCACGGTGTGCAGAGTGCAGCCGGTCGCCGCTTCACATGTGAAGTCGAGAAAGGGGACAATGCTGTGCAGCCAATCACGAACAGGGGGCATCAACCCCCTGTCAAACACGTTCTATCTTGGTTCCACCTGTTGTTCAGGTGGCGTCAAGATGCACTAATACCGGTCAAATCTATGGGGTTCCAGGGGCATGGACTCCAGACATCATATTGGAGCCAAACGCAAATGTGAAAGGAGTAGGCTATGTGAGAGAACAAGAGTGTAGCCATGCTGCACAATGCATGTAGAAAAGGAACTTGACTGGGGTCAGCTAGTATATTTTAAGTGGCTTGGAAAACTGTTTAATGTTTGAGTGTCAGAGTATCAAAGGCAATTGTTTGGAGCATGTTAGACTTCTTTGGGGACTTTCGGATTCGTGAACTAGTAAAAGTATTGAGTTATAGCGGTTTATAGTTGGATGATGTATCATGCAGTGATGGAATGATGTGTTGCTTCTTTGGGAAAATAATGTTGGGTGGATCTTTGGAAGGTGGAGGTCTGCATGAATGTTCTGTAGCCTGTGTGTCTGCATTATTGGACGTTTCGGGTTTGCAACTGGATTTCTTTTTGATGCTGCGGATGTGTCAGCATAATTGATATACCAATTTGTGAGTGTTTTTGTAATTGTTTGGATAGTGTGACAACACGGGGGTTACATATCACTCCAAACGGTAACTTTCCTTCTTTCTCTTCACTTTATTAACACAAACTTTAACCAACACAAAGATGACTGGGTCTCCAGGGGTAATAATCAAGAATTTCAACAACAAAGTCTCTGATAGCTTTAACCCTCCACAGTCCGTAGGGTAAGCAGGTAAATCCTCAGCTGAGGATACAGTACAAGTCCATAGGGTTGAACAGACCTGTGAATGTCCAGAGCACAGCTGCTCCTTATGCCTTCAGACCCCTTAGTCCAAGGGCAGGTGTACTCCAGGAGTCCTGCTGAAACCATTCAGCGCCTCGTCCACAGCACCTCTCTGTTCACCCAGGAAGTCACAGAATACTTGCAGCCTGAATCTCCCAGGCACACACCTTCCCTAGGTGTGGAGGTGAGGGGCGTCTCCCTGTCCACCTCTGGCCTTCTTTGTCCACACACTGGGCCTGGCAGCCCCAGCTCCACTGAGCTGCCACACTGGGCCTGGCAGCCCTGCACTCTCTCTGGCTGTCACACTGGGCCTGGCAGCCCGGCACTCTCTCTGGCTGTCACACTGGGCCTGGCAGCCCGGCACTCTCTCTGGCTGTCACACTGGGCCTGGCAGCCCGGCACTCTCTCTGGCTGTCACACTGGGCCTGGCAGCCCGGCACTCTCTCTGGCTCTCAGCCAGACACTGTCTCTTACTGCAGTAGGAACAACCCTTTTTATAGCACTGACCACACCTGTGGGTGTTTTCCTTCTTGCTTCAGGCATCAGACTGATTGTCTGTTGCCCCCTACAGGCCATCCTCTGTAGCACACCCCTACATATCCCTCCCCCTTGATGAAGGCCGTAGGCCGCATCACATTTTTCTTTTTCTTGCCCTCCAGGGTCAAAACTCCAGCCTCGGGGGTCTCTTTCTGTTTTTACCTGACTAACAGGTTCCTTTTGTAGCTCATGCTCCGGCATGGCCTTGTTATGGATTACAGTCCCCACTTCATTTTTCAATTCATTCAGGTTTACAATTATCATTTTTTCCTCACTTTGTAGCAATTCCATCTCTTTTCCTAGTATGGTGTTGTCATCGGTTAGAACGAATAGCATTCTACGAAGTTCCTTTACCTCTGACTTTTGCTTGGCAGTATGCAGTTCACTGATGAGTGGGTCCTTGGAGCCAGCATCCTTGTGATAGGCTTCTACTATTTGGACAAAACTGTTTCTTCACTTTCTGGGTTTGCCTTTTTTCGTAATTATTCTTTTGCTGCCGCTCTTCCAAGACTTCTGCCGCCACTTGTGAGACCTTCTCAGCTTTAATAGTCTCCCTTTTTAAACACAGTTGGGCATTCTCTACTACTTGTAACTCTTTCAGATTCTTTAACAAGATCCCCTTTTTTCTTCTCTGTCGGAACTGGGTTTTAGACATCTCTGGTCTCAGAACCCTTCTTTCAGCCGCTTGACTATTTGATTTCCAGCCTTTCATCTTCATGCACAACTTCTCTGAGAACTGCTGAAGCTCTGCTCTTTCTTCTGACACTACTTTCTGGGGGCGTGTCAGGGTTAGTACCTCTGTTTCTTTCTCATTAGCCCTGTTTTCTGCATGCACAAGTTCAGTGGCGTATCTTGCAGATCTGTCTTTCTCTTCAGTCAGCCTCTGTTCACACAGCTTCTGTTTCTTCTCCAGTTTGGACACAAGCTCCTGTTGCTGACCAAGCTTAACAGTAACATCTGCTACCTCTTGCTGAAGACTTACTTTAAACTTCTCAAGTTTTCACAGGCGGCTGTTTTCTCTTCACACTGCTGCCTTGTGGTTTCTAATTCTCCTTGTATTTCTGTTTTCTGTTCTTCCACGGAATCCAAACACAAAGCACTCTTCTCCAGTCTATCTTCCAGATCCACCACCTCCGCCTGAAGTGTTGCAATCTGCTCGGATAGGGTTCTCTTAGCTTCTGCCTCCTCCTCCACTTGCTTGAGGAGCACATCTTTCTCACCTTGCATAGTCTTCACCTTGCATAGACCAAGTCTCTGCTGCAGTAACTTCTGGAACTCTTCACTCTGAGCTTCCAGCTTCACCTGCAGCCTGCTCACCTGCTCAAACAATGCCGTCTGCACACTGTCACCTTCAGTTATTTTCATTTGTAGCTCTTGAAGCTGCATTTCCACTGTATTTTTCTTGCATTCATATGCACACTTGTCTTCCAGCAACCCCTTCACCTTTTGGGTCAGCTCAAGACACACACTTTTCAAGGTTTCTTTCACGTTTTCACGTTGCTTCAATTGCTTGGACAGTTTCCCAACAACTACAGCATGACTCCATTCCAGCTCCTGGATTTAAGCTCCATGTATTCCAGCTTTCTCTTCCAAGCTCATCTGTAGCTGGGACAGCACCTGCTCCTGACGAGCTTCTTGGGCTTTCTTGAAGTCCAGTATACCTCTCAATAGCTCTGCTTGCTTTTCTGCTTTGCTGCAGGCGGCTTTCTCCATCTCCAGCTTTTCTTTGAGCTGACTTACTTGGCACTCCAAGTCACCATTCTTCTTTGCTGACTCTGTCAGTGCAGCCAACTGCATTATCAGGAGTTGCCTTTCCTCCTGTTGCTGCAGCCTCTCTTGCATCAACCGCTTCAGCAATTCCTCCATACTTATAGAGGTTGTCTACCTTCTTACTGGCGTCTATGAGCTGGGACCTTCACCGCTTGTGCCAGCGCATCCTCCACCATATGTGACAACACGGGGGTTACATATCACTCCAAACGGTAACTTTCCTTCTTTCTCTTCACTTAATTAACACAAACTTTAACCAACACAAAGATGACTGGGTCTCCAGGGGTAATAATCAATAATTTCAACAACAAAGTCTCTGATAGCTTTAACCCTCCACAGTCCGTAGGGTAAGCAGGTAAATCCTCAGCTGAGGATACAGTACAAGTCCATAGGGTTGAACAGACCTGTGAATGTCCAGAGCACAGCTGCTCCTTATGCCTTCAGACCCCTTAGTCCAAGGGCAGGTGTACTCCAGGAGTCCTGCTGAAACCATTCAGCGCCTCGTCCACAGCACCTCTCTGTTCATCCAGGAAGTCACAGAATACTTGCAGCCTAAATCTCCCAGGCACACACCTTCCCTAGGTGTGGAGGTGAGGGGCGTCTCCCTGTCCACCTCTAGCCTTCTTTGTCCACACACTGGGCCTGGCAGCCCCAGCTCCACTGAGCTGCCACACTGGGCCTGGCAGCCCTGCACTCTCTCTGGCTGTCACACTGGGCCTGGCAGCCCGGCACTCTCTCTGGCTGTCACACTGGGCCTGGCAGCCCGGCACTCTCTCTGGCTGTCACACTGGGCCTGGCAGCCCGGCACTCTCTCTGGCTGTCACACTGGGCCTGGCAGCCCGGCACTCTCTCTAGATCTCAGCCAGACACTGTCTCTTACTGCAGTAGGAACAACCCTTTTTATAGCACTGACCACACCTGTGGGTGATTTCCTTCTTGCTTCAGGCATCAGACTGATTGTTGCCCCCTACAGGCCATCCTCTGTAGCACACCCCTACAATAGGGTTAGTTCAAATTACACTAAATATGCGACCCACTAAATTTTGATGGATGTGGCCACTGATACTGCCTGATGGTGCTTGGGCGAAGAAGTAGTGAGGAAAATTAGGCTTTGGGAATCAACACAGGACTTTTTGCCCCCTGCCGCAACTCACCTGCGCCGGCCCCGAATCTTTAGAGACGAGCGGGGAGATACTTGGCTAAGGCACTACTCGCTCGAGTAATGTGCCTTAGCGAGTATACTCACTCATCTTTTATTAGGAATCTTCCAAATGTGGACAGTTTGTTTTGTGCAAACAAGTTTAGTAAAGTTGACCAGAAGTTTTAGTAATTCAAACTTACTTCAGTTGCCTGTAGTACATTACAGCGCAGCATAGCTTTTATACTTTTCAGTCTCTCTAATAAATTCTTGATGATGTTAGAGCTCAACAGTTACAAGCCATGACATCAAAACTCATGGTTTTAGAACATTATTTGTTATTTATTTTTATGCAACTTACAGAATCACTTGTTCTTTCTTTCTTTTAGACAGGGTGATCATATCGCTTTTCAGAAAAGCTTGAAATACAGCAACCAATAATCCATTATGTTTTCCTAGAATACACAACAGTGTTAACACCAACAAATTTTTGAAGAGCCTAATGCATTGTTAATGCTGTATTTAGAATCTTCTGGCTCATTACCGATATAACACACACATCATTAGGTGCCATAACAATCATTTAATCAATACACACCTGCGACACAGATCCACTGTAACAGGGTGCACTTTAAGTCATGTTTAGGTTTTATAATAGGTCAAAAGAAATGGAAAACCATTCAGTGTCTACTTAACTACAGTGAAAATACTTGAGGTAGCAGAGATTGGCAAACGAGGTGATCCATAATACGCACTGCCCATTTTTTTTATTTTCAATTCAACAGGACATGCTAATATCTTCAGCTGGCATCCTGGCGTCTCTTACATCACACTCTGTTGCCATAGAGACAGCTGCAGCCAAATGCACTGTCAAACTGGTAATGTTTAACCCACTGAACACAAACAATATTCAACAGTGCTTATCATATAGTATTCTTTGGCATTGCAAATGTTAAAGCTCTTTGTGTTCTCTTTAATCATTTTGTAAATTTGCATATTCATTAAAAATGAATAAGATACTAGATATTTAAATGCGTAAAAACTGGAAAATTAATGTTAGAAAGGGAGCCCCATAGCGAAACTTCTTCTCGGACCAGTTAAGATACCAGGCGGCACATGCTCAATGCACCCAGCCAGCGCCAATTAGAGTAGTTAATACCCTGAGCCTTGCTAAATCTGCTCATCATTTGTTTTTTACTCCGGTTGACTGACTATGCTATTTGTTTCTGAGTTATGACTGCTCTTTCCACTGGATTTCTACATTCTTCATCTACTGACCTCGGCAAGTTTTGACCTTTCTGTAGTATATTGTGCCAAGCTGTACTGCATTTTGCTTCTGTATCCCTAGATTACATATTCAAGTTTCTTGACCTGTTTGATCCTAAGCAATATGTTTGTTGTTGACTATGTAACTGACCATCCAACTAGAAACCACTGACCCCTTTACATTCTTTCGAGTCTTAACCTCTTAGTGACCAAGCTTGTTTGTGCCTTAATGACCAGGCCAAATTTTGGAAATCTGACATGTGTCACTTTAACATAGAATAACTCTGCAAAGGTTTTACATATCCAAGTGATTTTGACATTGTTTTTTGGCAACATTTTGTACTACATTTAGGTGGTAAAAATAAACCGATAGAAGTTCTGTATATTTATTACAACCGCCAAAATTGGAAAAAATTTTAAAAAATTTTCATTTTTTTCACATTTTCAATTGCATTATCTCAAATATGTGCAAACATACCGTATACATTTTTGATAAAGATATATATTTCCATCTGTTTACTTTATTCTAGATGCACATTTGAAAAACTTTAGGCTTTTTTAGCCATTTAGGAGACATACAAATTTAACATTGATTATTAATAGAGATGAGCAAGCATACTCGCTAAGGACAATTGCTCGATCGAGCATTGTCCTTAGTGAGTATCTTCCCACTTGGAAGTAAAGGTTCGGCTGCCGGTGCGGGTGACAGGTGAGTTGCGGCCATGAGCAGGGGGTAGCGGGGGGGGGGGGGGGGGGGAGAGAGGGAGAGAGAGATCTCCCCCTCTGTTCCTCCTCGCTCTCCCCCGCCGCTCCCTGCCAGCCAAATCTTTTGCTCCCGAGCGGGCAGGTACTCGCTAAGGGCAATGCTCGATCGAGTAATTGCCCTTAGCGAGTATGCTCGCTCATCTCTAATTATTAATGAGGAACATTTTGTTTTTGTACACCAAGCCAAGATTTCAAAGGCTCAGAGGTGTCAGAATGATTGATACCCCAGCAAATGACCCTTTTTAAAAACTACACCCCTTAATATATTCACTGAGGGGGGTCATGAGAATTTGACCCCACAGTTTTTTTTTAGGAGTTAATGCAATTTAGAGTAGAAAAAATAAAATTTCATATTTTTGCAAATATGTCATTTTTAAAAAGGCTTGAAAAAGGCTGCTGCCGCAGCTGAAACGCGTTGCTCCCTTTATGCAATAAAAATACTTTCATAACAAGTAAGCTCATTCCGATTCAATACTGAAACTTTATCCCGACGAGCACGGAAAACCATTTTTTATTTTTTGTACCTATTTGGCTTATTTATCAAGCTTCCAATTTGGTTTGCTTGTGTTTTCCTGCGACTCTCCGTTGTTGGACGGATTAAGGATAAAAGACCTTCTATATACCTACTCTGACTACAGGTGTCAGCGGGGTGCCTTGTTTAAGGTATAACCCGTTTGACACCAGGTGAGTTATTACTCATTCATTTACTAATCAGTATTTCTATTTAAATACACCTGGCGCACCCCTAATCTACTGCTTATTTTAAAGACAGGATTTTTTTCTATAGTGCACATGAAAATGAGAATTTACACCCCAAAATGGATACACCTGTTTGTCCGGTGCTCAGAAACATACCCATTGTGGCCCTAATATTATGTCTGTATACACTATGGGGCCCAAACCAAAGGGAGCAGCGGGTGTCTTTCAGAACAGACATTTTGATTGAAGGTGATTTAGGCACCATAGCACACTAGCGATCAAAATGACAGAGAACCCCCACAAATGACCCCATTTTGAAAACTATACCCCTTAACAAATTCATCTAGTGGTGTATTGCATATTTTAACCTCACAGTTTTTGAATGAATCTAAGTAAAGCAGAAGGGAAAACTTACGATTTTCATTTTTTGGGCAATTGTGTCATTTTAAAAACTGTTTGTTTTGTACAGCACACATATGAATGAAGACTTTCGCCCATAAATGGATACCCCTGTTTGTCTTATGTTCAGAACCATACCCGTTGTAGCCCCAATCTACTTACAGGACACATGGCTAGGTCTGGAATGGAGGGAACATCCATTGGATTTCAGGGCACAACTGAATAAATTCCAGGCCCCATTGCTCACTTGTAGAGACATTAAACTGCCAAAACAATAGAACGCCCCCCCCCCCCCCCCACAAGTGACCCAATTTTAAAATCAAAAACCATTAGCCCATTTGCCTAGGTGTGTGCTGAGCATTCTGACTCCATCTTTTTACTTTTTTAATTATTATAAAGTAAGTGAAAAATAAATACAATTTCATTTCTTTCACAAATTTGTCATTTTCATGTCCGTTTGCTATTGTTTTAAGCAAAGAAAACTGGGGAGACGCACCCCAAATTTTATAGCATCAGTTCTTCTGTGTTCGGCAATACCCCCGTTGTAGCCCCAATCTTCTTATAGGACACATAGCTAGGCCTATAATTGAGGGAACACCCGTTGGATTTCAGGGCGCAACTGAATAAATTCCAGGCCTCATTGCTCACTTGTGCAGAAAATAAAATTGACTCCCTAAAAATAATCCCTACTCTTTTTGACATTCCCTATATCTTAAATACAATTAATAATGAAAGACTGTATTGTAGGTCTCTAAACAGGGGTAATTACACAGGTCTGGTTAGAATGGGCACATGGGGCAATAAAATCGGATATCCCTCCTCCTCCCTTGCTTCTTGCAAACCTAACACTTTTTTTGGGGGGGTATTTTTTGCCTGCAGTTTCAGGAATGGGGTGCAGAAAGTGGCACTCTGTGAGCCTTCGCACCTCCTCAGACTGTAATGCATCCTGAGGTGCAGCAGTCTCAAATAAAAGGTTCTCAACATGCTACTCTTAGAACTGCAGGAAGCTCAGAGTTCCCTGAGATATCTTATAAATGATGTAGGCATTACAGGTAGCGATCTGAAGTAGATAGATCACCACCTTTTTATACCAGGCCCTGGTCTTATGCTTCACCAAATATGGCTGAAGCGCCTGGTTGGACAGGTCTACACCCCCCATACATTTATTGTAATCCATGATACAGACGGGGGTTTTTTTCTGCGTTGCAGCTCCCCTCTCCCTTACTGCAACGGAGGTGTATTTGTGCACAGTCAATAGCATAAAAACATCTTTCTTGTCATGCCACTTTACAGCAAGCAGTGGGTGATTTGCCAGTCCGTATGATGCACCGCTTTCTACGTGCCTGGACACCAGGGGTTGTGGGAATCCCATCCTGTTTTCGTGTACTGTTCCACAGGCCTCTGTATTTGCATTGTATAGGGCTTTATAAAGTGGGAAACTGGTGTAATAATTAGTACCCCTTCTGTAAAAATGGGCCCATGAGCTCCAAACAGTCTTGCCATTTGTGTCAATATGTTGTGGTCCAGAGGGTCCTCCAGAATAGTCACACAATGTTTGTCCTGTCACACCTGCCTATGTGCTTCAAGGAGACATAGGAGGTGCCTTACATCAGAGAAACCCCTTTTTTCTCCTTCCTAAACCAAAGGCTTGACAACAGCTGGTTGCTTATTGGCTGGATGTTATGCCCTAACTGATTGGTAGAGGGGTGGCAATTAGAGCTGAGAGTGGGAAACATTATGATGAGTCTCTATGCTGAGGGGGTGGAGAGGAGAGAAAGTGTGGGAACAAGGATGGAAGTGAAGGAGGAGTCAGTGCAGTCTTGAGTGGTTAGTCTGCAGAGGGAGTCGGAGTAGGAGGTCGTGCAGGAAGGATGTCTGCAGTGCGAGCAACTGAAGCAAGCGTTCAACTTCAGGGAAGCCAAGATTTACCAGCTCCCTAGTCTTACCAGCAGGGTGGAGGAGTGAGATTGCAGCCATTCCACTAAACAGTGAGTTATACAAACCCGGTGAATTCAAAACCAGGAATAGTAAAGCGGCCATCTTAGATATGAGTTCCCACACTTGCATAATCTACTTCCAGTAGCCCAACAGATAACTAAGCCTGTGGGAAGTCATACTGAGTAATTTCTTAAGATCCAAAAAGAGAGAGCGTTGAAGAGGAGAATTGTGTTTACAAGTGATTCAACTGCATTGCATAACTGTTTGATCTGCTATCATCTTGCAAGACTACAGTTGTGAACTGTACCATATTTCAACTACTTTAAAATACTGAAGTAAACTGTGCACATCCGGTTTGCTAACAAAATAGCTACCACGACTCGTGTCAAATTATTTCCCGCCACTGACTACCGTAGTCCTGGATGAAGTGCTGACATCTTGGGATAAACCACCATTTATCTTAACAGTAAAATTGTGTTCCTTTTGTGCCACTGTGCTGCAACTGAGCGGGACACCTTTGCCGCCATTGTCGGGAGAGATTGCAGAGCCACCCGTGACATCCATCTTGCAATCCCCATGGTTTCCCCTACTTTGGCGCGTCTTGCTGGAGCGCTGCACCTGCCTTCATAAATAAAAAAAATCATATGTATAGCCAGTAGTGCTCTCGCAAACTTTGTATAGCTTAACGCCATACCTGGCGCACTTAGATGGTAGGAATTGGCGGAATGAGAGACGGCCCTTAATACTCATAAGGGACTTGTCCACTGACAGATTTTTTTCAGGAGTGTAAATATTTTTAAAATAATATTTTAATAGGGTAATTAGGGGGCTCAATTTACATAATCTGTCGTATGCAGGGGGGTATTTCTGGGGGGAATTTGGGTATTATCGGCAAAATGGAAAAAAACGCATAATGTTTTCAAATCTGCGTTGAGGCATTACTGATGCAAATACAGGGGTCACGTGAACAGCACTAGTGGACCAGTAGGACCGTATTGAGGACTTTTTTACTAGTCCCATTAATAATACAATTTTTAATCTCTGGGACATTTGTGGCAGTCCACATCCCAGAATATACAGAGCTGGTGTGCTCTGTAATAAATTGTCCAGGGTAAATATTTGTTTGCTGGATAATTAGTTCTAGAACGCTGTCACTAATAAATAAATTTTAAAAATTAAAGGGTGTAAAATCAGCAACATCCCCATTAATGCCTAGAGTCACAGTAAATTGGGGTATTTGGGGTGAAACTGAATTAGAGGAACTCCACATTGTGGAAGGCACTGCACTACTCGGCCCTGCTGCCCCAACCCCTTCTTCAACCTCCATAGGGCTAGCGGTAAAGTCGTCGCTGTCAGAATATAGCTTTTCTTCCGACTTAGTTGTGGTATCACTACCTAAACTGCTAGTGAACAATAGCGCGTACACCTGTTCTGCGCTGTAATGTCTACGTTCCATTTTAGAAAAAAAAATTAGTGGACACACATAGACAAAATTTTTAAAAAATTACCCCCCCCCCCCAAAAAAAAAAAAAATAGACGTGGGTTTAGCAGGCTGATTAGGATATAAGGGGCGGTGATGACAGTTTTTTTTTTTTCACTCTAAACTGCACAAGATTTTTCGCTGCTCTCTTTCTCCTCTCACAAATCTCTCAGTGAGGGGAGAGAGATACACGGGACTAATCCTGTGCCATATTTATTAAACAAATGACATGGATGGCTGTGATAGGTATATCACAGCCATCCATGTCAGCAGGGACCAATCACTGTGATGCCTGCTAGTTACTATTCCAAGGCACTTTTCGCAAATGCTTCTACTGCTGAAAAGATGAAACTTTAACTTTTTTAACTTTTTCGTGATTGCCGATGTCTCCTGCCTCCTGGCTATCTTTAAATTTCCTGTGCCGATCCAGTCTTCTGTGCATGCATCGCCACTTTTCCTTTGGTGCACATGCGCAGAAGAAGGCGGAAGTTCCGTTCTGGACCATATCAACACGTGACATCGCGGAGGATGGTGCTCAGTAGTTTTAGCCTTCCTCATGGAATGCAATCCACGAGGGGAGCTGAAAACCTAACTTTTTCTAGCTTGGTATATAATTTTATGCGATCAGCGTTATCAATTGGATAACGCCAATCACAAGCCCTGGGGTGGGGGTGAGAGCTTCCCACGGCCCCCCGTGAAAGCTCCAGGTTAACAGCTACCTTCGGGAGCCAGTAGCATGGAGCTGTCACGTCCAGAGACTACAGGGTTTTAATCCGTAGAAGGAGCATGATTTTATGTCCCTAGTGATTAAAGCCCAGCATGCCAGGACCTAAAAACACTATGGGGTGGTCACTAAGGGGTTAAGCCAACCTAAAGAATCCTTCACTGGAGCATACAGTTGGTAAATGCAGAAAGTGTATGCTATGGCTTGGGAATCTAGTATAGAGTCAAAATATGTTATTTGCCAGAAAACTAGCATATGACTACAAGCTTCATTAGAGGGAATATTTGGGGACTGTGATTGGTGGTCATTGTTACTTTCTATATGACATGAGTTGGCAATGCACAAGAATTGGTTATAGTTTAATAAAGATCTACCTTTATTTAATAGAATTATTCATAATAGTAAGACATTGACTGTTGAATTTTATTTATGGCATTGAGCCTTGCTCTGGCATTAGATATGCGGAAGTTATTTGAGGAGGTCCTCAATGAACTGCTTAACCAACTAAAGCTGCTACTTGTATAATTAAGTATGTAGTTAGTACACTGAGGGCTCTTCACACGAGCGTATACCGATTTCACAGCCGGCCGATATACAGTACACTACGATCTGATGCATGCGTAAAAGCGCCCTGCCGGCCAATATAGCGTCCAGCGATTTTACGTCAGGCCAAAAAGATAGTCCTGGAACTATCTTCCCGGCCAGAATATGTCGGTCTCTGCATCGATTACTATGAGAGCCAACTGCTAAACTCCCTCTCTCTTCTCTCCTCCCCTCCGGCTGTTTGCATTGGGAGGGGCAGAACGGGGCCGGAGCTAAGCTGGCTGCGGACGAGGGGCAGGAGCTTAACTCCGCTCCCGCCAACCCCCTCCTATTGCAAACAGCCAGAGGGGAGGAGAGAGGGGGTGAGCTGGTAAGAGGGAGGGAAAAGCAATGGTGTCAAAGTGTTCAGTGACAAAGGGACTCCCTGCAGAGATGAAGAAATCCTTTGCCACAGCTGTCACAGCTGTAGCAGAGGATCACGGTGTTCTCTGTATATCAATGGGGCCGCCGCTGCTGCTGCCAACCCCATTGACCGAAGGTGAAACCCCTGGATATGACAACATCCTGGGGTTTCACATCCAAAGAATCTCCTGCTGCAGCTGTCACAGCCACAGCAGGGGATAGCGGGAAGCGCACTTTATGTGTGCAAAAATGCAGCCAAGTGCATTTTTTTGTGTGACGCCTGCTTCGGTCATGCAAATTTGTTTAGGCATGCGTTTTTGCTCACATAAATTCGCACATTACAACGCCCCTCTGACTGAGCCCTTAAAAAGTGGTCCCAAAATCTGCAAAGTGCTCCTTCATTTTCGTCATTTCTATGCTTAAGTCATGTTGCACCTTAGGGCCACGTGTTTTGTTTATAACTTCTTTTGTGTTACAGGAAAAAAATTATTAAAATTGAAAATCTCCAAAAAAGTTAAATTTTAAAATGTATCCTCCATTTTGTTTTAGTTCCTGTGAAGCATTTAAATAGTTAACAGATTTTGTAAATATAGTTTTGCTAATTTTGAGGGGGCAATTTTTAAAATTGGGTGATTTGTGGGGGTTTTGACAGAAACTCCCAAAATGCTGTCCACAGCATAAAGGCCCTGTTTCATATTACAATTCTCTCCCATTCAAATAAATAGGAAACAGCTGTAATATCAAACTGGTCTACTGCACTGTGGATTGCATTTGACAGTTCTAGCTTTTCATAGCAGTTTCTCGTTAGCTCATCAGTGGGGTCATGAGTTGCAGACTACTTTAGGTCTGCTATTGGTGACCTATCCTGTGAATAAATCACCAATAGCTTTTCCCCTGAAAAACCCTTAGGCTGAACGCCCACTGGCGATTCGTTATCCTTGCGATGTGAGAGTGAGTAAAAACGCATGATAATAAACCAATAATTTTCAATGGTTTCATTCTCATCTGCGATGTTTTCACTGTAACCTTGCATCGCAAAGAAGGATCTGCGTTATCGCCCATTGTTTTTAATGGGGCCAGCAGGGATGTGGGGATAAAGGAATCCTCTGCCACAGCTGTCACAGCTGTGGCAGAATTCCGTGATGCTATCCCATTTCTTTCAATGAGGCCGGCACTGCTGCAGTCCCATTGAAAGCAGTGGGTTTGCAGTGATGGTTTTCGGGGAAGGGCTTAAAATATAAGCCCTTCCCTGAAAATCATGGGTAGCTGGAAAAAAAGTAAAAAAAAAGAGTAACTCACTTAGAAGAGCGGTCTGGCTCTTCTCTCTGGCCCTGACAGTCGTCTTCTCTGTTCTGGAAGCCGTGGATTGAAAAATCCCCACCTCCAGAAAGTGCTGCCTCTGATTGGCTGAGCGCTGTGGCCAATCAGATGCAGTGCCCAGCCATCATTGAATGACAGCTAAGTGCTGCCTCTGATTAGCTGAGCGCAAGAAGAGTTATTTATACCTAAATTTTTTTTTCCAATACCTCATTACCAATTTGCTTTTCCAAATAAACGTGTTAAAAACAATGTAGCTTGTTTCTTTTTGTGGTGCATTATACAATGCTGTATACCAACATCCCCACTTATGTCACATTCACACACAACAACAGTCAATGATTATCATTCAGAATCCTGCGCTTCTGTGGCCCTTTGAACAATAATTGTTCAGTGTAAACACATGCTCCAGCTGTGTTTTGCATGATGATGATGACTGCAGGATTTATGGTTTAGGTATGGATGCAGGTACAGATGACTGCAGGCTGTATGGTTTAAGTTTGGATACAGATGACATGACTGCAGGATTTATGGTTTAGGTATGGGTGCAGGTACAGATGACTGCAGGCTGTATGGTTTAGGTATGGATACAGATGACATGACTGCAGGATTTATGGTTTAGGTATGGGTGCAGGTACAGATGACTGCAGGATGTATGGTTTAGGTATGGGTACAGGTACAGATGACTGCAGGATGCATGGTTTGGTTATTGAGGAATAACTTTGGCTCGATACTGATCTGAAAAGTAATAATAAACAACAACAGATGTCACCAATCAGAGAGATGTCACCTCCTGATCACTGAAGTTAAGGTCAGCTTTACACACGAGAACTATCTGCCAAAACTATCGATCAAATGAACAATTTTTAGTGATAGTTGTCTCGTGTAAACATGGGACCCAACAAAGTACTGAGCAAGAAATCTTGAGATGTTGAGCAGTAGTTGCCAGTCGCTTTGTTTTGGCTCATGAAGTTAAATGACTAGTGAGAGACTCACTCTCAATGTAAACAGGCAGTTGTTTATGTTTGAACGACTGCCTGTTCACAATGAATGGAGGCAGGTGGTTGGGAAAGATCTCTAGTGTGCTCCACCTCCATTCATTAAACAACTATTGCTGCTGTGTGAAAGTACAGAAACAGTAGTCATTGGGACAGCTGGCATGTGCTTATGGTCCCAATAGTCGTCCTGTGTAGAGTAACCCGTAATGCAATGTAATCACTATCACTGTGTAGAGCTTGTGCCAGCATTATTTTGAGGTATCGTAGATCGTAAAGCTAAACCGTTGACTAACTAAGCCCACTGTTATAAAAGTTGTCTTGTACATATGGTGCCGGTGAGATGATAGACAGATAGATAGACAGACAGAAAGAAAAATAGATAGATAGATAGATAGATAGATAGATAGATAGATAGATAGATAGATAGATAGATAGATAGATAGATATGGGTGTGTACTTAGTTGGTGTCCGAGTTAGTTAGAGAGAAAGCAAGTCAATGCAAGAGTCTGTCTGGAGTTCTGCAAAGGAGGGCAAGAGTGAGTCTGCTCTACCCTAAATGAAAACCGTGTCTTGCCTTACTGAGGCCCAGAATGGAGGAGGCCGAGAGGATGGTCTGATGTCTGTTTGAGAACTACTACTCTCAGGAGTTTGCAGCCTAAAGAGTGGGAGAGAGAGAAGAAGGAGATCGCCATGCAGCATTGAGAGAATTCTGAATGAGTGAGTGTTGACGGGTTGAGGGTCCAGCAAGGAGAGAAGTGCATTGTTGTCCAGGAGCGGAGCTGCACAGATAACTAGGACTGAGGGCCCAATATTCATCCTGTGTTCTGCTTCCCTGTCTCGCTATCCACTTTGCCTACGCTCGTGCTGTATTCTGGCTTCTGTACTGTTGAACTGTTAGCGTTGGTGTGTTGTCAAGTAAAGCAACATTGCTGACCATTCCTGGCTTTGTTTTCAATTATACTCTGTGCGTGTAGACCAGACCTGGGCAAAGCACGGCCCGCGGGCCACATCCGGCCCGCTGAATAGCTCGGACTGGCCCGCAAAGAGTCCGGTGTCAGCAACGGGAAGCAGCTAATTCTCGGTATGTAGCCCCGCCCCCGGCCCACCTCTCCCCATTGCAAATAGTGCAGGGGGGCGGAGAGGAGGCAGAGAGGGGGCGGGAGCCTCAGTTCCTGCTCCTGGGCTCTTCCAGTCTCCCCCCCCCCCTGCACATGAGGACAACGTATATCGGCTCGGCGTGAAAACCGAGCCGATATACGTTCGTCTGAATGCAGCCTCAAAGGGGTCTTTCAGGGAAATACTTAACGACCAATGACGTACCTGGTACGTCATGGAGCGTCGGGGTATGTATGAAGAGAGGTTGCGTGGCAACCTCTCTTCATACAGTGCGGGCATCAGCTGTTTATAACAGCTGACATCCGCGGGCAATAGCCGCGAGCGGCCGCGCGGCCGATCGCGGCTATTAACCATTTAAATGCCGCTGTCAATTCTGACAGCGGCATTTAAATCCCCCAAACGATGTTCGGGGGTCCCGCACGGCCCCCCCGCGGTGAGATCGGGAGAGCCGTGCATGTGTCATGGCAGCCGGGGGCCTAATGAAAGGCCCCAGGGCTGCCTTAGCAGACTGCCTATCAAGCCGTCCCCGTGGGGTGGCTTCATAGGCTGCCTGTCAAAAAGCAATATGACGTAATGCTATAGCATTACGTCATACTGCAGGACCGATCAAAGCATCGCATATTAAAGTCCCCCAGGGGGACTTCAAAGTAAAGTAAAAAAAAAAATCAATAAAGTTTTTTTTTAATTGAAAAAAAAAAAAGTTGTAAAAGTTTAAATCACCCCCCTTTTGCCATATCTATTATTAAAAAATCTAAATAATAAATTAAAAATATGTATTTGGTATCACCGCGTCCGTAAAAGTCCAAACTATCAAAGTACCACATAATTTTTCCCGCACGGTGAACGTCGTTCGAAAAAAGAAATGAAGAACGCCAGAAATGCATTTTTTTAGTTACCCTGTCTCCCAGAAAAAACGCAATAAAAAGCGATCAAAAAGTCGTATGTATTCCAAAATGGTACTATCAGAAACTACAGGACATCCCGCAAAAAATGAAACCTTGCTCAACTACATCGACGGAAAAATAAAAAAGTTATTGCGCGCACAAAATGACCGCAGAAAATAATTGAAAAACATTTTATGTCTTTAAAAAAAAAAAGAGGAGTATAGTAAAAAAAAACCTATACAAGTTTGGCATCGTAGTAATCGGACCGACCCATAGAATAAAGTTATCATGTCGTTTTTGTTGCCATTTGTGCGCCGTAGAAGCAAGACGCACTAAAAGATGGCAAAATGTCGTTTTTTTTTCATTTTACTCCACTTAGAATTTTTTAAAAGTTTTTCAGTACATTATATGGTACTTTAAATAGCACCATTGAAAAATACAACTCGTCCCGCAAAAAACAAGCCCTCATACAGTGACGTGGATGGATAAATAAAGGAGTTATGATTTTTTTAAAGGGGGGAGGAAAAAACGAAAATTGAAAAAGAAAAATGCCCGCGTCATTAAGGGGTTAATGACCTATCATCAGGATAGGTCATCAATAGTTGATCCCCCAGGGTCTGTCGTTCAGGAGCCCGACCAATCAGCTATTTGAACAAATATAGATGCGTGGATGATTGACATATACAGATGACACCACACGTATGCCTCTACTAGAGATCTCACAGAACCTGATTGTTGGCTGCAGGAGATCGGAGATCCTGATAGAGGGTTTTTTGATAGGCGTGCATAGCAATGTGCATGGAGCCTTCGTATGTTGGTCTGGCCCTCTAAAACCATTCCAATTTCTCATGTGGCCCCATGGGAAAATTAATTGCCCACCCCTGGTGTAGACTATCATTTGATCACCCAGCTTCACCACAGAGAAAGGAACAGTGGCATCACGAGTGTCACAAGGACTGAAAGGTACTCTAGTACGTGGGTTATCCTCCAACTACCCCACTTCTTGACAGTCTCCCCCTCTGGGCCTTGGGCGTGACCCTGGCTACCCTCCGGCTGGGAGATGGTAGTGCCACTGTGACAAGGTCTGCGGCTCATCCCCGCTGTCTCCTAGGCTAGGGCCCGCTCCTCGGTCGCTGCAGGTAAGTTAGATATAGAGATGGATATCTATCATAACAACGAAAAAAATGCATACTCCAGATGCTGCATCCAGGAGCATAACTATAGGGGATGCAGAGGATGCGGTTGCACCCAGGCCCAGGAGTCTTAGGGGATCCATAAGGCCTCTTTTCTCCATATAAGAAACCCAGTACTAAGAATAAAGCATTGTGGTTGGGGGTCCTGTTACAGATTTTGCATTGGGGCCCAGAAGTTTCAACTTACACCTCTGGCTGCAGCACAACTTTTTCAAAAGGATGACGGTGTTTTTCATCATTCAATATATGATAGAGAGAAAATCTTCCTTAATATAATTCCCCTTGAATGTAATGTATCTTAAATAAAATCACCTCTCAAGTATAATTTATCCATCCAGCATCTATGAGCATGAACAAACTAGTGACAGTGGCTGATGCTCTTGATTGATAAGTCTAGTTATAAGAACAAATATTGATGATTCCATGCTGACATTCTGGTTGCTGTATGTTGTATATTGTTTGCATGGCTAGTTTTACGCCACCACCAACACCTCAGTTCATTCACTTTAAAAAACTGTTATTTACAGCTTCAGCTAAACCGTCAAAGCCTTAAAATAGCGACTTCACTTCCAAATAATATTTTGTCCAGCTTCAGTAATCCTCGAAGAGACATATGGTGGTACAGCAGAGCCAAGGACGCCTAAAATCCAAAGTACAAACTGTTTCCTTAACCTGTGACACATGGATATCGATGCGCAAATTATTTTTGGGTGAGAATGTACACCTATGAGAACGGATGATCAGGCTTCTAATCTAAGAAAATGTAATTTGGATTTTGTATGTTGTTATTTATTAAAGGCAATATATTGCTGTCAACCCATTCAAGACCAAAGATTTTTCTTTTTTTTAAATTTTCATTATTTCGTCTTTCCAAGAGTCATGAGTTTATTTTTCCACCAAAATAGCTGCATGAGGGCTTGTTTTTTTTACATGAATTGTATTTATATTACCATTTAATGTACTATATAAAGCACTGAAAAACTTTTAAAAACTTAATATGGTGTGAAAAAAAATTCACAATTTTTTTTCTGGGGGTTTAGTTTATACAGTGCATAACTATAGGGGACGCAGGGGATGCAGTTGCACCCGGGCCCAGGAGCCTTAGGGGGCCGATAAGGCCTCTCTTCTCCATATAGGGAGCCCAGTACTAGGAATAAAGCATTATAGTTGGGGGCCCTGTAACAGATTTTGTCTTGGGGCCCAGGTACGCCTCTGTCTGTCAGTTAGTATGATTACAGCGATACCAAATTTATATTTTTTTAATGTTATTTATCCCACTTGTTAAACACCATAAAAAGAATATGGAATGACAGAATTGTGAGCTTTATTGGAACCCACAAAAATTGAATAAAGAGTGATAAAAAATACATATGTACCACAAATGGTACCAATAAAATTTACAGTTCGTTCTGCAAAAAACAAGCCCTCACACAGCTCAACTGACCAAAAAAATTAACTTATGAAGCTGGCAATGGAACGCAGTTTTTGTTTTAAAAAAGTTTTGTTTTTTAAAGTAAAATAACATTAAAAAATACAAATTTGGTATCGCTGTAATCATACTGACCCACAAACATAGGTGTAACTTGAAGCTTCTGGGCCCCAACGCAAAATCTGTAACAAGGCCCCCAACTATAATGCTTTATTCATAGTACTGAGCTCCCTATATGGAGAAGAGAGGCCTTATAGGCCCCCTAAGTCTTCTGAGCCCGGGTGCAACCGCATTCTTTGCATCCCCTATAGTTATCCCAGTGGGTACAGAACAAAATTTATGTCATTTTTATTATACCATGCTGAGGTAAACCAAAAGCTGCTCTGTGATTGGTTGTTATGGGCACCCAAAAGAGTTTTTTACTGAAACACAAATTGTCAGCGCTCAGTCTGACTCTTCTAGTGGGAATTACTTGTTGAAAGTAACCAGGAATACTAAATCTGTAGAATCCATTGGTGAAAACAAATTTGGAGGTTGCTGCATTAAAATTCAAGCAAAGGCAAATAAAAAATACAAATAAGGTTGCCAAGGCAAAAACATTTCTGAATTTTTTAGCCTATAACCTTCTCTGAGTCGAGAGTATACTGTGTGCAAAATTTCATGTCAATCGATCCTACAGTTTGTGCGTGATGCTCCAACAAACAAACAGACATTGACAAATATATGGAAGATAATTAGAGATGAGCGAGCACGCTCGGATAGGTCAGTTACTCGAGCGAGCCTCACTTTTCTCGAGTAACTGCATTCTTGTCCGAGCGTGCTCGGGGGGGGCGGCTGGGGTAAGCAGGTGGGAGCCTTGGGAAAAAGAGAGAGAGATCTCTCTCACTCTCTCCCCGGCTTCCCCTTGCTATTCCCCGCTGCCCCCCCTTGAGCACGCTCGGACAAGAATGCGGTTACTCAAGAAGAGCAAGGCTCGCTCGAGTAACTGACTTATCCGAGCGTGCTCGCTCATCTCTAAAGAGAATGTTTAATAAAAAACAGTTTAAAACTTTTTTCTACATTTTTATTTGGTCCCCACAGGGAACTTGGAGTTGCAATGACTTTATTACTTGTACTGCAGTGCTTCAGTAGTGCAGTATATAGTGATTTTCAATGATGCCTCTTAACACCATAGATAGGACTTGATCAGCATCTATGCATGGCAGCCCTGGCAGCCTTCACCAGGCTCTGGGTTGCCATACTAGCTCATCAGCTCATGTGTCTTGGGGGAAGCCAATGGAGTGCCCAAGGCTCCCTTCATGGCTGACTATTTAGATTGATGGTCACCTTTGACTGCAGCATCTAACATACACTCTTCATGACCACACAATGTAAATTTACCATCAGCGGTAGTGAAGTGGTTAATAACAATTTGTAAACTGATAGAGTATGTAAAGTGCCCTTACTTTATGATGTCTGCAAAGACACCAGTTTTGATAGATGGTTACTAGAGATGAGCGAGCACCAAAATGCTCGGGTGCTCGTTAATCGAGACGAATTTTTCGCGATGCTCGAGGGTTCATTTCGAGTAACGAACCCCATTAAAGTCAATGGGCGACCCGAGCATTTTTGTATTTCGCCGATGCTCGCTAAGGTTTTCATGTGTGAAAATCTGGGCAATTCAAGCAAGTGATGGGAACGACACAGCAACGGATAGGGCAGGCGAGGGGCTACATGTTGGGCTGCATCTCAAGTTCCCAGGTCCCACTATTAAGCCACAATACCGGCAAGAGTGGGGCCCCCCCCCTCCGCTGCCACTTCTCCTGGGTTACATGCTGCCCGACCCCCCCCCCCCCGCACAACAGTGTCCACAGCGCACACCAAATTGTCCCTGCCCAGCCTTCAGCTGCCCTCATGCCACGCCACCCTCATGTCTATTTATAAGTGCGTCTGCCAGAGGAAAAGCAGGCACACACTGCAGAGGGTTGGCATGGCTAGGCAGCGACCCCCCCATAAAAGGGGCGGGCCGATAGTCCACAATGCTGTACAGAAGCAATGAGAAATCCAATCCTGTGCCACCTCCATCTGGAGCTGCACACGTGGGCATAGCAATGGGGAACCTATATGCCACACACTATTCATTCTGTCAAGGTGTCTGCATGGCCCAGTCAGACCGGGTTTTTTTATAAATAGTCACAGGCAGGTACAACTCCGCAATGGGAATTCCGTGTGCACCCACAGCATGGGTGGCTCCCTGGAACCCACCGGCGGTACATAAAAATATCCCATTGCATTGCCCATCACAGCTGAGGTAATGTCGTGGTTAATGCAGGTGGGCTTCGGCCCACACTGCATGCCCCAGTCAGACTGGGGTTCTTTAGAAGTGGAAACAGATGCATTTACAACTCCCTGTGGACTGACAGCATGGGTGGGTGCCAGGAAGCCACCAGCGGTACATAAATGAATCCCATTACATTGCCCATCACAGCTGAGGTAATGTCGTGCTTAATACAGGTGGGCTTCGGCCCACACTGCATGCCCCAGTCTGACTGGGGTTCTTTACAAGTGGACAGATGTAGGTTAAACTCCGTGTGCACCTACAGCATGGGTGGCTCCCTGGAACCCACCGGTGGTACATAAAAAAATCCCATTGCATTGCCCATCACAGCTGAGGTAATGTCGTGGTTAATGCAGGTGGGCTTCGGCCCACACTGCATGCCCCAGTCAGACTGGGGTTCTTTACAAGTGGACAGATGTAGTAACAACTCCCTGTGGACCCACAGCATGGGTGGGTGCCAGGAAGCCACCGGTGGTACATAAATAAATCCCATTGCATTGCCCATCACAGCTGAGGTAATGTCGTGGTTAATGCAGGTGGGCTTCGGCCCACACTGCATGCCCCAGTCAGACTGGGGTTCTTTAGAAGTGGAAACAGATGCATTTACAACTCCCTGTGGACCGACAGCATGGGTGGGTGCCAGGAAGCCACCGGCGGTACATAAATAAATCCCATTGCATTGCCCATCACAGCTGAGGTAATTTCGTGCTTAATACAGGTGGGCTTCGGCCCACACTGCATGCCCCAGTCAGACTAGGGTTCTTTACAAGTGGACAGATGTAGTAACAACTCCCTGTGGACCCACAGCATGGGTGGGTGCCAGGAAGCCACCGGCGGTACATAAATAAATCCCATTGCATTGCCCATCACAGCTGAGGTAATGTCGTGCTTAATACAGGTGGGCTTCGGCCCACACTGCATGCCCCAGTCTGACTGGGGTTCTTTACAAGTGGACAGATGTAGGTTAAACTCCGTGTGCACCTACAGCATGGGTGGCTCCCTGGAACCCACCGGTGGTACATAAAAAAATCCCATTGCATTGCCCATCACAGCTGAGGTAATGTCGTGGTTAATGCAGGTGGGCTTCGGCCCACACTGCATGCCCCTGTCAGACTGGGGTTCTTTACAAGTGGACAGATGTAGGTTAAACTCCGTGTGCACCTACAGCATGGGTGGCTCCCTGGAACCCACCGGTGGTCCATTAAAAAATCCCATTGCATTGCCCATCACAGCTGAGGTAATGTCGTGGTTAATGCAGGTGGGCTTCGGCCCACACTGCATGCCCCAGTCAGACTGGGGTTCTTTACAAGTGGATAGATGTAGTAACAACTCCCTGTGGACCCACAGCATGGGTGGGTGCCAGGAAGCCACCGGCGGTACATAAATTCCATTGCATTGCCCATCACAGCTGAGGTAATGTCGTGGTTAATGCAGGTGGGCTTCGGCCCACACTGCATGCCCCAGTCAGACTGGGGTTCTTTACAAGTGGACAGATGTAGGTTAAACTCCGTGTGCACCTACAGCATGGGTGGCTCCCTGGAACCCACCGGCGGTACATAAATATATCCCATTGCAGTGCCCTACTCAGCAGAGCTAACGTCAGATACAATACAGGTGGGCTTCGGCCCACACTGCATGCCCCAGTCAGACTGGTAATATGTACCTTAACAGTAACCTCGTTGGTGGTAATGTGGTGGTGACTGCGGACCTAGTAGCGCGGTTTTATGTAGTTGGTTTTCGGAATGTGGCCAGGATTAAGTGGGCCGTGGCGGGGGGATGGTGGTGGTGCTCTCTTGTTGTGTCGTTAAAGGTGAAATTCTTGGACTGCCACCAGACGGACCAATGCAAAGGTATTTGCCAAGAATGTTTTCATTGTTGGAGGAGGAGGGGGATGTTTTGGAGGCACTATGTGTCCTCTACACTTGTCCGTGGTTATATGCACCTTAACAGTAACAGCGTTGGTGGGAAATGGCCTCGCCGCCATCATGTCTTTGTGAAGCCTCTGTTTCCACACCCCAGTGACATACCATTAGCAGCGGTATAGGCAGAGCCCAGAATTATTAACATTTCAGCGGTAGCATTAGGGACAGGCCCCACTAACATATCACTAGCAGCAGTATAGGGGGAGCGCAGTCTTAGTTCCATTTCAGTAATAGTAGCACTCAAGACAGGACCCAGTAACATTCCCATTGCAGCAGTTTAGGGACATAACAGTCTCTTTCACATTTCAGTAGCTGCAGTATAGACAAGGCCCCAGTTACATTTATGTAGCTAAAGTGTAGGCCAACCCCACACACCTTTCTGTACTATGAGTGCAGGCGAAGAACATAGAAATTACTATGATTACACTGTAGGTGAGGGCCCCAAAAAATTGGTGTACCAACAGTACTAATGTACCTCAGAAAAAATTGGCCATGCCCAACCAAGATGGCAGGTGAAACCCATTAATCGCTTTGGTTAATGTGGCTTAAGTGGTAAAACTAGGCCTGGAGGCAGCCCAGTTTAACGAAAAATTGGTTCAAGTTAAAGTTTCAACGCTTTTAAGAGCATTGAAACGTATAAAAATGGTTTAGAAAAATTATATGAGTGAGCCTTGTGGCCCTAAGAAAAATTGCCCGTTCGGCGTGATTACGTGAGGTTTCAGGAGGAGGAGCAGGAGGAGGAGGGGGAATATTATACACAGATTGATGAAGCAGAAATGTCCCCGTTTTGGATGGTGATTGAGAACGATGCTTCCATCCGCGGGTGCAGCCTACGTATTGCTTAGGTATCGCTGCTGTCCGCTGGTGGAGAAGAGAAGTCTGGGGAAATCCAGGCTTTGTTCATCTTGATGAGTGTAAGCCTGTCGGCACTGTCGGTTGACAGGCGGGTACGCTTATCTGTGATGATTCCCCCAGCCGCACTAAACACCCTCTCTGACAAGACGCTAGCCGCAGGACAAGCAAGCACCTCCAGGGCATACAGCGCGAGTTCAGGCCACGTGTCCAGCTTTGACACCCAGTAGTTGTAGGGGGCAGAGGCGTCACGGAGGATGGTCGTGCGATCCGCTACGTACTCCCTCACCATCCTTTTACAGTGCTCCCGCCGACTCAGCCTTGACTGGGGAGCGGTGACACAGTCTTGCTGGGGAGCCATAAAGCTGTCCAGGGCCTTAAAGAGTGTTGCACTGCCTGTGCTGTACATGCTGCTCGATCTCCGCACCTCCCCTGCTACTTGGCCCTCGGAACTGCGCCTTCTGCCACTAGCGCTGTCGGATGGGAATTTTACCATCAGCTTGTCCGCCAGGGTCCTGTGGTATAGCAACACTCTCGAACCCCTTTCCTCTTCGGGAATGAGAGTGGAAAGGTTCTCCTTATACCGTGGGTCGAGCAGTGTGTACACCCAGTAATCCGTAGTGGCCAGAATACGTGCAACGCGAGGGTCACGAGAAAGGCATCCTAACATGAAGTCAGCCATGTGTGCCAGGGTACCTGTACGCAACACATGGCTGTCTTCACTAGGAAGATCACTTTCAGGATCCTCCTCCTCCTCCTCCTCCTCAGGCCATACACGCTGAAAGGATGACAGGCAAGCAGCATGGGTACCGTCAGCAGTGGGCCAAGCTGTCTCTTCCCCCTCCTCCTCATCCTCCTCCCCCTCCTCCTCCTCCTGCTCAACGCGTTGAGATATAGACAGGAGGGTGCTCTGACTATCCAGCGACATACTGTCTTCCCCCGCTTCCGTTTCCGAGCGCAAAGCATCCGCCTTTATGCTTTGCAGGGAACTTCTCAAGAGGCATAGCAGAGGAATGGTGACGCTAATGATTGCAGCATCGCTGCTCACCACCTGGGTAGACTCCTCAAAGTTTCCAAGGACCTGGCAGATGTCTGCCAACCAGGCCCACTCTTCTGAAAATAATTGAGGAGGCTGACTCCCACTGCGCCGCCCATGTTGGAGTTGGTATTCCACTATAGCTCTACGCTGCTCATAGAGCCTGGCCAACATGTGGAGCGTAGAGTTCCACCGTGTGGGCACGTCGCACAGCAGTCGGTGCACTGGCAGATTAAACCGATGTTGCAGGGTGCGTAGGGTGGCAGCGTCCGTGTTGGACTTGCGGAAATGTGCGCAGAGCCGGCGCACCTTTACGAGCAGGTCTGACAAGCGTGGGTAGCTTTTCAGAAAGCACTGAAGCACCAAATTAAAGATGTGGGCCAGGCATGGCACGTGCGTGAGGCTGCCGAGCTGCAGAGCCGCCACCAGGTTACGCCCGTTGTCACACACGACCATGCCCGGTTGGAGGCTCAGCGGCGCAAGCCAACGGTCGGTCTGCTCTGTTAGACCCCGCAGCAGTTCGTGGGCCGTGTGCCTCTTATCTCCTAAGCTGAGTAGTTTCAGCACGGCCTGCTGACGCTTGCCCACCGCTGTGATGCCACGCCGCGCGACACCGACTGCTGGCGACGTCCTGCTGCTGCTGACACATCTAGATTGCGAGACAGAGGTTGCGGAGGAGGAGTGTGGTTTAGTGGAGGAAGCATACACCGCCGAAGATACCACCACCGAGCTGGGGCCCGCAATTCGGGGGGTGGGTAGTACGTGAGCGGTCCCAGGCTCTGACTCTGTCCCAGCCTCCACTAAATTCACCCAATGTGCCGTCAGGGAGATGTAGTGGCCCTGCCCGCCTGTGCTTGTCCACGTGTCTGTTGTTAAATGGACCTTGGCAGTAACCGCGTTGGTGAGGGCGCGTACAATGTTGCGGGAGACGTGGTCGTGCAGGGCTGGGATGGCACATCGGGAAAAGTAGTGGCGACTGGGAACTGAGTAGCGCGGGGCCGCCGCCGCCATCATACTTTTGAAGGACTCCGTTTCCACAACCCTATACGGCAGCATCTCAAGGCTGATAAATTTCGCTATGTGGATGGTTAACGCTTGAGCGTGCGGGTGCATGGCGGCGTACTTGCGCTTGCGCTCAAAGACTTGCGCTAACAACGGCTGGACGGTGCGGTGCGAGACATTGCTGGATGGGGCCGAGGACAGCGGAGGTGAGGGTGTGGGTGCAGGCCAGGAGACGGTAATGCCTGTGTCCTCAGAGGGGGGTTGGATCTCAGTGGCAGGTTGGGGCACAGGGGGAGAGGCAGTGGTGCAAACCGGAGGCGGTGAACGGCCTTCGTCCCACCTTGTGGGGTGCTTGGCCATCATATGTCTGCGCATGCTGGTGGTGGTGAGGCTGTTGGTGGTGGCTCCCCGGCTGATCTTGGCGCGACAAAGGTTGCACACCACTGTTCGACGGTCGTCAGGCGTCTCTGTGAAAAACTGCCAGACCTTAGAGCACCTCGGCCTCTGCAGGGTGGCATGGCGCGAGGGTGCGCTTTGGGAAACAGTTGGTGGATTATTCGGTCTGGCCCTGCCTTTACCCCTGGACACCACACTGCCTCTTGCAACCTGCCCTGCTGCTGCCCTTGCCTCCCCCTCTGAAGACCTGTCCTGAGTAGGCGTTGCAAACCAGGTGGGGTCAGTCACCTCATCGTCCTGCTGCTCTTCCTCCGAATCCTCTGTGCGCTCCTCCCTCGGACTTAATGCCCTTACTACTACCTCACCGATAGACAACTGTGTCTCATCGTCATCGTCCTCCTCACCCACTGAAAGGTCTTGAGACAGTTGCCGGAAGTCCCCAGCCTCATCCCCCGGACCCCGGGAACTTTCCAATGGTTGGGCATCAGTGACGATAAACTCCTCTGGTGGGAGAGGAACCACTGCTGCGCAATCTGAGCAGGGGCCCGAGAACAGTTCCTGGGAGTCTTCCCGCTCCTGTGCATGTGTCATTGTAGTGGAGTGAGGAGGCTGGGAGGAAGGAGGAGCAGCAGCTAGAGGATTCGGATTTGCAGCACTGGACGGCGCAGAACTGTGGGTGGATGATAGGTTGCTCGAAGCACTTTCTGCCATCCACGACAGGACCTGCTCACACTGCTCATTTTCTAATAAAGGTCTACCGCGTGGACCCATTAATTGTGCGATGAATGTGGGGACGCCAGAAACGTGCCTCTCTCCTAATCGTGCAGCAGTCGGCTGCGATACACCTGGATCAGGAGCTCGGCCTGTGCCCACACCCTCACTTGGGCCTACGCGTCCTCGGCCGCGTCCACGTCCTCTAGGCCTACCCCTACCCCTCAGCATGCTGTATTACCAGTGATTTGATTTCCCAGCCAGGAAAGAAATTGGCGCAAGCCTGCAGGTCAAATAGAATTTTTGCCCTTTTTTTTTTAAAAGGAAAGGCCCACTGACTATATTCAATCAATAATGTGTTGTGGCCCTGCTGTGTGTCACAGAACTGCAGTGCTATTAACTGCAGCAGAGCGGTGATTTCCCAGCCAGGAAATAAATTGGCGCAAGCCTGCTGTTAAACTTAGCTGGCTGCGTATGATTTTTTTTACCTTCTCCAACCAGCACACACGTACCCAGAACGCTGAGGACTGTCAGAGGCAGGCCAAATAGAATTTTTGCCCTTTTTTTTAAAAGGAAAGGCCCACTGACTATATTCAATCAATTAATAAATGTGTTGTGTGGCCCTGCTGTGTCTCACAGAACTGCAGTGTTATTAACTGCAGCAGAGCGGTGATTTCCCAGCCAGGAAATAAATTGGCGCAAGCCTGCAGGCCAAATAGAATTTTTGCCCTTTTTTTTTTAAAGGAAAGGCCCACTGCGTATATTTAATCAATAAAATATGTCTTCTGGCCCTGCCTACACAATTCTGTCCCTGGAGTATTACTGCAGGGCGCAATGCTCTGCACGGCCGATTTGGAAAAAAAAAAAAATGTGCAACACTGCTAACAGCAGCCTCCACAGTACTGCACACTGTTAGATGTGGCCCTAAGAAGGACCGTTGGGGTTCTTGAAGCCTACACTAACTCCTAACACTCTCCCTGCCTAACCACCACTTCTGTCCCTGTAGTATTACTGCAGGGCGCAATGCTCTGCACGGCCGATTTGGAATTTTAAAAAAAAGTGCAACACTGCTAACAGCAGCCTCCACACTACTGCACACTGTTAGATGTGGCCCTAAGAAGGACCGTTGGGGTTCTTGAAGCCTACACTAACTCCTAACGCTCTCCCTACAGCAGCTCCAACACTATAGCACTGTCCCTCAGCTATCTCACAACGCATCTGAGGCGAGCCGCGGGAGGGGCCGACTTTTATACTCGGGTGACATCTGATCTCCCCAGCCACTCACAGCAGGGGGGTGGTATAGGGCTGGAACATCACAGGGGGAAGTTGTAATGCCTTCCCTGTCTTTCAATTGGCCAGAAAAGCGCGCTAACGTCTCAGAGAGGAAAGTGAAAGTAACCCGAACATCGCGTGGTGCTCGTTACGAGTAACGAGCATCCCGAACACCCTAATATTCGCCCGAGCATCAAGCTCGGACGAGTACGTTCGCTCATCTCTAATGGTTACTCATTAAAATCTGTACATCATTATTTATGTTAGTGGTATGAATTGAGCCTTATGTTAGCTGTAAATTTAATGATATATCTGACTACTTTCACAGGGTGAGCGCAGAATCGGTCTGAGAAACTCATAACCAGTGTGGTATCAAGATCTGTGAAGTTGAGGAGAATTACTGGTTAATGTAAGGAAGACTAGTTGCCAAAGCAAAACTATGGAAAGACTATAGTGGTTAGGCAGCAAGCTGCTAGAGGGGATAAAAAGGTGGAGTAGCAGTTGCACCTAAGTCCTGGTGCCTGAAGGGCCCAAAAGGCCCCCGTGGGCACATAAGAGACAATGTTATTGAAATAGTATATGTTAGTTGCACTGGGGCCCTAGAGCAATCAGTGCTCAAATCCTAGGTGCCATAATGCCAGACGTCCAGAATGGGGACGCTACAGCCTCTGATTGGCGGGTAGTTGTTACCTAACTTCTGCTGTCAACACAAACCGGGGCTGCAGCACTGCATCGCCAGGGATTGTGGAGGGTAGGTATGGCTTGTTTTATTCCTTTAAATCATTTGGATCTGATTTTGAAAAGTTAATTTTTTACCAGAAAACTTCCTTAAGTGGCAGAACTTGCTGCAGATTTGAAAAAGTAACCTAAAAATATGGTCATGTATATAGCTGAAATAACTAATATTATGTAGGTATTCTGGAACATTCAGATGGGGAACTAATACAGGCTGGAAATACAGCGTGTGAATGACGGCTTCCTGCAGATAGCGGACAGCGGGGTAGCCTTCGGTGATTGAGCATACCCACATTACTTCATTCCTATTAATACATCTATGGCACATATCTAGAGACAATCAGTACAAGGGATACGGCCGCTGATCTTTGTCACCTGTCTAATAGTAATGCTTGATTTCACGGCTCCAGGTCTACCTCATTGTACGGTTTTGTTTTCTCATCTCTGCTGTTTTATCTGTAGCTCAGTCAAAGGTAATCCATATTTAATATCATTCTATCCATTCAAGGGATTAAGGAGCTATAAATATTTTGTGTCCCATGCGCTCGAAACCCAGCGCTCCTCATTTTTTTTGCGGTGAGCAGCGGTCAGGAGGAAATTAGCCGAGGTCTTTTCATCAAGCTGAATAACATCTAGAGACTCATTTTAATTTGAAAGCCGCGTCCCACCACGGATGCTTATTTTCCTACAGTCTAATTTTAACCTAGGCGGCGGCGGCATAAATTAAAACAGCGTTAATGACACCAGATCAGATCTGATAGAAGCTTTTACCGAACAGTTGCTTTTGTATGTCTCCCAGGCAGGAAAAAAATGTCTCTGGTTGTAACATCTTGGAGAATAAAAGTGTCTTTGTAATCCGATATTTCAATGTCTTTGTAGAGAATGATTCAAGGAGCACTCTGTGGATTTCCATTGTCAAGTTAGGATCTAAGATTGCGGTTCAGAGTTCTAACCTGTGCTCATACTTCATATTAGGAAGATTGCTTTTCTTAGACGAGGTTAAATTAAATCTCTATTTGAAGATAAGTCTTCCAGTTTGCAGCCGCCATCTTTCCTTTTAACTTTATTTCTACTGGAGGTGTATATATTGCCGATTCTCGTCCGCACTGTATGAAACAGAGATATGTGTTATACACCACTGCACTGATTCATGGTGGGGTTGTGCATGAAATTGACGCCAGTACGCAATGCATTGCCTATGGAAGCGTTGCATGCGCTGCCTATACAAATGCATGATTTCAATGGCTTAGTTCTCATGAGCGTAAAAGCATAGGACCTGACCTATTTTTCTGCGTTTTACGCAGCAAGCTACTATAGAAGTCTATAGCAGTATCAAAAAAGTAAGGGGAAGGTTTTGACACTGCAGACAACGCAGGGAAAAGAAGACTGCTGGCCGTTATTAGGCCTTAAATAGCATTTAATTCCATGGAAAGGGAGTATCACGCACGGATGTGAGCTGGTCTTGTAAGCGCAAAAAGTACAGTACTATGCGCAGACAATCACACAACAGCCTGTTTATTGTCATCTCCAAACCTTATTCAAGTCCCCTTGTGGGACAAAAATAAAACATTGAAGTATAAATATAAGGGCTTATATTTATCGGATTTTCACACCTGGCCGATATATGCTGTCCCTCTTTGCAAGGGTGGGCCTGGCCATGAGCTAGCGCACTGAGTTCCCGCCCCCTCTCCACCATCTCTCCGCCCCTCACTACTGATTGCAATGGAATGGGGCGGAACTTAGCTCCGTCCCATCCTGGCCTTCCATTGCAAGCAGTGGCGAGAGGAGGCGGGAGCTCAGTGCACTAGCTACCGGCCAAACCTGCCTCCTCCCCTTGCAGAGAGGGACAGCGTATATCGGCCAGGCGTGAAAACCCGACCGATATATGCCTGTCTAAAGAAACCCTAAGATACATGGCAAAAATCTCACCATACAAAAAAAAAAAAGAATAAAAAGTGATAAAAACACATTATGGATCAACAAAAAATAGAAATAAACATTGCAGAATTTCGGATTTTGTTAATCTCTCCTCTAAAAAAAGCAATCAAAATGTTATATGTTCCCAAAAATTTGATAAATGAAGACTATCCCGTAGAGATCCGTCAATGGTAAAATAAAAATGCTATCTTGGAATGAGACGACACAAAAGAAAATCTTACAAAAAAAACTACTAATTTGGTACTTGGAAGCATACTGACATAGTAAATAATTTTAGCACAGAATTTATTTTTCAGGCTGAACGCCATAAAAAAAAAATGTAAAAAATAAATGGCAATTTTTTTTTCCCCCAATCCCCCTAAAAAAAAATTATACAATACATTATATATACCCCCAAAACAAGCCTCATATGGCTATGTCGACTAGAAAATTAAAAACTTATAGCTCTAGGAATTCAATGGTAAAAAAAGTTGAAAAATTAATTGGTCATTAAGGCGCAAACAGGCATAGTCACTAAGGGATTAGTAGGACTCATGAAATTGCTAATTGGCACCCATACCCACTTGTAGCAAGTCAAATGCAGTTTTATTTTGTTCCTGGTGTTTAATTCTGCAACCTGGACTGTCCAATGGTTTTGTCATGTCGAATTTAGATTATTAACCCCTTCCCCACTGTGATATGACAATAGAAATCCTAACTGCCTATTCCCCATGCAATTAGGGCCTCTTTCACATGGACGATTTTCTGCAGGTAAGTTACATGCGTCAAGAAATTGCGACTAATAGATTGCGACTAATAGATTTTCCTATGAAAACCTTCAGATGAACGATTTGTAGCCACGTCAAAAAATTGCAACAAAAAAATAAGACCTCAGCAACTGCAATTCCCTGCTGCATCAAAAAATAGGTCTTAACTAGAGATGAGCGAACGCGTTCGTCCGAGCTTGATATTCGTGCGAATATTAGGGTGTTCGGGATGTTCGTTATTCGTAACGAACACCATGCGGTGTTCTGGTTACTTTCACTTCCTTCCCTGAGACGTTAGCGCGCTTTTCTGGCCAATTGAAAGACAGGGAAGGCATTACAACTTCCCCCTGCAACGTTTAAGCCCTATACCACCCCCCTGCTGTGAGTGGCTGGCGAGATCAGGTGTTCGCCTAATATAAAAGTCGGCCCCTCCCGTGGCTCGCCTCAGATGCCTGGTGAGTTAGATGAGGGACAGTGCTGTTTATACCGGAGCTGCTGTAGGGAAAGAATTGGTAGTTAGTGTAGGCTTCAAGACCCCCCAAAGGTCCTTATTAGGGCCACTGATAGCTGTGTGTTGGCTGCTGTTAGCAGTGGCATTTTTTTTTTCTCAAAATCGGCTCTGCAGACCGTTGCACCTGGCATTAGGGACAGAAGTGCTGCATAGGCAGGGAGAGTGTTAGGAGTGAGTGTAGCCTTCAAGAACCTCAACGGTCCTTTCTAGGGCCATATTTATCCGTGTGCAGTACTGTCCAGGCTGCTGTTAGCTGTGCTGCATTTTTTTTGGGCTTCTCAAAATCGCCTCTGCAGAGCATTCCACCCTCCATTGATACTGCAGGGAAAGAATTGTATAGGCAGGGCCACAACACAGTTATTATTCATAGAATATACGCAGTGCTGCCTTTTGGTGGAAAAACAAGTGGAAACAAATCTATTTGTCCAGCCTCTGTCCGTCCTTACGGGCGGTGGACACGTGTGAGCTGCGTGAAAAACATTGCTAAATCATACGCACCCAGCTACGCTTTACTGCTGGCTTCGCCATTTGCTTTCCTTAATTGGGAAAAAAAATACCTGCTCTGCCAGAGTTATAATAACTCTGCTACCCTCACGTTCTGTGACACATTAGCAGGGACACAGCACAGTTATTAAACTTCTCATGTTCATTGAATATACGCAGTGCTGCCTTTTGGTGGAAAAACAAGTGAAAACAAATCTATTTGTCCAGCCTCTGTCCGTCCTTACGGGCGGTGGACACGTGTGAGCTGCGTGAAAAACATTGCTAAATCATACGCACCCAGCTACGCTTTACTGCTGGCTTCGCCATTTGCTTTCCTTAATTGGGAAAAAAAATACCTGCTCTGCCAGAGTTATAATAACTCTGCTACCCTCACGTTCTGTGACACATTAGCAGGGACACAGCACAGTTATTAAACTTCTCATGTTCATTGAATATACGCAGTGCTGCCTTTTGGTGGAAAAACAAGTGAAAACAAATCTATTTGTCCAGCCTCTGTCCGTCCTTACGGGCGGTGGACACGTGTGAGCTGCGTGAAAAACATTGCTAAATCATACGCACCCAGCTACGCTTTACTGCTGGCTTCGCCATTTGCTTTCCTTAATTGGGAAAAAAAATACCTGCTCTGCCAGAGTTATAATAACTCTGCTACCCTCACGTTCTGTGACACATTAGCAGGGACACAGCACAGTTATTAAACTTAGATTATTCATTCACTAGAGGCAGTGGGGCCTTTCGTTTTCCAAAAAGGGAAAAAATTATATTTGGCCTGCAGTCTTGCGCCAATTTATTTCCTGCCTGTGAAATCAAATCACTGGTAATACAGCATGCTGAGGGGTAGGCCTAGAGGACGTGGACGCGGCCGAGGACGCGGAGGGCCAAGTCAGGGTGTGGGCACAGGCCGAGCTCCTGATCCCGGTGTGTCGCAGCCGACTGCTGCGCGATTAGGAGAGAGGCACGTTTCTGGCGTCCCCACATTCATCGCCCAATTAATGGGTCCACGCGGGAGACGGTTATTAGAAAATGAGCAGTGTGAGCAGGTCCTGTCCTGGATGGCAGAAAGTGCTTCGAGCAACCTATCGTCAACACGCAGTTCTGCGCCGTCCACTGCTGCAAATCCGAATCCTCTGTCTGCTGCTCCTCCTTCCTCCCAGTCTCCTCACTCCACTACAATGACACCTGCTCAGGAGCGGGAACACTCCCAGGAACTGTTCTCGGGCCCCTGCTTAGATTGGGCAGCAGCGGTTCCTCTCCCACCAGAGGAGTTTATCGTCACTGATGCCCAACCATTCGAAAGTTCCCGGGGTCCGAGGGAAGAGGCTGGGGACTTCCGCCAACTGTCTCAACAACTTTCTGTGGGTGAGGAGGACGATGACGATCAGACACAGTTGTCTTGCAGTGAGGTAGTAGTAAGGGCAGTAAGTCAAAGGGAGCAGCGCACAGAGGATTCGGAGGAAGAGCAGCAGGACGATGAGGTGACTGACCCCACCTGGTGTGCAACGCTTACTCAGGAGGACAGGTCTTCAGAGGGGGAGTCAAGGGCATCAGCAGGGCAGGTTGCAAGAGGCAGTGCGGTGGCCAGGGCCAGGGGTAGAGGCAGGGCCAGACCGAATAATCCACCAAGTGTTTCCCAAAGCGCCCCCTCGCGCCATGCCACCCTGCAGAGGCCGAGGTGCTCTAAGGTCTGGCAGTTTTTCACAGAGACGCCTGACGACCGACGAACAGTGGTGTGCAACCTTTGTTGCGCAAAGCTCAGCCGGGGAGCCAACACCAACAGCCTCACCACCACCACCATGCGCAGACATATGATGGCCAAGCACCCCACAAGGTGGGACGAAGGCCGTTCACCGCCTCCGGTTTGCACCCCTGCCTCTCCCCCTGTGCCCCAACCTGCCACTGAGATGCAACCCCCCTCTCAGGACACAGGCACTACCGCCTCATGGCCTGCACCCACACCCTCATCTCCGCTGTCCTCGGCCCCATCCAGCAGTGTAGTTCAGCGCACCGTTCAGCCGTCGCTTGCGCAAGTGTTCGAGCGCAAGCGCAAGTACGCCGCCACGCACCCGCACGCTCAAACGTTAACCGTCCGCATAGCAAAATTCATCAGCCTTGAGATGCTGCCGTATACGGTTGTGGAAACTGAGTCCTTCAAAAGTATCATGGAGGCGGCGGCCCCGCGCTACTCAGTTCCCAGTCGCCACTACTTTTCCCGATGTGCCGTCCCAGCCCTGCACGACCACGTCTCCCGCAACATTGTGCGCGCCCTCACCAACGCGGTTACTGCCACGGTCCACTTAACTACGGACACGTGGACAAGCACAGGCGGGCAGGGCCACTACATCTCCCTGACGGCACATTGGGTGAATTTAGTGGAGGCTGGGACAGAGTCAGAGCCTGGGACCGCTCACGTCCTACCCACCCCCAGAATTGCGGGCCCCAGCTCGGTGCTGGTATCTGCGGAGGTGTATGCTTCCTCCACTAAAGCACCCTCCTCCTCCTCCTCTGTCTCGCAATCAAGATGTGTTAGCAGCAGCATGTCGCCAGCAGTCGGTGTCGCGCGGTGTGGCAGCACAGCGGTGGGCAAGCGTCAGCAGGCCGTGCTGAAACTACTCAGCTTAGGCGATAAGAGGCACACGGCCCACGAACTGCTGCAGGGTCTGACAGAGCAGACCGACCGCTGGCTTGCGCCGCTGAGCCTCCAACCGGGCATGGTCGTGTGTGACAACGGGCGTAACCTGGTGGCGGCTCTGCAGCTTGGCAGCCTCACGCACGTGCCATGCCTGGCCCACGTCTTTAATTTGGTGGTTCAGCGGTTTCTGAAAAGCTACCCACGCTTGTCAGACCTGCTCGTAAAGGTGCGCCGGCTCTGCGCACATTTCCGCAAGTCCCACACGGACGCTGCCACCCTGCGCACCCTGCAACATCACTTTAAGCTGCCAGTGCACCGACTGCTGTGCGACGTGCCCACACGGTGGAACTCTACGCTCCACATGTTGGCCAGGCTCTATGAACAACGTAGAGCTATAGTCGAATACCAACTCCAACATGGGCGGCGCAGTGGGAGTCAGCCTCCTCAATTCCTTTCAGAAGAGTGGGCCTGGTTGGCAGACATCTGCCATGTCCTTGGTAATTTTGAGGAGTCTACCCAGGTGGTGAGCGGCGATGCTACAATCATTAGCGTCACCATTCCTCTGCTATGCATCTTGAGAAATTCCCTGCAAACCATAAAGGCAGCTGCTTTGCGCTCGGAAACGGGGGCGGGGGAAGACAGTATGCCGCTGGATAGTCAGGGCACCCTCCTGTCTATTTCTCAGCGCGTACAGGAGGAGGAGGAGGAGCATGAGGAGGATGAGGAGGAGGGGGAAGAGACAGCTTGGGCCGCTGCTGACGGTACACCGGCTGATTGCCTGTCATCCTTTCAGCGTGTATGGCCTGAGGAGGAGGAGGAGGAGGAGGAGGAGGATCCTGAAAGTGATCTTCCTAGTGAGGACAGCCATGTGTTGCGTACTGGTACCCTGGCACACATGGCTGACTTCATGTTAGGATGCCTTTCTCGTGACCCTCGCGTTGCACGCATTCTGGCCACGACGGATTACTGGGTGTACACACTGCTCGATCCACGGTATAAGGAGAACCTGCCCACTCTGATTCCCGAAGAGGAAAGGGGTTCGAGAGTGTTGCTATACCACAGGACCCTTGCGGACAAGCTGATGGTAAAATTCCCAGCCGACAGCGCTAGTGGCAGAAGGCGCAGTACCGAGGGCAAGGTAGAAGGGGATGTGCGTAGATCGAGCAGCATGTACATCCCAGGCAGTGCAACAGTCTTTAAGGGCCTGGCCAGCTTTATGGCTCCCCACCAAGACTGTGTCACCGCTCCCCAGTCACGGCTGAGTCGGCGGGAGCACTGTAAAAGGATGGTGAGGGAGTACGTAGCGGATCGCACGACCATCCTTGGTGACGCCTCTGCCCCCTACAACTACTGGGTGTCGAAGCTGGACACGTGGCCTGAACTAGCCCTGTATGCCCTTGAGGTGCTTGCTTGTCCTGCGGCTAGCGTCTTGTCGGAAAGGGTGTTTAGTGCGGCTGGGGGAATCATCACAGATAAGCGTAGCCGCTTGTCAACCGACCGTGCCGACAGGCTAACACTCATCAAGATGAACAAAGGCTGGATTTCCCCAGACTTCTGTTCTCCACCAGCGGACAGCAGCGATACGTAAGCAATACGTAGGCTGCACCCACGGATGGAAGCTACGTTCTCTCTCACCATCCAAAACGGGGACATTTCTGCTTCATCAATCTGTGTCTAATATTCCTCCTCCTCCTCCTCCTGCTCCTCCTCCTGAAACCTCACGTAATCACGCTGAACGGGCAATTTTTCTTAGGGCCACAAGGCTCACTCAAATAATTTTTCAGAACAATTTTTATAAGTTTCAATTAGCTTAAAAGCGTTGGAACTTTAACTTGAACCAATTTTTCGTTACACTGGGCTGCCTCCAGGCCTAGTTACCACTTAAGCCACATTAACCAAAGCGATTCACCTGCCATCTTGGTTGGGCATGGCCAATTTTTACTGAGGTACATTAGTACTGTTGGTACACCAATTTTTTGGGGCCCTCACCTACAGTGTAATCATAGTAATTTCTATGTTCTTCGCCTGCACTCATGGTACAGAAAGGTGTGTGGGGTTGGCCTACACTTTAGCTACATAAATGTCACTTGTGCCTTGGCTATACTAAGGCTATTGAAATGGAACTAAGACTGCGCTCCCGCTATACTGCTGCTTCGGAATTGTTACTGGGGCCTGTCTTGAGTGCTACTATTGCTTACATGGAACGAAGACTGCGCTCCCGCTATACTGCTGCTTCAGAATTGTTACTGGGGCCTGTCTTGAGTGCTACTATTGCTTACATGGAACGAAGACTGCGCTCCCGCTATACTGCTGCTTCAGAATTGTTACTGGGGCCTGTCTTGAGTGCTACTATTGCTTACATGGAACGAAGACTGCGCTCCCCCTATACTGCTGCTTCAGAATTGTTACTGGGGCCTGTCTTGAGTGCTACTATTGCTTACATGGAACGAAGACTGCGCTCCCGCTATACTGCTGCTTCAGAATTGTTACTGGGGCCTGTCTTGAGTGCTACTATTGCTTACATGGAACGAAGACTGCGCTCCCGCTATACTGCTGCTTCAGAATTGTTACTGGGGCCTGTCTTGAGTGCTACTATTGCTTACATGGAACGAAGACTGCGCTCCCGCTATACTGCTGCTTCAGAATTGTTACTGGGGCCTGCCTTGAGTGCTACTATTGCTGACATGGAACGGACACGTGGAGAGGACACGTAGTGCCTCAAAAACATCCCCCTCCTCCTCCAACAGGGAAAACATTGTTGGCAAATGCCTTTGCATTGGTTCGTCTGGTGGCAGTCCAAGAATTTCACCTTTACCGACACTACAAGAGAGCCCCCCCACCATCCCCCCGCCACGGCCCACTTAATCCTGGCCACATTCCGAAAACCAACAAAATACAACCGTGCTACTAGGTCCGCAGTCACCACCACATTACCACCAACGCGGTTACTGTTAAGGTGCATATTACCAGTCTGACTGGGGCATGCAGACACCTTGACAGAATGAATAGTGTGTGGCACATAGGTTCCCCATTGCTATGCCCAGGCGTGCAGCTCCTGATGGCGGTGGCACAGGATTATATTTCTCATTGCTTCTGTACAGCATTGTGGGCTATCGCCCCGCCCCTATTAAAGAGGGTCGCTACCTAGCCGTGCCAACCCTGTGCAGTGTGTGCCTGCGGTCCCTCGTCGTGGCAGACGCACTTCTAAATAGACATGAGGGTGGTGTGGCATGAGGGCAGCTGAAGGCTGCGCAGGGACAGTTTGGTGTGCGCTGTGGGGGGGAGGGGGTGCGGTTGGGCAGCATGTAACCCAGGAGAAGTGTCAGTGGTGTGTCATGCAGGCAGTGATTGTGCTTTGTTGGAGGTAGTGTGGTGCTTAGCAAAGGTATGCCATGCTAATGAGGGCTTTTTAGAAGTAAAAGTTGTTGGGGGGGGGCCCACTCTTGCCGCTATTGTGGCTTAATAGTGGGACCTGTGAACTTGAGATGCAGCCCAACATGTAGCCCCTCGCCTGCCCTATCCGTCACTGTGTCATTCCCATCACTTTCCTGAATTGCCCAGATTTTCACACATGAAAACCTTAGCGAGCATCGGCGAAATACAAAAATGTTCTGGTCGCCCATTGACTTCAATGGGGTTCGTTGTTCGAAACGAACCCTCGAGCATCACGGGAAGTTCGTTCCGAATAACGAACACCCGAACATTTTGGTGTTCGCTCATCTCTAGTCTTAACCTATTCTTTGACATAAAATCGCAGAAGCCTCCATAGACTCGTATGGGAGACTATGCAAGCCTGACGGCAAAGGGAGCTGGAGGGCTTTCCCTGTAGTAGGGAGAGAGGGGTTCCCCTACAAGGGAAAATAAGGGATTCCCCAGCAGTTCAATGCTTGGCTTCTCCTGCAGGGGGGATTAAGGGATTCCCCAGCAGCATGATGCCGGTGTTTCCCTGCAGGGTAGAAAAAAGGATTCCCGAGTTGGGGAAATTCAGCATCATGCTGCTGGGGAATCCTTTACGCTCTCTTGCATGGGGAACCCCGGCAATGCACTGAGATGAATAGATCCTTCGTCAATGAAGGGAAGCACTGGGGGAACCCCCTTCATCTCTGCAGCGGGGCTTTCCTTTACTGGAGAGAGAAAGATGAAGCAGGTTCCCCGGGGACTCCTTCCATCTCTCTTTCTCCAGCAGCGCATGTTTTTTTATAGAGCTAGCTATGATATTTTGCGCAGCTGATAGCTGCGTGAATTCTACGCTTGTGTGGATGAACCATAAGGGCTCAGTCACACGGGCGCATCGGCACCCATACACAGGCGCTGATGCGCCCGTGTGACTGAACCCTTACTGCAGGAAGAAGACGGCCGTACTTCAAGACGGACGTCTCTCTGCAGCGCTGAAGAAAGAACACATGACGGGCAATGAAGCCGGTCACATGTTCTTTCTCCGGGCGCTGCAGAGAGACGTCCGTCTTGAAGTACGGCCGTCTTCCTCCTTCAGTAACACGGGCGCCGATGCGCCCATGTGACTGAACCCTAAAGCTTTATTCACACGACTGTATATACGCAGCTATTGTAGCTGCGTCCAAAAATTTTTAGTGCAGAGGGGCGGAGAGGAGGCAGAGAGGGGGCGGGAGCTCAGTTCCTGCTCCTGGCTCTTCCATCCTCCCCCCCCCCCCCCCCCCGCAGATGAGGACGACGCATATCGGCTCGGCGTGAAAACCGAGCCGATATACATTCGTGGGAATGCAGCCTTAATGTGTGAGAAGACAATGCTTGTGTGAATGAGGCCTTAAAGTTGACCCCACACTATATATGGCGGGTTTCGGATGTCTTTGACAACAGACCAGGATTGAAGATAATTCCTATCATGGCTTTTAACTCTTTAGACGCTGCTGTCAATTTGGACAGCGGCATTTAAATGTTCCAATTAATTGGGATTGAAATGTCACAAATAACCTCCCTGCAATGAGATTGCAGTATGTCATCCGGTTGTTATGGCATTCTGGGGCCATTTAATGGCGCCCAGGATTGCCATTATTCTTTACTAGGGATGAGCGAGTATACTCGCTAAAGCACTACTCGCTCGAGTAATGTGCCTTAGCCGAGTATCTCCCTGCTCGTCCCTGAAGATTCGGGGGCCGCCGCGGGGCGGGGAGCTGCGGGGGAGAGCGGGGAGGAATGGAGGGGAGATCTCTCTCTCCCTCTCTCCCGCCCGCTCTCCCCTGCTCCCCGCCACGACTCACCTGTCAGCCGCGGCGGTCCCCGAATCTTTATGGACGAGCAGGGAGATACTCGGCTAAAGCACATTACTCGAGCGAGTAGTGCCTTAGCGAGTATACTCGCTCATCCCTATTCTTTACCTATTAAGATGTGCCTGTGGCCTTAATAGGATACCTGTTAATATACAGTATAATGCAATACCATAGTATTGCATTATACTGCATAAACAATCAAAATATAAATAAATTAGTTATTCCAAAAAAACAAATATTAAAAGTTAAAAAAAAAACTTTTCCAAGTCACTACATAAAGAAATGTAAAATGTATACCGCTTCATCTGTATAAACTCAGCTTATTAAAATATCACATTTGTAATCCCATGCAGTGAATGCTGTCAGAAAAAAAATATGCAATGCAGAATTGTCCTTTTTTTGGTCACTCCATTTCCAGAATTGCATAAAAATCAATAATATATAAAAAAAACAGAAAAGACTTTCTTTATAGCTGCGCTACAACATTAACCCTTGAGTAAATAAGGGAATAAGCCTCTAAAAAACCTCAGTTCAATAGAGAGCAAATACTCTTTATTCCCCAAATAACAATCAAATACAGGTAAATCGTTAAAAGCAACGCGTTTCTGCGTCTAGCTGACGCCTTTATCAAGCTTATAGTAACCCTCTTCTAACACACATATAAATAAATAGACGGCATACCTTAATCACCAGTCCCGATAGCGTACACTTGATTTCCTCCCCTGCACCATGCTGGACGTCAGTCTCCCGCATGTATATCGAAGGCGGGGTTCCTCACTACCCTGCTTACGTCATCTCGCAGAGACTAAATTGTATATGCGTTCCACCGTGGGTGTCCAGCTGCAACCCACGTGATTACTCTCACGTCGGCAGCGTGGTTTCCATAGCAACATGACGCTATTGCATCGGGTCTGCCCCGTTCCTCAACGTAGCTGGGCAAACTAGAATACGTAGGGCTATAACCTCGTAGGTGGATCGCAGTACAATATTAGATAAAATTAAAACTGAATTTATATAAATAGTGTATACACATACCCGGAAATGTATATTATAACACTTATAGCTTATTCAAAACTTATTTGTAAAAATGAATAAATATGTATACATGTAAATTTGTTATAATGTCCACATGGATCATTAATATATACTCTCATAAATAGGATCCATAGATGCAATAATAAATAAATAAATAAAAATCAATTAAAAATCCATATGTACCCCAAAATGGTACCAATAAAAACTGCAGATCACTTCACCAAAAATGAGGCCTTACACAGCTGTATAAATTGAAAAATAAAAAAAGTTGTATCGGTCAAAAAATAGCGACAAAAATTCAGTTTTTTAATGAAGGTATTTAGTTTTTTTGAAGTAATACTACATAAAAAACTTTACAAATTTGGTATCACAATAATTCTACTTACCCACAAAATAAAGATTATACGCTGCATTATGAATGAGTTGAAACCACCTCCCCTCCCAAAAAAATCATAATTCCTTTTTTTCCATTTCAGGCCCACTTAGAAAACATTTATTTTTTACTTTTCCAATGCATTACATATGATACATGGTACTGTAAAATACACCTTGTCCTGTAGAAAATAAGCCCTTATATACCTATATCCCCAGAAAAATGAAAAGTTGTGATTTTTTAAAATTAGGGATCGAAAAATTAAAATGAAAAATATAAATAATGCTGCAGCAGGAAGAGGTTAAAAAACTTGAAATTTATTAAGCTAATCAAGCAAATGAAAGCCCCATATATGTTGAGGGGTAAAGAAACAAAGTAAAACAAATTATGATATGCAATGAGGTTGCAAAGATATGATTTTTAGTAGTGTGTATCAAAACTGCAAAATATGACCTGGAGACAGGAGCATCAATGACCTTTGGTAGTGAAAGGGTTAATCACAATTGACAGTGCTTTGTAAGATTTTAACTAGAATGAAAGTTATGTTTTAGTGGGATATTTCTTTTTATTGACATTTTGTTTTATAGTCGTGCCATGGTCCATGGTATTCATTAGACTTTTGGCTGTGATTGAGTTTAAGGCCTGTTTCCCACGGGTGACAAAATCATGCAATTTTTCTCGCAATGTGACTGTGCTACAAATCGCATGCATGTGAAGCCCATGCTTTCCTATGGGTACCTTCACATTAGCAATGATTTGTAGCATGTGACATTGCCCGACAAAAAAATAATCGCAGATTGCTAGAGATGCTTGCGACTTGTGATGTTTTGTAGCCCATGTGCAACTGCCGAGCTGAGCACGCCAAAGTGGGAGAGACCACAAGAATTGCAAGATGGTTGTCACGAGTGGCTCTGTAATCCCTCCTGACAATGGCCATACTGGTGTTCTGCTCAGCTATCACACAGTGGCACAAATAATGTACGAGGGTACATTTAAGGTAAACAGTGGTTTTGTCACAGGTGACGCCAGTACTCCAACCTGAACTCTTAAGTGAAGCAATGGTGAAATAACTTGACATGAGTCCAGTAGCTTATATTAGTAAAGTGGAAGCAAGCAGTTTTACTAAAGCTTTTGAGACAAACAGTTGAAATCCACTTAAACTTTGCAGCATTACAAGGATGTAGCAGAGACGACAATGATGCAGTAAATTAACATGTTAAAAACAGTAGATTTGCAATTTAAACAACACTTTTCTTCAACACTCTCTTTCTCTAGAGACTACTCAGTGATAATTTCTCCACAGGTTTGATTAGCTGATGGGTTTACTGGAAGTGTACAAAGCAGGTGTTGGATGGGAGTTGAAAATGGCCGCTGAACTAATTCTGGCTTTGAATTCACCGGGTAGTTTGACTCACCTTTTTGTGGAAAGATGACCACCAACTCAGATCTCCTCACTGCTGAAAGAACAAGGGAGCAGAAAGGAACCTCGCTACCCTTGGAGAGCTTGTTGAATCACTGTATGCTCGGCTGCACTGCTAACATACCTCCTCCTCTGACCACGACTCGCGGAAGACTCCTTCACTTCCTTTCCCTTCTGGCACTTTTCTCTACTCTCCTCCCCCTCTGCACAGAGACCCATACTAAGGTTTCCCACTCTGGACTCTCCCACCAATAAGTGGAAGCTTGACATATAGCCAATAGGCAACCAGCTATTGCCAGCACTAAGCTCTTAGCTTAGGAAGGGGAAAATAAGGTTTCTCTGATGTACGGCACCTTCTATGTCTTCGGAAAGAACATAGACAGGTGGGACAGGACAAATGTAAGTGTGACTATTCTGGAGGACCCTCTGGGCCACTACACGTTTCCCTGTGGAGCCTTCCTCTCTGTTGTATCACACGAGAATGCGGTATTCGTGCGGTGCAATGCAACTTTTACAGTTGGAAATCCTACTGTAAAAGCCCTAAAATAAGCCTTAGCTGTATAAAAAAAACCAAATACATCAATCAGTGGCAACGCTTCCTGCAGGCAGGGATTTTCAAATCTCTGATTAGGAAGAGATGCCTGAAGACAAAAGCTGGGAACTGGGGAGAAGACACGGCGGAACTGACAGCTTTTCTTAGGTGATATATTTGGATTTTTTTACAGCTGGGGCTTATTTTCAGGTTAGGGCTTATAGTTCTAGCCCCTCCTCACCTAAAGTCCTTGCACATGGTGCTACAAATTCACCCGACTTTGTAGCAGCCTGTGTGACTTTGTAGCGACACAAAATCTTGATATCGCCACAAGAAAATGCACCAAATTGCACAAACCACCAAAGTGATATTGCTGCAATTTTATTGCGGTGATATCGCGTCACCTGTGTGAAACAGGCCTAAAAATTGTGTCAGATTTTCAGTGAGAGAGATTTCTCAGAAGCACCAAATGGGTTTCAGCTACAGAAGCCCTTCATTCTGGAAATTAGTGTTGATTCAAGATTACAGACTACATCAATATCATCTTATTCTTGTATAAATCTATGACATACTGTATTAGAAGATAAGAATGAATTTCCCCTTTAAAAGTAAAAGGGGCAAATTAACTGCATACAGATATTTCTCTGTGTATAATATATAGTGTGAATATTCTGCCATAGCTAGATGTCAAAGCACGCCAGCCCTGTTGTAGAATCAGGAGTGGGGGTGACGCCCACATGATCCTCATGCCAGCGCATGCTCATTTTGGCATTCAATGCTGAACAGGATACTTCTTTGCCAGTTATTGGACTAATTGGTCAGCAGGAAGAGAGTGTCCTCATCTGGCCAATTAGTGGTAGTGTGCGTATATTTATTCCGACTCCTCATAGAAGACACCGTTTGTACTCTCTGTCTGATGTTGTTTCTAGTCAAGTCAGTGGCTCCAGATCCAGTTCTGCATCTGGTGATTTACTTTATTTGGGCAATTGTAGCATCTTTTCTCCTGTACTTTTGTGGTTCAGTTTGTGTAAAATCAATCTTTTGCCACAGTCCCTGCCACTATCGAGGGAAAGTCAGGATTGCCACAGGTTCCAGCCATAGGGTTGCCCTCATCAGGGCGATCTCTGCTCTTTTAGGTAACGTCCTCTTGCATTAGTTGGTTAGAGCTAGATTCCTTATTCCCCCAGTTTTTCATCTCCTTGTAAAATATTTTGTTATTGTAAGAGTGGAGTGTTTTAGGGTTGTAGAAGCCCACAGGTACATCTTTTGTACTTCTCACACTGGTTGCTGAGCTCTCTTGTTGGCATCTGGCCAGAAGAAAGAGTGTGTCTAATTTTGAGCATACAAGGACACAGACCTAGAACTTTTCTGTGTGGCCTGCCCCTACTAGAGACACCAGAGCCATCTAGTCTTTGGGCGAACGTTAAGTGGGTACTCCGGAGTGACTCCCTCACACTAAGTCTAAGCTCTTTTCCTCTCCTAGTTTACGGCTCCTGAAAATTTCTTACCGCGCGGTTGCGTACATGCCAATGAAAAGGGACTAACAGGTTTTATGTACTGGAGGAATACTGTGGAAGGAACAGTGGGACTCTGTTCTAAGTGAGGTCACCACAAAGGAAGTGGGTAATCTCCTGTTCACTGAACTTATGGCCTAATAAGCCCAAGTCAGACTTCTAGCGCAGGAGCACTATATGCTATTGTTATTTGTTATACTACCTGCTGGGCGGTCCTGTTATTTAAAGTTACAGTAAAGTTGTTAAGCATTCAAGATGAGTCACAGTTCTAAATACTTGGCTTATCCTCAGAACTAACGCCTGCCCATTCTATCCTGGGCACAATATTATGAGGCCAGCCAAAGGCTTCTGGTGGATTTGAGATGATCGGAACCTGGCAATGAGGCTTTACTCTCATACTTTCCTCCCACTGCAGAGAAGAGGACTATGACGCCTAGGAGAGTGGCTTCAGACTGTCCGACAGAGGCAAAATTGCCAGTTCCCACCTCAACACAGCCCGCAGCCTTGACTTCATTGACCTTCTCTGGTGGCAAGGGGCATACCTCAAGCACCACCTTGGTCCTCCCATTTATTATTAATGTTTATACTTGGAGTGCATATCCATCCTTTAGAAACACATTAATTGTGTCCGGTAGCGATATGTTTGCTGATTTGGCTCAGATGTAACACTAAGCCTCCAGCAGCATAACATAGATGTCATTAAATCCATACCCCTCTGCACTGTGTGCGACACAGCAACGCTGACAAGTGAGCTGCAAAAAAACTGAAATGTTAACCTAAATCTAAATAGTCTGACGATACATTATTTTCAAACAGCTGAAAGGAGCACTTTGGGCAAAACTGATAAACTGTGTTGGGCCTGAGCAGAAAGTGCATAACACAGATATTAGGAAACTCGTTTCATATGTACAGCGCCTTTGAAAATCATGCGCCCCCTACCAGGAATGTTCCTTTATTAGATTTCATGCTTACATATCTTATTAGTTATGATCTTATTTATAAAAGTTCTCGATTTATAGTCTTCACAATGTCTATTCTGCCAGTTTTCATATATTACAATCACTACCACCTTCTAGAACAGGTAACAATTTCTAGTTTAGATTTTTTTTAATCAAAATCTAAAAAATGTCTGTGAGTATATATATATTTTTTTATTTTTACACATTTCTGGATGAATTGCAGGGAAGGGCTTATATATTTAAGCCGTTCCCGAAAATTCATCCCACGCTCGCCGGCAGCCCATTGCTTTCAATGGAGCCGGCTGTATTGCCGGCTCCATTGAATTCAATGGTCAGTGCTCGTTTAATCGAGACACTCGTCGCGAGTAACGAGCATCTCGAGCACCCTAATACTCGAACGAGCATCAAGCTCGGACGAGTATGCTCGCTCATCTCTAGCTAGAATGTAAAGGGAGCGGTGATCACGCGAGCCCATGACCACTCCATTCATTTCCATAGGGCTGCTAGAGGTAGCAAAGTGCCTGTACTCGGCTATCCACAGCAGTCCCACAGGGTTCTATAGTAATCAAAGTTTGGTTCATTCAAAATGTGGATGTTCATGGGCATGGCTTGTATCCATAACACAGACTCTAAAATGGGGCCATATTGTGGCTGTCTGAATGTATCAAGGAGCCATGACTGGTTGGGAGATATTGATGAGGGAATTCTAGCAGCTTTGATTTTAGCCCCTTAATGGTGAAGCCTGTTTGCACCATAATGACCAACTAATTTTCAGTTTTTTTCCATCATTGCATTCCAGGAGCCATAACTTTTTAATTTTTCTTTTGACATAGCCGTATGAGCACTTGTTTTTTGCAGGACAAGTTGTCAGTTATAATGCATAATTTTTGGGTGCATATAATGTATTGTATTACGTTTATTAATTTTTTTTTTTTGAAGGGATTGGGGGGAAAAGAATTCTTACAATCGTTTTTTGATTTCATTTCTACAGCGTTCAGTGTGCAAAATAAATAATGTCATAATATTATCTGGTTCAGCATGATTCCGTTGATATCAAATTTATATAGTTTTTTTTATGTTTTGCTATGTTTGTACACAATTTTTTTTTTTTTAAGATTTGCTTTTGCGTCGCCGCATTCCAAAAACCATAACATTTTTATTTTTCCTCCGACAAAACTCTATAAGGGCTTGTTTTTTGCTGGAGGAACTCTAGTCTTCATTAATCCAACATTTTGATTGCTTTTTATTCCATTTTTTCTAGAGTTAAGATTTAAAAAATTCAAAGATTCTTAACATTTTTCTTTTTTCGTCAATTTGTCATTTGATTATTTTCTATTCAGATATGCAAAACTAACTATTTTTTATTTTTTTATGTTATTTTTTTTGCATTCTTTTTCATGATGGGCAGGAGAAATATTGTACTAACTTTTTTCTCTGGGTCATTACGAATGCAGCGATACCACATGTGTGATTTCTTTTTCCTTTTTTATGGTTTTTACACATTAAAGGGGAAGGCTTTGACACATGGTTTTGACATTTTTATCTTTTACATTTATTTTTACTATTTTTTTAATACTTTTTTAAGATTCGGGTGCCGGCACGGAGCGGGGAGCTGCAGGGGAGAGCGGGGAGGAACGGAGGTGAGATCTTTCTCTCCTTCTCTCCCGCCCGCTCTCCCCTGCTCCCCGCTGCGACTCACCTGTCAGCCGCAGCGGCACCCGAATCTTTAGCCCCGAGCACAGCGGTACTCGGATAAAGCCAATTACTCGAGCGAGTACCGCTTATCCGAGTACGCTCGCTCATCTCTATTTTTTAACTATTTATTTTTGTCCCACTAGGGGACTTAATTATCAGCATCTTTTCTCATTCTTATAATGCACTACTATTAGAGATGAGCGAACGTACTCGTCCGAGCTTGATATTCGTGCGAATATTAGGGTGTTCGGGATGCTCGTTACTCGTAACGAGTACCACGCGGTGTTCCGGTTACTTTCAGTTTCCTCTCTGAGACGTTAGCGCTCTTTTCTGGCCAATTGAAAGACAGGGAAGGCATTACAACTTCCCCCTGTGACGTTCAAGCCCTATACCACCCCCCTGCTGTGAGTGGCTGGGGCGATCAGATGTCACCCGAGTATAAAAATCGGCCCCTCCCGCGGCTCGGCTCAGATGCCTTGTGAGTTAGCTGAGGGACAGTGGTATCGTGCTGGAGCTGCTGTAGGGAGAGCGTTAGGAGTTAGTGTAGGCTTCAAGAACCCCAACGGTCCATCTCAGGGCCACATCTAATAGTGTGCAGTACTGTGTTAGCACTGTATTTTTTTTTTTTCTTCAAAATTGGATCTGCAGAGCATTGCGCCCTGCAATAGGGACAGAAGTGGTGGTTAGGCAGGGAGAGTGTTAGCAGTGAGTGTAGGCTTCAAGAACCCCAACGGTCCTTTCTAGGGCCACATCTATCCGTGTGCAGTACTGTCCAGGCTGCTGTTAGCAGTGTTGCATATTTTTTTTTTTTCTCAAAACCGGCTGTGCAGACCATTGCACCCGGCATTAATACTACAGGGATAGAATTGTGTAGGCAGGGCCAGAAGACATACATTATTCATTGAATAGACGCAGTGTGGCTTTTCCTTTGAAAAACAAGGGAAAAAATTCTATTTCGCCTGCCTCTGACAGTCCTCAGGGCTCTGGGTACGTGTGTGCTGCGTGCAGAACGTTAAAAAAAATCAGACGCAGCCAGCTACGTTTTACTGCAGGCTTGCGCCAATTTTTTTCCTGCATGGGAAATCCCTGATCTGCTGGAGCCAATAACTTTGCATCACTGCAGTTCTCTGACACATTTGCAGGGCCACAACACAGTTATTAAACTTAGTAGTATTCATTGAATACACGCAGTGTGGCTTGTCCTTTGAAAAACAAGGGAAAAAATTCTATTTCGCCTGCCTCTGACAGTCCTCAGGGCTCTGGGTACGTGTGTGCTGCGTGCAGAACGTTAAAAAAAATCAGACGCAGCCAGCTACGTTTTACTGCAGGCTTGCACCAATTTTTTTCCTGCATGGGAAATCCCTGATCTGCTGTAGCGAATAACTTTGCATCACTGCAGTTCTCTGACACATTTGCAGGGCCACAACACAGTTATTAAACTTAGTAGTATTCATTGAATACACGCAGTGTGGCTTGTCCTTTGAAAAACAAGGGAAAAAATTCTATTTTGGCTGCAGGCTTGCGCCAATTTCTTTCCTGCATGGGAAATCCCTGATCTGCTGGAGCGAATAACTTTGCATCACTGCAGTTCTCTGACACATTTGCAGGGCCACAACACAGTTATTAAACTTAGTAGTATTCATTGAATACACGCAGTGTGGCTTGTCCTTTGAAAAACAAGGGAAAAAATTCTATTTTGGCTGCAGGCTTGCGCCAATTTCTTTCCTGGCTTGGAAATCACTGGTAATACAGCATGCTGAGGGGTAGGGGTAGGCCTAGAGGACGTGGATGCGGCCGAGGACGCGTAGGCCCAAGTGAGGGTGTGGGCACAGGCCGACCTCCTGATCCAGGTGTGTCGCAGTCGACTGCTGCGCGATTAGGAGAGAGGCACGTTTCTGGCGTCCCCACATTCATCGCCCAATTAATGGGTCCACGCGGGAGACCTTTATTAGAAAATGAGCAGTCTGAGCAGGTCCTGTCGTGGATGGAAGAAAGTGCTTCGAGCAAGCTATCATCCACCCAGAGTTCTGCGCCGTCCAGTGCTGCAAATCCGAATCCTCTGTCTGCTGCTCCTCCTTCCTCCCAGCCTCCTCACTCCACTACAATGACACATGCTCAGGAGCGGGAAGACTCCCAGGAACTGTTCTCGGGCCCCTGCTCAGATTGGGCAGCAGTGGTTCCTCTCCCACCAGAGGAGTTTATCGTCACTGATGCACAACCATTGGAAAGTTCCCGGGGTCCGGGGGATGAGGCTGGGGACTTCCGGCAACTGTCTCAAGACCTTTCAGTGGGTGAGGAGGACGATGACGATGAGACACAGTTGTCTTGCAGTGAGGTAGTAGTAAGGGCAGTAAGTCCGAGGGAGGAGCGCACAGAGGATTCGGAGGAAGAGCAGCAGGACGATGAGGTAACTGACCCCACCTGGTGTGCAACGCCTACTCAGGACAGGTCTTCAGAGGGGCAGGCAAGGGCAGCAGCAGGGCAGGTTGCAAGAGGCAGTGCGGTGGCCAGGGGTGGAGGCAGGGCCAGACCGAATAATCCACCAACTGTTTCCCAAAGCGCACCCTCGCGCCATGCCACCCTGCAGAGGCCGAGGTGCTCTAAGGTCTGGCAGTTTTTCACAGAGACGCCTGACGACCGACGAACAGTGGTGTGCAACCTTTGTCGCGCCAAGATCAGCCGGGGAGCCACCACCAACAGCCTCACCACCACCAGCATGCGCAGACATATGATGGCCAAGCACCCCACAAGGTGGGACGAAGGCCGTTCACCGCCTCCGGTTTGCACCGCTGCCTCTCCCCCTGTGCCCCAACCTGCCACTGAGATCCAACACCCCTCTCAGGACACAGGCACTACCGTCTCCTGGCCTGCACCCACACCCTCACCTCCGCTGTCCTCGGCCCCATCCACCAATGTCTCGCACCGCACAGTCCAGCCGTCGCTAGCGCAAGTGTTGGAGCGCAAGCGCAAGTACGCCGCCACGCACCCGCACGCTCAATCGTTAACCGTCCACATAGCCAAATTTATCAGCCTTGAGATGCTGCCGTATAGGGTTGTGGAAACGGAGGCTTTCAAAGCTATGATGGCGGCGGCGGCCCCGCGCTACTCAGTTCCCAGTCGCCACTACTTTTCCCGATGTGCCGTCCCAGCCCTGCACGACCACGTCTCCCGCAACATTGTACGCGCCCTCACCAATGCGGTTAGTGGCAAGGTCCACTTAACTACGGACACGTGGACAAGCACAGGCGGGCAGGGCCACTACATCTCCCTGACGGCACATTGGGTGAATTTAGTGGAGGTTGGGACAGAGTCAGAGCCTGGGACCGCTCACGTCCTACCCACCCCCAGAATTGCGGGCCCCAGCTCGGTGGTGGTATGTTCGGCGGTGTATGCTTCCTCCACTAAAGCACCCTCCTCCTCCTCCTCCTCAACCTCTGTCTCGCAATCTAGATGTGTCAGCAGCAGCAGGACGTCGCCAGCAGTCGGTGTCGCGCGGCGTGGCAGCACAGCGGTGGGCAAGCGTCAGCAGGCCGTGCTGAAACTACTCAGCTTAGGAGATAGGAGGCACACGGCCCATGAACTGCTGCAGGGTCTGACAGAGCAGACCGACCGTTGGCTTGCGCCGCTAAGCCTCCAACCAGGCATGGTCGTGTGTGACAACGGCCGTAACCTGGTGGCGGCTCTGCAGCTCGGCAGCCTCACGCACGTGCCATGCCTGGCCCACGTCTTCAATTTGGTGGTTCAGCGCTTTCTGAAAAGCTACCCACGCTTGTCAGACCTGCTCGTAAAGGTGCGCCGGGTCAGCGCACATTTCCGCAAGTCCCACACGGACGCTGCCACCCTGCGCACCCTGCAACATCGGTTTAATCTGCCAGTGCACCGACTGCTGTGCGACGTGCCCACACGGTGGAACTCTACGCTCCACATGTTGGCTAGGCTCTATGAGCAGCGTAGAGCTATAGTGGAATACCAACTCCAACATGGGCGGCGCAGTGGGAGTCAGCCTCCTCAATTCTTTTCAGAAGAGTGAGCCTGGTTGGCAGACATCTGCCAGGTCCTTCGAAACTTTGAGCAGTCTACCCAGGTGGTGAGCGGCGATGCTGCAATCATTAGCGTCACCATTCCTCTGCTATGCATCTTGAGAAGTTCCCTCCAAACCATAAAGGCAGCCGCTTTGCGCTCGGAAACAGAGCCAGGGGAAGACAGTATGTCGCTGGATAGTCAGAGCACCCTCCTGTCTATATCTCAGCGTGTTCAGGAGGAGGAGGAGGAGCATGAGGAGGATGAGGAGGAGGGGGAAGAGACAGCTTGGCCCACTGCTGACGGTACCCATGCTGCTTGCCTGTCATCATTTCAGCGTGTATGGCCTGAGGAGGAGGAGGAGGAGGAGGAGGATCCTGAAAGTGATCTTCCTAGTGCGGACAGCCATGTGTTGCGTACAGGTACCCTGGCACACATGGCTGACTTCATGTTAGGATGCCTTTCTCGTGACCCTCGCGTTACACGCATTCTGGCCACTACGGATTACTGGGTGTACACACTGCTCGACCCACGTTATAAGGAGAACCTTCCCACTCTCATTCCCGAAGAGGAAAGGGGTTCGAGAGTGTTGCTATACCACAGGACCCTGGCGGACAAGCTGATGGTAAAATTCCCATCCGACAGCGCTAGTGGCAGAAGGCGCAGTTCCGAGGGCCAGGTAGCAGGGGAGGTGCGGAGATCGAGCAGCATGTACAGCCCAGGCAGTGCAACAGTCTTTAATGGCCTGGACAGCTTTATGGCTCCCCAGCAAGACTGTGTCACCGCTCCCCAGTCAAGGCTGAGTCGGCGGGAGCACTGTAAAAGGATGGTGAGGGAGTACATAGCCGATCGCACGACCGTCCTCCGTGACGCCTCTGCCACCTACAACTACTGGGTGTCGAAGCTGGACACGTGGCCTGAACTAGCGCTGTATGCCCTGGAGGTGCTTGCTTGTCCTGCGGCTAGCGTCTTGTCGGAAAGGGTGTTTAGTGCGGCTGGGGGAATCATCACAGATAAGCGTACCCGCCTGTCAACCGACAGTGCCGACAGGCTAACACTCATCAAGATGAACAAAGCCTGGATTTCCCCAGACTTCTCTTCTCCACCAGCGGACAGCAGCGATACGTAAGCAATACGTAGGCTGCACCCGCGGATGGAAGCTACGTTCTCTCTCACCATCCAAAACGGGGACATTTCTGCTTCATCAATCTGTGTCTAATATTCCTCCTCCTCCTCCTCCTGCTCCTCCTCCTGAAACCTCACGTAATCACGCTGAACGGGCAATTTTTCTTAGGGCCACAAGGCTCACTCATCTAATTTTTCTAAACAATTTTTATATGTTTCAATGCTCTTAAAAGCGTTGAAACTTTAACTTGAACCAATTTTTAGTTAAACTGGGCTGCCTCCAGGCCTAGTTACCACTTAAGCCACATTAACCAAAGCGATTAATCGGTTTCACCTGCCATCTTGGTTGGGCATGGCCAATTTTTACTGAGGTACATTAGTACTGTTGGTACACCAATGTTTTGGGGCCCTCACCTACAGTGTAATCATAGCAATTTGTATGTTCTTCGCCTGCACTCATGGTACAGAAGTGTGTGTGTGGTTGGCCTACACTTTAGCTACATAAATGTAACTTGGGCCTTGGCTATACTGCAGCTACTGAAATGGAACTAAGACTGCGCTCCCACTATACTGCTGCTTCGGAATTGTTCCTGGGGCCTGTGTAGGCTGCTACAATGACTTAAATGGAACTAAGACTATGCTCCTCCTATACTGCTGCTTCGGAATTGTTCCTGGGGCCTGTGTAGGCTGCTACAATGACTTAAATGGAACTAAGACTATGCTCCTCCTATACTGCTGCTTCGGAATTGTTCCTGGGGCCTGTGTAGGCTGCTACTATTACTGAAATGGAACGAAGACTGCGCTCCCACTATACTGCTGCTTCGGAATTGTTACTGGGGCCTGTGTAGGCTGCTACTATTACTGAAATGGAACTAAGACTGTGCTCCCCCTATAATGCTGCTAGTGATATGTTAGTGGGGCCTGTCGCTAATGCTACGGCTGAAATGTTACTAATTCTGGGCTCTGCCTATACCGCTGCTAATGGTATGTCTCTGGGGTGTGGAAACAGAGGCTTCCCAAAGACATGATGGCGGCGTGGCCATTTCCCACCAACGCTGTTACTGTTAAGGTGCATATAACCATGGACACGTGGAGAGGACACGTAGTGCCTCCAAATCATCCCCCGCCACGGCCCACTTAATCCTGGCCACATTCCGAAAACCAACAAAATAAAACCGCGCTACTAGGTCCGCAGTCACCACCACATTGCCACCAACGCGGTTACTGTTAAGGTACATATTACCAGTCTGACTGGGGCATGCAGTGTTGGCCGGAGCCCACCTGCATTACGCATGACATTACTACCTCAGCTGTGTTGGGCAATGCAATGGGATATTTCTATGTACCGCCGGTGGCTTCCTGGCACCCACCCATGCTGTGGGTCCACAGGGAATTATAAATGCATCTGTTTCCACTTGTAAAGAACCCCAGTCAGACTGGGGCATGCAGTGTGGGCCGAAGCCCACCTGCTTTAAGCACGACATTACTACCTCAGCTGTGTTGGGCAATGCAATGGGATATTTCTATGTACCGCCGGTGGCTTCCTGGCACCCACCCATGCTGTGGGTCCACAGGGAATTATAAATGCATCTGTTTCCACTTGTAAAGAACCCCAGTCTGACTGGGGCATGCAGTGTGGGCCGAAGCCCACCTGCTTTAAGCACGACATTACTACCTCAGCTGTGTTGGGCAATGCAATGGGATATTTCTATGTACCGCCGGTGGCTTCCTGGCACCCACCCATGCTGTGGGTCCACAGGGAATTATAAATGCATCTGTTTCCACTTGTAAAGAACCCCAGTCAGACTGGGGCATGCAGTGTGGGCCGAAGCCCACCTGCATTAAGCACGACATTACTACCTCAGCTGTGTTGGGCAATGCAATGGGATATTTTTGTGTATCGCCGGTGGGTTCCAGGGAGCCACCCATGCTGTAGGTGCACACGGAGTTTAACCTACATGTGTCCACTTGTAAAGAACCCCAGTCTGACTGGGGCATGCAGTGTGGGCCGAAGCCCACCTGCATTAAGCACGACATTACTACCTCAGCTGTGTTGGGCAATGCAATGGGATATTTTTGTGTATCGCCGGTGGGTTCCAGGGAGCCACCCATGCTGTCGGTCGACGGGGACTTCACAATAGGGAGTTGGACATGCCTGTGCCTATGAATTAAAAAGCCCGGTCTGACTGGGGCATGCAGAGACACCTTGACAGAATGAATAGTGTGTGGCACATAGGTTCCCCATTGCTATGCCCACGTGTTCAGCTCCTGATGGCGGTGGCACAGGATTCTATTTCTCATTGCTTCTGTACAGCATTGTGGGCTATCGCCCCGCCCCTTTTAAAGAGGGTCGCTGCCTAGCCGTGCCAACCCTCTGCAGTGTGTGCCTGCGGTTCCTCGTCATGGCAGACGCACTTCTAAATAGACATGAGGGTGGTGTGGCATGAGGGCAGCTGAAGGCTGCGCAGGGACACTTTGGTGTGCGCTGTGGGGGGGAGGGGGAGCGGTTGGGCAGCATATAACCCAGGAGAAGTGGCAGTGGAGTGTCATGCAGGCAGTGATTGTGCTTTGTTGGAGGTAGTGTGGTGCTTAGCAAAGGTATGCCATGCTAATGAGGGCTTTTCAGAATTAAAATTTTTTTGGAGGGGGGGGGGCCACTCTTGCTGCTATTGTGGCTTAATAGTGGGACCTGTGAACTTGAGATGCAGCCCAACATGTAGCCCCTCGCCTGCCCTATCCGTTGCTGTGTCGTTCCCATCACTTTCTTGAATTGCCCAGATTTTCACACAAGGAAACTTTAGCGAGCATCGGCGAAATACAAAAATGCTCGGGTCGCCCATTGACTTCAATGGGGTTCGTTACTCGAAATGAACCCTCGAGCATCGCGAAAAGTTCGTCCCGAGTAACGAGCACCCGAGCATTTTGGTGCTCGCTCATCTCTAACTACTATACATCAATATAGTAATGCATTAGAAAGCCTATAAGGTCAGCCAGAGGCTGAAGCTCAGAGGCCAACATAGCTGGCAGATCCAGAGGCTTTAGTCAAGGTTTCCGGTGCCATAGCAACCCATCGCAGATCTAAGTAGTGAAGTCAGGCACAGGGCTTTTAAAATCCTCATTGATCCATGTCTGATACATTTTTACATACACTAGTTTTGCCAAGCCTTTGTGACACAATCTTGCTCACTTAGAGGGAGGAATGCCACCCATCGCACTGAATACCCTCTTTGATACTATACTGAAGAGAGAGAACAAAATAGTATACCAATGGTAAAGTGGCCATGTTCTTACCAATGTTCCAAGCTGTTAACCCAAAAATCCATGGGCTCAGGGTATGTACCTGAGAAAGGGCATGGTTCAGGTATGAAAGAACCTGGTTATTCAGGTGGTGGTGGTGAACATTCCATTGGTGCTGATGATGTGTGTCAGGTCGGCATATTAGATGTAAAAACTATCATGTTCTCAAAATTGAATTGGTTGCTGCTATTTGTTGGCAAGGTTGTGCTGGCAAAGATAGTGGGGTGTTGACTCTATGGGGTGCAAAGAATGCAACCTCCAGCCAGACATGCTTGCAACAGGTGTATGCCATTTGAACACTGTGGCAAGCGGGCAGCATATCTCTTTTCCATAGTAAGCCAATTTTGCCTCCCTCTCAGAAGGTGGAAAAAATTCACCCATTTTGTTTTTATTCTGAGGGTCTAAAAGTATGGCTATCTAGGAGTCATCTCTTTGCTACATGCTAACAATACGACTATCAGCGCACAAGCAAAAAAAGCACACAGCTTGCAATTCTTGCCAGCATTTCTGAGGCCTTGTTGGTTCCAGCTCTGCCCCATACTGCCAGAGTTGATCATCCTCATGGTCATTGTCGTCATCATCACAGTTATCCTCTTGGTTTGGCCAAGATGGGCCGCTGGAGAATTGGGTTCAGGCCAAACTGGACCTTTAGCAAGGTTCAACCTGAAAAAAGAATTCAATTGTCTTGGTTCACTCAATACTACTAAATGTTCTTCTGTAAAATTAGGTACTCTTTAAATATTTTTTACATGGATTGTAAATATTCTTTACATGTATTATCCCCTATCTAGAATGAGGGTCCTGTGTTTCCCATCCTCCTCACAGCGAGCTTACTGCATTCATAGAATCATAGAATGGTGGAGTTGGAAGGGACCTCCAGGGTCATCGGGTCCAACCCCCTGCCCAGTGCAGGATTCACTAAATCATCCCAAACAGATGTCTGTCCAGCCTCTGTTTGAAGACTTCCATTGCAGGAGAACTCACCACCTCTCATGGCAACCTGTTCCACTCACTGATCACCCTCAGGGCTCCCACACACTTGCGTTTTTTTTTTTTTAACGCTACGTGTTTTTTTAACATGAATGTCAATGGGACTTTCTAATGTTAAAAACACATTGCACAAAAATTGCAAAGCACAAACGTGTGATGCGTTTTTAACATTAGAAAGTCCTATTGACATTTGCGTTAAAAAAACGCAATTGTGTGGGAGCCCTCACTGTCAGAAAGTTTTTTCTAATATCTAATCTGTGTCTCCTCCCTTTCAGTTACATCCCATTGCTTCTAGCCTTTCCTTGTGCAAATGAGAATAGAGCTGATCCCCACAGTGAGGAGGAGACTGAATGGACCTATGGGCGCACAAACACAGCAGTGCTTCATTCACTTTCAATAGGACTGCCGAAATAGCTGAGTGGCACCCGCTCCGCTATTTCTGTCATGCACCACTGAAATTAATGGAGTGTTGACTGCTCATGCTCGGCCAACACTCCATTTCAAGTGATGTCATTGTGGGGGAAAAAGTGACCTCCACATTGACAGGAGAGCGGGATACACTTCCTGTTCTCTAGATTGGTGGGGGTCTCAGTGGTGAGACCCCCACTGATCAGTAAGTAATCCTCTATCCTCTTGAATGAGAATAACTTGAAATTCTGCTACAACCCCTTTGATTATGATAAAAATAATAAACTGACATAAAATCAGTCCATAATCTTTCCTGTTCTTTAGGCCTTCTAAAAGACACAATGCCCAAGGGGACATATGATAATAGTTACACTACACAAACTGACATCTTTCTATCAAAACTGCCTTCGACAAATCTGCCAGCAATATATTTACCACTGAGGGATTCCCTTGAGTCAGCTACAGTACTAAAATAAAAATTCCCTAGAGTGGGATATTTTGTAAAATCTGACTTTACTCAACAGCCAGAAAGAATATCCTGTGAAATGTGTCAGATATGTGCTAGTTGTCGAAACATGACCCTTAAAGCATTGACAAGAGATGCATTATCACAAATGACGTAGAGTGTAAAAAACTATGGAAACTAAGTAGACTCATAGAATTGGTCTCATCTTCCAGGAAGAATCATTAATACTGAGCAGATGGCTCAGTACTTGAAGAAGAGAACTGAAGTCATGGCAGTCCCTCAAATACATTTTTTTCTTTTTACTCCATATAACGGAGGCACAAGCCATGTACAATAATGTGTACACAAGAGGATTGTTTTAAAACAGATGGTAGCAGCAGTTGCCGGTCTGACATTACATTGAAGGAAGGAAAAATATATATATATATGTAGAATCTATACAGTAGAAGTGTCATATACAGAGATCATAAAGAAGTCGCTTACAAACACACTAACAATATGCAGGTGCCGTCTAATAGTGCCAGACTGTTAGAGTATTGAAAATTGCACAAATGTATTTTACTGTGGGCGGTTGGACAATCCAGTCATAAGGACGAAAAACGAGAGATTGAGTATTTACAGTCCTTTACAGGTCTAAATATTTGAATCTGGACACCAAAATGATGACATCACAACACTATGACATGGACCTTACTGGTAAAGCTAAAAAGTAGAGCTGGAATCTGATTAGCTGCAACTTAAAAAATTGTCCTCAGTGTAAGTTCATATATTGTGGATTTTCCGCAAGGTCGGGCTCTGCGCTCAGCTAAATATCAGCACTGGGTCGGGTGGACAGTGCATGCCCAGCTGTCATCTCTCTCTGACACTGTGACAGTGTTGATCTTTGTTCATTGAACAGCGATTGTGCAAACAAGGTGTGGGAGGAAGGAAGGTAGAGGGAAGGAGGTATAGTGAAAGAGAATGAGAGAATGAATGAGACAGGATAAACAAGAGCGAGAGAATGTGATAGAGAGAATGAATTGGAGACAGTATGAATGAGAGACAGAGTATGTATGGAGAGAATATAAATGACAGAGAACGAGAGAATGAAAGAAAATGAGAGAGATAATCTTAATGAGAGAGAGAATGTGAATGAGAAATATGAATTAGAGAGAGAATGAGAGGGAGTATGAATTAGTGAGAGAATAAATGAAAGGGAGAATGAATGAGAGAGAATATGAATGAGCGAGATAATGTGATAGAGAATATCAATGAGAGAGAGTATAAATGAAAGAATATAAATGAGAGAGAATATGAAGAGAGGATAGAGAAAAGCAGAGGGATAACGTGAAGGAAAGATAGAATGAATGAGAGAGAATGTGATATACAAAAGGAATGAGAGAGAATATAAATGAGAGTTAACAAGAGAGACTATGAATGAGAGAATGAATGAGAGAGCTAAAAATAAGAGAGAGAATGAATGAGAGAGAAAGAGAATGAGAGATAAAGAATGAGAAAGATTTTATGGGGATTTTGTGGCAGTATAATTTGTTCTGTTGTGGATTATTGCTGGATGTATTTCGGCAGTGCTTCTTTGAGCACCAGTAATGCACAGGAGCTGCGGCTTGGCAGCGTTGTCTGAAGACCTGGATTGTTCTCATTGGGTATTTTTGTTCTTCAAATATGCGCAGCAGGCAAAAAAAGGGGTAGGGGGAGATTTGCTAAAAATCTAAGCGACTCTTGGGCCTCTTTTACAACATGGCAGCTGTGTCCCTGCGATTTTGTAGCGTCAGCAATGCATTTTGTTGTGAAAAATCACGCATTGCATCACTGCTGCCTGCAATAACAAGTCCAGGCGCGGCTGCAAGCAGCGTTTCTTCCCCTGCGTTTTGTTTAGTAGGGAAGAAATGCTGCTGTGTGTTAGCACCCTCAGGGCTCACACACATGCTTGTACATTCCATCCGTGTGTCATCTGTATATTTCAGACACAGACCCATTGTAGGCAATTAGGCTATAAACATGGGCGTTTTTACATATGGACCAATGGTTCTGTTCAGTCCGTATCATGGACCACAATTGGAAGTGCAATGTCTTATGCAGTCCACAGAAGTGTGATGAGTGGCGTCCAAGAGCGTCACTCGTGTACAACCGTGTGTATGAGCTCCTGCGTTGGGATAGCCGGCACCACCTTGGGCATTTAGATACTGGTGGTGAAGAGTGGTGGTGAAGAAGGGGGCGTGGAGCTTTGGGGAGGGGGTGTGTCTCTGGCCAGTGTGTACTGTGGGCGTGTCCGGTGCTGGCAGAGCAGTCTGAAGGCTCATGGAAACTGAAGAGGAAAGGAGGAGGAAGTGACATCACTGATGCTGAGCATGTAGACAAACAAGCAGTGGGGCTGCAGCAGCACGCAGTAGCAGAGAGACATGAAAAAAAACAAGCTAAAAGGAATTTGGAGGAGTTTATTGAGTTTTAGTTCAGGGAAGTAGCAATCCTCCACCGCAGTTGACAGCCGCAGTGGAGGATCATGGAGTTTCTCTCATTGTTTTTAGTTTTCTCGCAACGCTCAATGTTCTCAGCCATGTGAAAACAGCCTTAGGCTCTGTGCTTAGTGTGAAAAATGCAGGATTTGGAAATTTTTTAAAGGATAGAAATTGTGACCAACAATTTAAAAAATAAATCAAAAATTCGAAAAAAAATATTTTTAGCATAAAATGTGATTTATACAATAGGTTATTTACTGATCATAGAATCATAGACTGGTAGAGTTGGAAGGGACCTCCAGGGTCATCGGGTCCAACCCCCTGCTCAGTGCAGGATCACTAAATCATCCCAGACAGATATTTGTCCAGCCGTTGTTTGAACACTTCTATTAAAGGAGAACTCACCACTTCCCGTGGTAACCTGTTTCACTCATTGATCACCCTCACTGTCAGAAAGTTTTTTCTAATATCTAATCTGTGTTTCCTCCCTTTCAGTTTTATTCTATTGCTTCTAGTCTTTCCTTGTGCAAATAAGAATAGGGCTGATCCCTCTGCAGTGTGACAGACCTTCAGATATTTGAAGACAGCTATTAAGTCTCCTCTCAGCTTTCTTTATTGCAAGCTAAACATTACCAGATCCTTTAACCGTTCCTCACATGGTTTGCAGACCGCTCACCATCATGGTAGCTCTTCTCTGAACTTGCTCCAGTTTGTCTATGTCTTTTTTTCTAAATCTGTCTTTTTTCTAGTTTTGGGCACAGTTTTCCAGATGAGGTCTGACTAAGGAGGAGTAAAGGGGGATAATTACTTCATGTGATCTAGACTATATGCTTTTCTTAATACATCCCAGAATTGTGTGTGCCTTTTTGGCTGCTGCATCACATTGTTGACTCATGTTCAGTCTGTGATCTATTAGTATACCCAAATATAGGACTTTGCATTTCCCCTTGTTAAATATCATTCTGTTAGTTGCCTCCCACTATTTAAGCTTGTCTAGATCTTTTTGAATCATCTCACTCTCTTCTCTAGTGTCAGCTATCCCTCCTAGCTTTGTGTCATCTGTAAATTTGATCAGTTTCCCATCAATTCCCACTTCCAGACCATTTCTAAAAATGTTGAACAACACTGGGCCTAGGACAGAGCCTTGTGGTACGCCACTTAAAGTATTCTTCCACTTGGATGTGCAACCATGTATGACCACTCTTTGAGTACGATCACTCAGCCAGTTATGAATCCATCTAACAGTTGCCTTGTCAATCCTATATTTGGTCGTTTTTTCAATAAGTATGGTATGAGATACTTTTTAAAATGCTTTACTAATGTCAAGATATACTATGTCCATTGCATTTTCCTGATCAACCCAGTCAGTGATTCTATCATAGAAGGAAATTAGATTCGTCTGGCATGACTTGTTTGTTACAAACCCATGCTGGCTCTGGTTAAATACTCCATTTTCATCCAAGTACTTGCATACCTGTTTAAACATTTGTTCAAAGATCTTTCTTGGTATAGAAGTCAGGCTCACAGGCCTGTAGTTTCCTGCATCCACCTTCTTCTCTGTTTTTAAGACAGGGACAACATTTGCCCTTTTTCAATCTTCTGGAGCTTCTCTTGTTCTCCAGAAATTTTTAAAAATTACGGCAAGTGGTTCAACAATTACTGTTCCTCTGCTGCTTCCTTTAGTATCCTGGGAGGTAAATCATCTGGACCTGGAGACTTAAATTCATTTAATGCCTTATTTACATGCAAAGATGATTGCTCAAAATTCGTTCAAAAGATAGCTTGAGTGACAGTTTGAGTGATCATTTGCATAAACTACTAATGGGCACTAATGCCCATTAGTAGCTTATTAGCTTCATTTGCATGTAAATGGGGCTGCCTTGGCTGTATGCAGATAACAGTGAGTGGTCTGCTATCTGCATACAGCTCCATTGTTCTCCAGCGTGACAGTAGCTGAAAACAATGTTATCAGCGCTCCCGCAGAGAATTACAGCATGTGGTCCCTGCTATCAGCTGGTCGGTCGAAGGATGTTTTTTTGCTAAACTAAAAATCATTGTTCGGCTGAAAAGTTAACCGATGGTAGCATTTACACGCAATGACTATCGCTCAAAAGACATTGTTTGAACAAATTTTGAGTGATAATGATTGTTAGTAAATAGGCCTTTAGTTAGTTAAGTGTTCCCTCACCATCTTCTGTTTATTATTATTATAAAAGAATACAGGCTATCTATAATCTTATTTATATAGCGCCAACTTATTCAGCAGCGCTTTTGGAGCACAGGGTGGCTCAAACAATACAAAGATTAAAAATGGTATTCAAAAATTATGGAACAATAGGAGTGTGGGGGTGATACATAAGGTACAGGGCAGGGGATGGAGTGAGGAGAAACATAGCAATGCAATGAAAACATGATTTTTCTTTTTTATGGATCAGACTGGGTGTGGTTTGTGCAGGAGGTTCTGGGGCAAGAAATGTACATGATAGGTGTATTATGCAGCAGGGGATTAAATAAGGAGATTTGGTATGCTTTTTTGAAGAGGCGAGTCTTTAGGGCGCGTCTGAAATGTTGTGTATCTGGATTGTCCTGATGTCTTTGGATAGATCGTTCCATAGGATCAGTGCTGCTCTGGTGAAGTCCTGGAAGTGAGCATGTGAGGTTCGTATTTGAGTTTTATTACAGCTAACTGAGCTTGACAAAGACCGTATTTCTTTCTGTAAATGGTCGAAACGTTGCTAGTTACTGTACTTTTATGGAGGAATAAAGAAGATTTAATTTTACCACTTTGGATGCTGCAAAGACTATATTTATTTTCCTGTGAATGCTGTAGGAGGTGTGATTAAACCCCCATCTTGGCTCTGCATTTTGCACTCCCGGCCTTTTTGTAGGCAGTGAATGCCACCCGATACTCCTGATATCGGATGTAAGGGTATCTGCCGCTGGTGACTGAATTATTAGTTACTCAGATGAATGTGTTAGCAGATTGGAGTGCACGGGCTGGGTGATATATGGACAAGAGGGAGGCGATGTACGATGGCGCAGCGCCATGGAAAACATTGTGATTGAGGAGTTTAAATTAGGTTCTATAATGTATGGGCAGCTAGTACAGTGACTGACATAGTACAGAGGCGTCTATTGCCCCAGCTGATGTTACATCCACCGAGAGAAAACAGATATAAAATAAGAATTTAAAAGTTTGTTCTTCTCAACATCATTTTTAACCAATCCACAATTTTCATCCTGTAAATGTCCTATAGGATCTTTGACTTTTCTTTTGCTTCTGACATACAATCAAAATCCTTTTTTATTGCTTTTGGCCTCTCTATGCAAGCCTCAATTCATTATCTGCTTTAGATTTTCTGACACTTGCCCTATAGATTCTGTAGACCGCGTTATATTCTTGTTTATCAAATAGAAAAGCAGGAATATGTAAACATATTTTCTTCCTTTATAACATGTGTTTAAGTTCTGTGTCATCCATCCTGGTCTCTTTAAATGCTTACCATTCTTCCTTCCTTTAGGCCTCATGCCGACACCAGGTCAGGGTCCGCCTACAAAATCTTGCAGCAGAATCAGACCCAGCGCCCCCCAGAGACCCTATACTCACCTGTCTGGATCTGCCGCGAGTGTCCCGTCCAGTGAGCTGTCATGCATGTGCAGTGCAGCTATGCTCACAGTGGAAGTATCACAGGACGGATGGTTTCTATTGACTGCAGTGGAAGCCGTCTGTGTGCTTTTCCGCACAGAATAGAACATGCTGCGATTTCGCCCCCGCGAGTGGAAAATCGCAGTTGATTTCCACTTGTGGACAGGGGAGAATCATTTAACACCACATGTCTATGGACAGACATTGCTGCGGGATTTATGGCGGTTGTCTGTCCGCGATTTCCACAGCAATAATCCGTCCGTGGGCATTGGGTCTAAGGGATTGCTAATGATTGTGCTTTGAGAATCTCATTTTGCAATATTTCCCAAGCTTCTTGGACATTTCTGTCCTTAAGAACATCCAGCCATTGGATTCTTCCTACCCTCTTTCTGAGTCCATTAAACTCTCCTTTTCTGAAATCCAACCTTGAGGTTTGAGTTTTCTCAGGTCTTCCTCCCCTTGTTATCCAAAATTCAAGGACAGCAAGATCACTTCCCCCTAAGGTCCCAGCCACCCTTAGGCCGCCTGCAAACGGCCGGGTCGGATCCCGCTGCGAGAATTCTCGCAGCAGGATGTGGTCCCGTTCCCCCTGCAGAGGCCTGTGGCTCACCACTTCCGGCGTCTTCATTCTTTGCTATGTGCCAGCGCATGCGCAGACCCGCACAGAAATAGAACATGCCGCGATTTGTTTTCCGCGTCTGTTTTCACGCGGAGAAATCACGGACGTCTGCTTAGGATTGCGTTATCTAATGCAATCTTATGCAGGCGGGCCCGTGTGCAGGGGGCCTTACTTCCTCAGCTATTTCCTCCTTGTTGGTAAGAATTAGGTCCAAGATAGCAGATCACCTTGTTTCTCTTCTACCTTTGGGAAGATAATGTTGTCACCAAGAGCGGTATATAAGAGTGGATAAAAATTTGAGATTCCCACCAAATGTCTGGATAGTTAAATCTTCCATAATCACCATGTCGAATTTTTTAGAGAGCTTGGCCATCTGACGTAGAAAGAGTTCATCCATATCTTCTGCTTGTCCAGGCATCCAAAAGTTAACACACTCTCTGTCGGGGAATCGAAACCCGGTCTCCCATGTGGTAGGTGGGGATACTCATCACTATACTAACAAGGAAGAAGCATTTAGGAGTGATGACGGATCCCTTTAAAATTTGCAGCACAGATCGATTTACAATGCAGATTTTCTCTCTGTGTGAGCAGGATATCTTCAAATCCCATCCATAAAGCTCGTACTGTAAATGTTGCATATTTTCTGCAACTAATTCCGCTACGGAAAATTCACAATATTTTCAACCTATGTGGACATATCCTCACTCTTTCTCTAAAAAAGGGAAATTGCATTGTGAACTCCACTGCAGACTGGGATTATATAAATGATGATACTCTTGCATAGTGCTGCATGATATGTTCTTGCTATGTGCTACTATAAGGCCCCATTCACAGTTTTTTTTTCAAGCAGATTCTGCAACAAAATCCATCTAATTTTTTCATCCCATTGAATTCAGTGGGAATCCGCATTGTAGTTCATGTGGTGTGGAGTTGAAATCTGTGTCGTGGGAATAAATTAATTGATGCATCAATCTGCACTGCAAAATCCATGGATTATGAGGTGAATCCATAGCAGATTTTTCCAACATGGATTTTAGAAGGAGCCCAAGGCTTTTCACACTGCCGTCAGAAGTTTTAAGCCTCTATCGGCAGTTCCAATGGATTTGACAGTAGTGGGCTAATGCACAAAAACACATACATTAGCGCAGCAATGTGAACGATGCACTTTTACACGTGTTTTTGTGCATTTTACTGTACTTTTTTGCGCTGACAGGAACATTTCATACGGGCACAGGACACACCCTTCCCGTGATTTAAAAGGCTACATACTTTGGCTGCCCTATTTAAACTCACTACCTTCATCAATATAGCTCTCCATAGCACTGTGCTGCCCTACATTGCCTCCCTCATCTCAATCCACCACCCAGCCCAGGCCCTATGGTTTGCTAATGAAATCAGACTGAGTGCCACATTAATTTGAACCTCTCATTCTGACCTCCAAGACTTCTTCAGAGCAGCCCCTGTCCTCTGCAACGCGCTACCCTAAAGTATCTGTGCAATCCCTGATTTATGAAACTCAAGGCGTGCTCTAAAAACGCACCTCTTCAGGGAGGCATACCATATCCCCTAAACCAAACCCCTCTGTATTCCGCGTGATAGCATGCTCCCTGTCCTAGTGACTGCAATTCCTGCTAGCCACTAACCACCGCTCTCTGTAGTCATAGACTCAGCCACCAGACGGCTTAATGTCTAACCATGGCTTATGTGTATAGCATCCCTCACTCTCCACCTCGCCATACCGTGCACATCTCCAGCCCTTTACCTTCTGTATCACCCCATTACTTATAGTATGTAAGCTCGTTGGAGCAGGACCCTCACCTCTACTGTTTCCATCAACTGATTACTATGTAACCCTGGTTTTTGTATTTTTGTACTTTTGTCTTTCTGTATCCCCCTGTTTTTGTAAGCGCTGCGGAATAAGTTTGGCACTGTATAAATAAAGATTATTATTATTACTTAGTTCCAGGTGTATTCTTTTTCCCGTGATATTGTGCAGTCTGATGTGTAATTATGCGGGTATTGGACGCGCAAATACTATGGGACATTTGGTGTACAAATGTGCACTAAAATAGAGCATGCAGTGTGCTTTTTCATACGTAAAAATGGAAGTGAGGATGAACCCATTTAAATCAATGGGTTCTATTTTCTCTTATTGCTTGTCTGTGGGAAACTCCCCTAAGAAAAATATAGTACGCAGAACTTCTTTGTTATCAAAAGAATGCACGCCATAAACCTGGACACTATGAGCTTCCAATGTGCAGCAGAATTTCAAGAATATGGTGACCATCATGCAGATGTGAACAGAGCCTATAGAGCCTATATATATATATATATATATATATATATATATATATATATATTAGATTTCAGAGCCTATATATATATATATATATATATATATATATATATATATATATATTAGATTTCAGTTTGTATAAAACCTCCTCAGTTACAAAACATATACTATAATGGATTACTATAGGGTGACACAGAGGCATGGTCATGTCTGTTTTAGGGTTATGAGGCTAAATACTGATGTAGTCATCACGCTCTACTTCCTATAAAAGTGGGCATATCATGGTATTTTATGTGTCTCTTTATCGGGGCTGAAAAAAAGGACATGTTTGTTGAAATAGAAAATTCCTAAAACACTACAGATAATCACAGATCCAGTGACACATAATTCAATTCTATCTCCAGTTACATCCCTGCATCCCAGCACCCCTCCCTGCGCCATTAGCATATTCTTACTATAATTAGTCTTTTTCATTTCTCTTCCCAAATGCTATGAATCTGATTATGAATCACTAGAGCCAAGGCAATATAACTCTGCCTCAAACACTTGGTCAGGCGATAAGCGAGTAAGGGCTTAAACATATGAACGTGTTTTTCGCCTGTTATGCAGCCGCGATAATCACGGCCACATAACAAGACAAAACGAAAGCTCTGATTTCAATTGGGTTCAGTGGTTTCGTTTTCACTATCGGGATTCTCACTGTTAATTGTATGGCCACGAAAAGACAGGACTTGCACTATCTTTCCCACATGTAGTATGAACATGCAGGAAAGATAGTGCAGAACCTATCTTCAAGCTATTTTTTTCAAAGGCCGGCAAGGAAAAAACCATTGTTCATACGAACTATGCTCCGTGCCGGCGAGCGTAGTTGCGCATACGGCTGTCTGAAACCGCCCTAAGTGCCATGTTACTTCCCAAACCCTTGTTTGCTCATTTGCCTTTCAGAAGGAAACTGTACATTGAAAGGACTCCGATACAAGTCATCGGAACTTGATTTCCTGTTATATGGGCTCCTTCATGTGCTGTATAGACCGTAAAACACAATATGTACAAAACGGAGTTTTGGGTTTTGGAGCTATCATGGGTGGTGGGATAGAGATGCAGAATTTAAGATACGATGCAGCAGATGGTGCAATGTGAACAATATTTGTTTACAAACAAAGGAATAAAAGTGAATAGGGTTATGATGATATTTCAGCAATTAAACAGTTTCCATTATATAACTTGTTGCTACCGTAGCTATGAGTACTTAGATCCTAGGAATAATAATATGTGCATTATTTCTGCCATCCATGTCTGGGTTCCTATGCCTGATCTCCGTATACCACCTCTGTAAAAGTATATTTACACACAGATGATCGCTCAAAATTCATCTGAAACTGACAGTTTTGAGTGATCATTTTGCATTAGCTACTAATAGACTAATCAACCTATTAGTAGCAAATTAGCTTCATTTGCATGTATTTAGAGAACAGCGGGTGGACTGTTCTCTAAATACATCACTAATGTTCTCCAGGGGGACAGCTGCTGAAAGATTATTATCAGCACTTTCTGTGGAGAACTCAGCGTGCGGTCCGTTTTATCAGTCCTGATGGATTTTAAGCTGAGCTAAACTGAGCGATGGATGAAAAGTGCACAGTAAGTGCACGATGGGCCCCCATTTACATGCAACGATTATCGCTCAAAAGATGGCTTGTGTGTAAAAGGGCCTTAATTTAAGTAATGGCCCCTGACTTTGTCCTGTTATGTTCTTGTTGTATTATCTTGTTGACTGCTAATGGTCTTCATTGTGTTACTGGAAAACTAATAAAACCAATAGGAATTAAATACCACAGAGCATAACTTATATTTGATTATCTTGGTCATAGTATTTTTAGCAAAGAGCATATGGACATTCCTCATCTAGACTTCGCATGATCAGGACTTTGCCACATACCCAGTAAATGACGGTCTCTCAATGATGGCAGTGACTGTTTAGAGGTTGCAGATTTAGGAACACACTCAATAACCATGCTTGTTTATGATGAATAGGAAGCAAAGTGCCATTTGCAACGAAGGACAAGAAAAGAAGCAATGTATAGGCAGCAGCACTCACCCACAGATCATACTCAGGAGTTTTTTTTTTCTTTTTTACTCAATGTAAAAAGCACATAGGCGCAGGCTTCTCCAAAGGACTGGACCAACGTCCTCAATAAATCCAGAGATGCAGTATATAAGAGAGCAACACCAGGGGATGTTATATTGTAGAAATCACATGATAAATCTAGCACAATCTATGTGTCTTCAGTAGAAAGAATCTTTATTCCAAAAACGACCAGTATACTGCAACGTTCGACTCGCAAAAGTAGAGTCTTTCTCAAGCTGTCGACAGCTGCCGAAAGTTAACTTTATTCTGGATGCACATTTGAAAAACTTTAGTTTTTTTAACCATTAAGGAGACATACAAATTTAACATTAATTATTAAAATTTTGAAGAACATTAATTTTTCTTCATAAATTTCACTTTCATGACAGTTTTCTTTGTTTCAAGCAGAAAAAACTGGGGAGACACAGCTCAAATTTTATAGCACTAGTTTTTCTCTGTCCAGCAATATTCATAATGTAGCCCCAATCTACTTATAGGACACATGGCTAGGCCTTTAGCAGAGGGAACACATATTGGCTTCCAGGGCACAACCAAATAAATTCTAGGCCCTATTGCACACTTATGCAGAAAAAAAATTGACTCCCTAAAAAGAATCCCTCTCACGCCCTGTTTTGGCATTCCCCAAGTCCTAGATAGTAATAATGTAAAACTGTCTGCTATGTCTCAAAACAGATGTAATTACGGAGGCCTGGTTGGGATGGACACATGGGGCAATAAAACCGGGTATCCCTCCTCCTCACATGCTTGCTGAAAACTGAACTTTTTTGTTGTTGGGGGAGGTGGGGGGTTGGGGTATTTTTTGACCTAAGTGGCAGGGATGGGGTGTAAAAAGTGGCGCTCTGTGAACCTTCACACCTCTTAAGACTCGTAAGCTTGCTGAGGTGCAGCGGTCTCATATAGAAGGTGCTCAACAAGCTGCTGCTGGAACTGCAGGAAGGCAAGCATTCCCGGGGACTTCTTGTAAATTACATAGGCATTACTGGTAGCAATCTGAATAATGTCGGGTTCACACGGCCACATGTAGAATCTGCTTGCGGAGGCCTGTAATGAATCCCAGCTGTTAGCCCAGCCCTGCATACGGCCACATAATGTGCTACGCATAACTGCGTACTCATACAGGTGGTCATGCACAGTATACTTTTTTTTGTCAGTTTGTATTTCCCGTGCCGTCGTGTAGCGATGATGCTGGTTCTAGCGACCATAGAACACAATAGGCTTTATGTCACAGATAAACGCAGTGAAATAAAACATGCTGCGTTCTGTTTTTTGCAAGATTAAAATAGACAAATAACCGGGGCCCAGTGGCAAACACCCCACAGGTTCGAAGGGAATTTAGTATTGTGATAGACAGAAGCTTGTTTCTTACATTCAAGGACTCTATAGTAATGGGGTCTGTTCTACTGGATTGGCGCATAGCCAATGTGGTGCCAATATTCAAAAAGGGGTCAAAAAGTGAACCTGGAAACTACAGGCCAGTAAGACTTACTTCCATTGTGGGTAAAATGTTTAAAGGGTTTCTAAGAGATGCTATGCTGGAGTACCTCATGTAAAATAGCTTTATATTCCTGTATAAGCATGGATTTATCATGCTTATGTCAAATCAAGCTGATCAGCTTCTGAAGCTAAGATCAACGCCTGAGACATCAGGTTTTACATGGGGAAAACCCTTCAACAACACCCTCGACTCATGTGCATGACCTGGGAGAAGAATGACCTTCTGGTCCAAAACAGTATGATGGCTATTACCATGGCCTGGTCTTGCCTGATCTTCATCAATACCCTTGGTATCTTGGAAACTGGAGGGAATATAAAGGCTACCCTGAACCTCCAAAGGATAGACTAAGCATCGACCGCCAGGGAATTGACTTCCTGGTATAGTAAGCAAAATTTCCCCACTTTGCTGTTGACCTCCAGAACACCCCATCTGAAAGTGATCTGATGGAATATCTCTACATTCAGAGCCCACTCTCCTGGATCAGAGAGACCTTGGCTCAATCTGTCTGCTATTATATTGCATGTCCATTTAATATGCACCAATATAAGATGGGTTAAATTCTCCTCTGCCCATCTCATGATCTTTCCCACCTCAATATAGAGGAGCTGAGAACGCGTGCCACCCTGCTTGCTGATGTAGCAGACTGCAGACATGCTTTCTGACCTGACTCTCATCGCCTTCCCCTTGATCCATGGGGCAAAGTGACTCAGGGCAAGACTGATTGCACAAAGCTCTCTCAGATTGGAAGATAGATTCTTCTTCTGGGATTTCCAAATCCCTCATACTGTTTTTCTCTCCAAATGGGTGCCCCAGCCTAGATGGGATGTAAATAGGGTCCAAATAGGTTGAACCATAGTCCTCCGATCATCAAGTTGCTCCACTATTGAGGGGAGAGATGAGTCCTGTAAGTGAGGGTGCACTTCTTATTCAACCCTTTGGGAAAACTGCTCCAATCACTCAAGGCCTTCTCCCGAAGAAGTTGAAAATACCAACGGAACCATGACACAGTGTCTATAGACACAGCCATGAGACTCAAAGCTCTCATCAGGGCGATGATCATCATTGTCCTGGAAACAGACAGAAATTTGGCAGAAGCTATTTTTATCTCCTTCCTTGAAGGGATTAACAATATTGGTATGTAAGCGGAGTTTTTTAATAAACCCCAGGAATTCTTTTCTCTGTCTCTGGCAGGATTGTTGATTTGTTCCAATTTGTCATCTGACTGAATTGTTGGAGGAACTCTGTAGTTACACACATTTGGTGTGTTAAGACCTCCTTGGAGGTTGCTAGCAAGAGCCAATCGTCCAGATAAGGGACGATAGACAATCCCTGAACCCCGGGAGCTGCTTCTACCACTGAAATCACCTTTGTAAAGATGAATGGAGTGGGTAAGATACCGGAAGGCAGACCTGTAAACTGATAATATTTGATGACTCCTACCACCTGAATGGCAAATCTTACAAATTTTCTGTAAGGACTAGCAATTGGTATATGAAGGTATTAATTCTTCAAATCTAGAGTGGCAATAACATTCCCCAGCTATAGAATGTTTATAATGGATCTTATTGTCTCTGAATCTTCTTTTCCATATATAGCGATTTAAATATCTGAGGTCTTTGATAATTCTCCAGCCTCCTGTAGCTTTTTTGTTTAAAAAAATGTGGCGAGTAGATACCTATTCCTCTCTCTTCAAAGGGTACTTCCTCTCCTCTAGTGCAGCCTTGCTTATATATTCAGGGATGGCACCCTCTAGGGTCACCTGTAGAGATGAGCGAACGTACTCGTCCGAGCTTGATACTCGTTCGAGTATTAGCGTGTTCGAGATGCTCGTTACTCGTGACGAGTACCACGCGATATTTGAGTTACTTTCACTTTCATCTCTGAGACGTTAGCGCGCTTTTCTGGCCAATAAAAAGACAGGGAAGGCGTTACAACTTCCCCCTGCGACGTTCAAGCCCTATACCACCCCCCTGCAGTGAGTGGCTGGCGAGATCAGGTGTCACCCGAGTATAAAAATCGGCCCCTCCCGCGGCTCGCCACAGATGCATTCTGACATAGAGGAGGGAAAGTGCTGTCTTGGTGGAGCTGCTATAGGGAGAGCGTTAGGAGTATTTTAGGCTTCAAGAACCCCAACGGTCCTTCTTAGGGCCACATCTAACCGTGTGCAGTACTGTGGAGGCTGCTTTTTGCAGTGTTGCACTTTTTTTTTTTTGGTATATTGGCCGTGCAGAGCATTGCACCCTGCAGTAATACTCCAGGGCCAGAAGTGGTGGTTAGGCAGGGACAGAAGACATATTGATTGAATATAGGCAGTGGGCCTTTGCAAAAACATTTGGGGAAAAAAATCTATTTGGGCTGCCTGTGACTGTCCTCAGTGTTCTGGGTCTCTGCTGGGTGTAGTAGTCCTCCAAATTCATACGCAGCCAGCTAAGTGTTACAGCAGGCTTGCGCAAAATTATTTCCTGGCTCTGTCAGGGCTGTTACATCACCGCTGTATTGCAGTCCACAGTGCAACACTCTGCAGTTATTTGACACACTCCAGGGCCAGTAGCGGTGAGGCAGGGACAGAAGACATATTGATTGAATATAGGCAGTGGGCCTTTGCAAAAACATTTGGGGAAAAAAATCTATTTGGGCTGCCTGTGACTGTCCTCAGTGTTCTAGGTCTCTGCTGCGTGTAGTAGTCCTCCTAATTCATACGCAGCCAGCTAAGTGTTACAGCAGGCTTGCGCAAAATTATTTCCTGGCTCTGTCTGGGCTGTTAAATCACCGCTGTATTGCAGTTCACAGTGCAACACTCTGCAGTTATTTGACATACTCCAGGGCCAGTAGCGGTGAGGCACGGACAGAAGACATATTGATTGAATATAGGCAGTGGGCCTTTGCAAAAACATTTGGGGAAAAAAATCTATTTGGGCTGCCTGTCACTGTCCTCAGTGTTCTGGGTCTCTGCTGCGTGTAGTAGTCCTCCTAATTCATACGCAGCCAGCTAAGTGTTACAGCAGGCTTGCGCAAAATTATTTCCTGGCGTTCCGTAAGCGAAGTCAGCCTCCAACCACAGGCCAATAAGCGGCACATTTAATTACAGCGTTCTGTTTCTGCACTACTGGTAATACACCATGCTGAGGGGTAGGGGTAGGCCTATAGGACGTGGACGCGGGCGAGGACGCGGAGGCCGAAGTCAGGGTGTGGGCACAGGCCGAGCCAGTGCGGTGGCCAGGGGTAGAGGCAGGGCCAGACCGAATAATCCACCAACTGTTTCCCAAAGCGCCCCCTCGCGCCATGCCACCCTGCAGAGGTCAAGGTGCTCAACGGTGTGGCAGTTTTTCACAGAGACGCCTGACGACTGACGAACAGTGGTGTGCAACCTTTGTCGCGCCAAGATCAGCTGGGGAGCCACCACCACCAGCATGCGCAGGCATATGATGGCCAAGCACCCCACAAGGTGGGACGAAGGCCGTTCACCGCCTCCGGTTTGCACCACTGCCCCTCCCCCTGTGCCCCAACCTGCCACTGAGATCCAACCCCCCTTTGAGAACACAGGCACTACCGTCTCCTGGCCTGCACCCACACCCTCACCTCCGCTGTCCTCGGCCCCATCCAGCAATGTCTCTCAGCGCAGCGTCCAGACGTCGCTAGCGCCACTGTTTGAGCGCGAGCGCAAGTACGCCGCCACGCACCCGCACGCTCAAGCGTTAAATGTGCACATAGCCAAATTGATCAGCCTGGAGATGCTGCCGTATAGGCGTGTGGAAACGGAGGCTTTCAAAAGCATGATGGCGGCTGCGGCCCCGCGCTACTCGGTTCCCAGTCGCCACTACTTTTCCCAATGTGCCGTCCCAGCCCTGCACGACCACGTCTCCCGCAACATTGTACGCGCCCTCACCAACGCGGTTACTGCCAAGGTCCATTTAACAACAGACACGTGGACAAGCACAGGCGGGCAGGGCCACTATATCTCCCTGACGGCACATTGGGTGAATTTAGTGGAGGCTGGGACAGAGTCAGAGCCTGGGACCGCTCACGTCCTACCCACCCCCGAATTGCGTGCCCCAGCTCGGTGGTGGTATCTGCGGCGGTGTATGCTTCCTCCACTAAATCACCCTCCTCCTCCTCCTACACAACCTCTGTCTCGCAATCAAGATGTGTCACCAGCAGCAGCACGTCGCCAGCAGTCGGTGTCGCGCTGCATGGCAGCACAGCGGTGGGCAAGCGTCAGCAGGCCGTGCTGAAACTACTCAGCTTAGGAGAGAAGAGGCAGACGGCCCAGGAACTGCTGCAGGGTCTGACAGAGCAGACCGACCGCTGGCTTGTGCCGCTGAGCCTCCAACCGGGCATGGTCGTGTGTGACAACGGCCGTAACCTGGTGGCGGCTCTGCAGCTCGGCAGCCTCACGCACGTGCCATGCCTGGCCCACGTCTTTAATTTGGTGGTTCAGCGCTTTCTGAAAAGCTACCCACACTTGTCATACCTGCTCGGAAAGGTGCGCCGGGTCAGCGCACATTTCCGCAACTCCAAGACGGACGCTGCCACCCTGCGGACCCTGCAACATCGGTTTCATCTGCCAGTGCACCGATTGCTGTGCGACGTGCCCACACAGTGGAACTCTACGCTCCACATGTTGGCCAGACTCTATGAGCAGCGTAGAGCTATAGCGGAATACCAACTCCAACATGGGCGGCGTAGTGGGAGTCAGCTTCCTCAATTATTTACATAAGAGTGGGCCTGGTTGGCAGCCATCTGCCAGGTCCTTGGAAACTTTGAGGAGTCTACCCAGATGCTGAGTGGGGATGCTGCAATCATTAGCGTCACCATTCCTCTGCTATGCCTCTTGAGAAGTTCCCTGCAAAGCATAAAGGCAGGCGGTTTGCACTCGGAAACGGAGGCGGGGGAAGACAGTATGTCACTGGATAGTCAGAGCACCCTCATGTCTATATCTCAGCGCATTGAGGAGGAGGAGGAGGGGGAAGAGACAGCTTGGCCCACTGCTGAGGGTACACATGCTGCTTGCCTGTCATCCTTTCAGCGTGTATGGCCTGAGGAGGAGGAGGAGGATCCTGAAAGTGATCTTCCTAGTGAGGACAGCCATGTGTTGCGTACAGGTACCCTGGCACACATGGCTGACTTCATGTTAGGTTGCCTCTCTCGTGACCCTCGCGTTACATGCATTCTGGCCACTACGGATTACTGGGTGTACACACTGCTCGACCCACGGTATAAGGAGAAGCTTTCCACTCTCATACCCGAAGAGGAAAGGGGTTCGAGAGTGATGCTATACCACAGGACCCTGGCGGACAAGCTCATGGTAAAATTCCCATCCGACAGCGCTAGTTGCAGAAAGCGCAGTTCCGAGGGCCAGGTAGCAGTGGAGGCGCGGAGATCAGGCAGCATGTACAGCACAGGCAGGGGAACACTCTCTAAGGCCTTTGACAGCTTTCTTGCTCCCCAGCAAGACTGTGTCACCGCTCCCCAGTCAAGGCTGAGTCGGCGGGAGCACTGTAAAAGGATGGTGAAGGAGTACGTAGCCGATCGCACGACCGTCCTCCGTGACGTCTCTGCCCCCTACAACTACTGGGTGTCGAAGCTGGACACGTGGCCTGATCTCGCGCTCTATGCCCTGGAGGTGCTTGCTTGTCCTGCGGCTAGCGTCTTGTCAGAGAGGGTGTTTAGTGCGGCTGGGGGAATCATCACGGATAAGCGTACCCGCCTGTCAACCGACAGTGCCGACAGGCTTACACTCATAAAGATGAACAAAGCCTGGATTTCCCCAGAATTTTCTTCTCCACCAGTGGACAGCAGCGATACCTAAACAATACGTAGGCTGCACCCGCGGATGGAAGCATCGTTCTCTATCACCATCAAAAACGGGGACCTTTTAGCTTCATCAATCTGTGTATTATATTCATCCTCCTCCTCCTGCTCCTCCTCCTGAAACCTCACGTAATCACGCCGAACGGGCAATTTTTCTTAGGCCCACAAGGCTCAGTCATATAATTTTTGTAAACAATTTTTATATGTTTCAATGCTCATTAAAGCGTTGAAACTTGCACCTGAACCAATTTTTATTTTAACTGGGCTGCCTCCAGGCCTAGTTACAAATTAAGCCACATTAACCAAAGCGATTAATGGGTTTCACCTGCCCTCTTGGTTGGGCATGGGCAATTTTTCTGACGTACATTAGTACTGTTGGTACACCAATTTTTTGGGGCCCTCGCCTACAGTGTAATCCAATTAATTTTTTGCCTACCTGCATTAAAGCTGACATTACATCAGCTGTGTTGGGCACTGTAATGGGATATATTTATGTACCGCCGGTGGGTTCCAGGGAGCCACCCATGCTGTGGGTCCACAGGGAGTTGTAACTGCATGTGTCTACTTCTAAAGAACCCCAGTCTGACTGGGGCATGCAGTGTGGGCCGAAGCCCACCCGCATTTAACATGACATTACCTCAGCTGTGATGGGCAATGCAATGGGATATATTTATGTACCGCCGGTGGCTTACTGGCACCCACCCATGCTGTCGGTCCACACGGAGTTGTAACTGCATGTGTCTACTTCTAAAGAACCCCAGTCTGACTGGGGCATGCAGTGTGGGCCGAAGCCCACCCGCATTTAACATGACATTACCTCAGCTGTGATGGGCAATGCAATGGGATATATTTATGTACCGCCGGTGGCTTACTGGCACCCACCCATGCTGTCGGTCCACACGGAGTTGTAACTGCATGTGTCTACTTCTAAAGAACCCCAGTCTGACTGGGGCATGCAGTGTGGGCCGAAGCCCACCTGCATTTAACATGACATTACCTCAGCTGTGATGGGCAATGCAATGGGATATATTTATGTACCGCCGGTGGGTTCCAGGGAGCCACCCATGCTGTGGGTCCACAGGGAGTTATAACTGCATGTGTCTACTTCTAAAGAACCCCAGTCTGACTGGGGCATGCAGTGTGGGCCGAAGCCCACCTGCATTTAACATGACATTACCTCAGCTGTGATGGACAATGCAATGGCATATATTTATGTACCGCCGGTGGGTTCCAGGGAGCCACCCATGCTGTGGGTCCACAGGGAGTTGTAACTGCATGTGTCTACTTCTAAAGAACCCCAGTCTGACTGGGGCATGCAGTGTGGGCCGAAGCCCACCTGCATTTAACATGACATTACCTCAGCTGTGATGGGCAATGCAATGGGATATATTAATGTACTGCCGGTGGGTTCCAGGGAGCCACCCATGCTGTGGGTCCACAGGGAGATGTAACTGCATGTGTCTACTTTTAAAGAACCCCAGTCTGACTGGGGCATGCAGTGTGGGCCGAAGCCCACCTGTATTTAACATGACATTACCTCAGCTGTGATGGGCAATGCAATGGGATATATTTATGTACCGCCGGTGAGTTCCAGGGAGCCACCCATGCTGTGGGTGCACACGGAATTCCCATTGCGGAGTTGTACCTGCCTGTGACTATTTATTAAAAAAAACCCGGTCTGACTGGGGTATGCAGACACCTTGACAGAATGAATAGTGTGTGGCACACAGGTTCCTCATTGCTATGCCCACGTGTGCAGCTCCAGATGGAGGTGGCACAGGATTGGATTTCCCATTGCTTCTGTACAGTATTGTGGGCTATCGCCCCACCCCTTTTAGAGAGGGTCGCTGCCTAGCCGTGCCAACCCTCTGCAGTGTGTGCCTGCGGTTCCTCCTCATGGCAGACGCACTTATAAATAGACATGAGGGTGGTGTGGCATGAGGGCAGCTGAAGGCTGCGCAGGGACAATTTGGTGTGCGCTGTAGACACTGAGTCGTGAGGGGGGGGGGGGGTTGGGCAGCATGTAACCCAGGAGAAGTGGCAGCGGAGTGTCATGCAGGCAGTGATTGTGCTTTGTTGGAGGTAGTGTGGTGCTTAGCTAAGGTATGCATTGCTAATGAGGGCTTTTCAGAAGTAAAAATTGTTGGGAGGGGGGGGGCACTCTTGCCGCTATTGTGGCTTAATAGTGGGACCTGGGAACTTGAGATGCAGCCCAACATGTAGCCCCTCGCCTGCCCTATCCGTTTCTGTGTCGTTTTCATCACTTTCTTGAATTACCCAGATTTTCACAAATGGAAACCTTAGCGAGCATCGGCGATATACAAAAATGCTCGGGTCGCCCATTGACTTCAATGGGGTTCGTTATTCGAAACGAACCCTCGAGCATCGCGAAAATTTCGTCCCGAGTAACGAGCACCCGAGCATTTTGGTGCTTGCTCATCTCTAAAGTTGACCTTGCTCTGCAGGTTGTGACTGGCTGTGGGACGGAGGGTTTTCCTGGTTGCCAACTACAGAGCAGGACTGCCAAGTCACCCAGTTTTCATGGCTACACACCCAGTCTCTCAGTCCTTTCTCATTTTCTCCACCTGCGCCTGTGATTAAGATAATTTTCTTTGTTGACAGCTGTGAGCACTGCTGCAGTGCTGGTGAGCCTGACCCAGTGATTTCCGAAACCCAGTGACTTGACAGGCTTTAATTAGCAGTGTGTCTGAGCTGGATCGGAACTATTTCTGGCTCTTCCTCCTCTTTTTGGCATTCTGGAAAGATGAGTAGGTTTCTAGTTTCGCACTGCTAGGGATAAAAGGAAGCAGCTGCCTACCACTGTCCGGACCAACAGCCACTATTGACCATACCAGATACGGTGGGAGTGAGCAACAAATCAGCTAATCTGACTATGGGAGCTGCCTCTAGAGCGGCACATTCAAACAATTTGTCCAACTCCAGTGTCCTGCATTGTTGCCAGAGCACAGTGCAGTCGAGAACAACCACAGCCAGTTATGCGGCTTGAGCTACTCTTCATGGTTTAGCCTCAGCAGAGACCTGTTTCATTGGTCTCATTTTTTTTTTTTTTTTGGCTCTGTGACTATCTGTTTTATCTATTTTTTTCTGTTTCTTTTTTCAGTGCTATCAATTCCCCGGAATTTTCCAGGAAGCACTTAGATATCTGATCTAACACCAATTATCAGTAACCTAAAAGTTACTGTACTTACCTCTTTCATTCGCTCATTCTGGCTACTTCAGTCACTGTAACACTCGTCTTTGGTTTGGAACTGTGGTCACATGATTTGACCATTTGATTTCTGCTGATTGGCTATAGTGGTTAAACGGTCAGAGCATGTGCTGCTGGGAGGAGAGCAGAGACTAGCGAGACAGTGATGGCCTAGATGGGGAGCCAAGAGGTGAGTATAGTAAGCTTCTTATTTTAATGAATTGGGGCCACAATAGAGGCATTACTATTTTGTAGAGGGCACAGTGTGAGAACTGTTATGGAGTGTTCCTACGGCATTTTTCAGTATGCTGTGGGATTCCTTTTTCGGGGTTATGACACAGGTGCTGAGAACAGCATTGTGACTTAATCCCTAAACAGAACCATTTACTGTCATTAGTTAAACAGACACCACCTTAATTTCCATTTTATTTGTAGTATAGAATGGTGTAGTCAACTATGCTATTCTATACTCCAAATAATGCAAAAACCAACAGAATCGCTGTCAATTGGACACCATAGTGGAATCCATTTTACTAATGATATTGAACGTTTTAATTAGTCACTGAGCTTCTGTCACAATACTATTGTAAGCACCTGTGACAGAAACCGCAGATATAATCTCACAGCTGTAAAAAGTATTTATGATCATCTGGGCCTGGATAGAAATGAAAACAAAATAATTTCTGGGGGCACAGCATGTAATAGAACTTATTACTGGAGGCACAGTGTAGTATAATTTATTACTTGAGGCATCCAGAACCTCATGCATGCATATTTACACCCAAACAGACAAAGTTTAAACTTCCACACCCACAGACGCAAGTGCATAGTAAGCAGCACTATTTCAGATAACACAGTGTATGGTACTACTATTTTCAGAGGAGCCAAAGATATTTGGGCCACAAACTTCTCAGAGGCAAGAACTAGCTGGAGAAGACATGAAGGTTTGGAGGAGATAGAGAAGAAAAGGAAGGAGTCCAGAAAATGTCACCTGTGAGTTATTTACTGTCATTGCCTTTTTTGTCTCTGAATGTTTTCTATGTTACACTTCCCAACATATCTTTACCATTGTTAAGGTTACACCGGGAGCTGTAGTTTTCACATGGTAAAAACTTCTATAGCACACAATGGGTTACCAATAATGTTTTAGTATATGAAGCATACTGAAGCACTATTGGCAACCCAAGTATTCAAGTCAACTTGACTGCACTGTCTTCCATTCTCTCTCATTCTCAGTTGTGTTCTTTTTTGTGTTCTTTTTTTCTTTTCTTCTAGTTGTTTTCCTGAACTAAGTTTGCCATGCCCTTGGGAATGCTACCATCCAATAGGTGGCACTGCAGAGGTATTGTTCTATCTTCTTTATTTGCATATATTTCCCAAGGGAGCATGCATGGTCTAATAAGTCTGCTTAATCACCTTCTAGGTGCTCTCCTTAAGGAGTGACGATAGCCCTTCCAATTCAAGGTTAGTCGCACTCTCAAAAGATCACTCCCATCATCCTGTGAAAGGCTCTCCCAGGTTGACATCTTTGACAAAGGGAGATACAGGTGTTGAGTAGACCCAGGAAGAACCTGATTCTAAGAAGGAGATTTACATGATAACATTAATATGCTTCAATAAGTAGCTGTGATAGGTAGCTGCTGGAAGTAGCAGTAAGGTGTATATAAAAAGCGGTGTTGGTGCCAATAGGAGAGAGAGTGGGTGACTGTATGTGGGTTGTTTTGGCCCACAAAGTAGTAATGTCTGTGGTCTATTCCACCTGAGAGGAGTGCAGTATGCTGAGAGCCAGTAAAGGTTTAACAATGGAAACTGTGGTGGGTGAGTAGCCTGAGGACAACTGTGCAAAAGGTTGCCTGGCACCTCAGGATGAACCTCTAAGGGAATAGGTATGGTTGCTTGGCTGAGTGAGGCCTGGATGTCATGCTAACAGATGGTGAGTTAACACAAGTGTCCACTAGTAGAGCATAGGCTAGGTGCAGGTCTTCACTGAATCAGTATAGACTAAATGTAGTGTCATCCTAGGTGTGGTTAGCTCTGTGGGAGTCTGCTGCCTCTGTGCCCCTTAAAGAAATAGTGCCCCCTCTGTGCTCCACAAAGTAATAAGAACCCCTCTTTGCCCCTAGAAAATAACAGTTCCACAAAGTAATAGTGTTGGGCGCGGAATGGCTACTATGTGAAGGGAGCCTCAGAGTCCTTCTGGCTTAGGAGCTCATTCACAAATGCCACTGCTACAACCCCTATCACTATGCCACTGTTTGTGTACCTTTATTGTGTGTGGTGTCGGATTGAGACTGGGGCAACATTATGGATATCATGGCCAACGTGATCCACATGCTGGCACATGCTCAGTGTCATTTCAGCGTTTGGCACCAACATGAATACTTCTCTGCAGGTATGTGGATGGATTGGTTGGCTGGGAGGTGTGTTTTACAGCCATCCAATCAGCCTTGTACACATTTATTCCAGCTCTTTCTGACAGAAGACACCTGTTATATCATCACATATATCATCATTCATTGTTGCAACCATTATCCCTGTTCCCAACCCCAGGTTTCTGATGTGGGGTCACTCTCATTACGGTGAGTGCTCTGCTTTTAGGCAGGATCTCCTCGCATCAATAGGTTAGGGTAAGATTTCCCATTCCCCAAATTTTTTGGCTTCATTATATACATATTGTGTTCTTTGTGTTATTTATTGTGTGTTTATTAATCCTCCTAGGACAATAAACTACGTCCAATCCAGACGAGGCGTTTTGTGTTCAGCTTAGACGTAACACTAAGCATCTGCGAAACCCATACCCCCACTTCCTCTCCTTAAATAAATTACCTTTTGCCAATAAGCCTATGGAGAAGTCATTGACACAGAGGTTCACTTACTTTTTCCCAATGCATCTTACATGTTTACTCTATGTGCTTACTGAAAACATGAACAGTACAACCAAGTATGTAGAGAAAAGTATGGCAGCAAACCAGGTGCAGATAAATGATGCAGAGCTTTATTCCTCCTCAAGTCACAGATACATAACGTTTCGACACAAAGTATTTTTCAAATGCCTTTGTGTCGAAACGTTATGCATCTGTGACTTGAGGAGGAATAAAGCTCTGCATCATTTATCTGCACCTGGTTTGCTGCCATACTTTTCTCTACATACTTGGATTACTTTGGAAATTATTTGGATCAATTTCCTTGTGGTGATTGCAAGTTACCAGTTCATCCCTTATTGGGTTAAGGTTGTGCTGTCTGCAACTCTGCTTGTCTTTGCTGGACAGTACAACCATTTGTATTCTTAGTTTAGCTAGATTGCGTTTCCCTATAGTGATAACTTGTATAACAATCTGACCACATTTAATTAGTAATCAATGCAGAAACTGAGGTATTTTGAAAGGGTTCACTTACTTTCTCTTGCAATTGTTCCTTTAAATAACATTTTCTCTCATAGTTAAATATACAGCTAATGTGGCAACCTTGATGGCACTAAATTTGAAGAAAAGTTTCTGCACCACATAAACATTCCTTTAACTCTTGTAGAGGGAAAACAAACATCCTAGGAGGTGATAACGATATACCACAAGTCCCAGGTGAATACCAAGAAAACAAATATTACCTTTACAGGTCACTAATTCAATCTCTAGGTGCAGTTCCAAGGCTTAGTCACCATGCAGAGCCTTCTCTGGGGACGCTCAATCGCCTGTCACTCTGAAAGTATATTCAGAAGTATTAAACCTGTCCCACAAAGTAAAGCGAAAGCCTGACACTCATCCAGTAGCAGATGTGCATTAGGAATCAGGCACGTCTGGCTGATGACAGAATCACATTATAATACAGGTGCTAAAACATACACTTAACTGTGAGAACACATCGAGACTCGGAGCAGACTGATGATAAATTGCTGTTCTAACTCCCATACAGCTGATAGTTTCCATTTTTATATTATTAATATGGATGCAACAAATCAACACTTTTTAATTGAGACAAATATTACATTCTCAAGAGACCGGATTCATACAAGTGTATTTGGCAGGAGATGAAGAACTCTGATTTATTTCGGTAAAATTTCCTACTGATATTTGTATGTAACATGTCCAGTGAGCGTGGTAGTCGGCTCCACTTCTCTTGAAGCCTACCATAGGCCTGAGCTTCAGTATCACACACAACTAGAGATGAGCGAGCATACTCGTCCGAGCTTGATGCTCGTTCGAGTATTAGGGTGCTCGAGATGCTCGTTACTCGAGACGAGCACCACGCGGTACTCGTCTCGGTTAAACGAGCACTGACCATTGAATTCAATGGAGCTGGCAATACAGCCAGCTCCATTGAAAGCAATGGCCTGCCGGCGAGCGCGGGATGAATTGTCGGGAAGGGCTTAAATATATAAGACTCTGTTCTATGGAACAGAGTCTTGATCACATTGGATAGGCTTCGACTGCAGAGAGCCTGGCAATATACAGTAAGAGAACCCTGACAGATGTCTTCCAACATCAGAGCTGTACAGCCTTAAACCATGATGTCTTCAGAGGTCAGACAGTGAATTGGAAAGGGTTAATAGTTTATTTGTGTCAATTAAAAGAATTCAAAGTGAATGAACAAAAGAGAAATCTAAATCAATTCAATATTTGGTGTGGCCGCCCTTTGCCTTCAAAACAGCATTAATTCTTCAAGGTATATTTGGCAGGGAAGTTGTTCTAAACATCTTGGAAAACTAAACATCTATCTTCTGTGGATGTAGTCTTTGATCGAATCCTTCTATCTCTTCATGTAATCCCAGACAGACTGGATGATGTTGAGATCAGGGTTCTGTGGGGCCATATCAGCACTTCCAGGACTCCCTGTTCTTCATTATGCTGTTTTTAATCTCCTGCACTAAGTTTCCTTGGCTGACCAGTGCATCTATGGTTCTTGAAGTTGACCATTTCTTTGTGCTTCTTCAAAAGAACTTGAACAGCAGCCTTGAAACCCCAGTCTGCTTTGAAATCTTTGCCTGGAAGAGACCTTGATGATGCAGCTTAACTACCTTGTGTCTTGCTCCTGTGCCAAGTCTTGCCATGGTTTGTGGCAAGACCTAGCACATGAAACTGTGACATGAAACTGTCTTCCACAACCTCACCTTTGTAGCAGAGTTTGTCTGTTCCTCACCCATTTTACACATCTGTTTTCGTTTCAGGTAATGACTGTGAGTTCAACCTACATTTGAAAATGATGATTATCATCACCTTTTTTGTATAATTGGTTAATCATACACCTACTATAATCATGCAAAATCTTTGACTTTGTGCAAGTGTACTAAGAAGAGTTTTGTCATCCCGCGTCGATTGCGTCTCAGGTTTCCATTTTTATGTTAAAAAGGGCTTGAATCCCAATACCTGGATGGAGATATAGGGTTCAAAGTATGAAATGGTGAACTCTTTCATCTCTGCTTCAGAAGTTTTCCATTCCTGTCCATCTTTTTTAGCTGGATAGAAAAGCACCAAGGGCAACATTTATCTATCCAGCTAATAAGACTGACATGAATGTAAACCTTGTGAAATGGGGATCATAGAGGTCACAGTTTCACACGTTAAACCCTATGTTTCTGTCCAGGTTTCCATCTCCATACTGTTCCTGGCATAAGATTATGTTCACACGTGGTGGATTTTCCGCAGGAAAAGAAGACAGCTGGCTGTATCTAAGCATTAATAATAATTCGGAGGACTTCTGCTGACTGAGGGATTTCCACGCAGCGTATTTTTTTCAGCGATATGCCACAGCCGCCTATGTGTGAATGGACGAGAAAACATGGCCAAGGCTCAGGTCTTGATTGCCCTCTGTCAGTGCAGCCAAGCCGGACGTCCTCATTGCAATCAAAGCTGGAAGAGTAAAGGCTCATTTAGACACGATTATCGCTCAAAATTTGCTCATAAACTGTCTTTTGAGCAATAATTGTTGTGTCTAACTGCACTGACATCATGCAGTTTTCATTAAGACATCGCTCATCGTTGTCTTTCAGCATGCTGAAAGACAACGATGAGCCTAATCAGGGATTCACAGTGGGATACAGGTGATACTATTGTTTCAGCTGTATCCCGCTCCCTGAACACAGGCTGAGTATGAAGGATAGAGCTGTCCAGCAGCGTTCTTCATATCCCGCTCAGAGCGCTCAGCTGTGTAACAGCCGGGCGCTACGAGCAGAGAACAGCTGGATGCAGAAGACAAGCGGCCCCGCTTGTCTTCTGCATCCCCCACTCGAAGTGCAAGGTGATCGCTCAACGTTTGAGCGATCACCTTGCGCTGTAAATGGACACAACGATTATCGCTCAAAAGACATCTTTTGAGCAATAATTATTGCGTCTAAATGGGCCTTTAAAGAGGGCATTGCTCTCAGTGATTTCAATGACCACCAATATGGACGTCTGGATCAGCTGCACTTACAGCAGGCTGGAGGATCATGCTAACAAAACCCTTGAACGCTGTAACCCACATCACAACCATTTGCCACAATAGACATCTATAGGATAGACATCTCAGGGCAGAATATCACAAAATCATGTTGCTTTAAAAGCATACACATCGGAACATATCTAGTCAAGAGACCAGGTATCCTGAGCAGAGGACCCTCACTGATCAGCTATTGATGACCTAACCTGAGGATGGGTAATCAGCAGTAAATTCCTGGGAAAACCCTTTCCTTGTAGATCATTTGCAACTCTAAAGATTATAAGGGGTTCTGCCAAGATTACAGTCCCTGTTCAAATGTCCATAGATCATAGAGCAGGGTCTCCTGCTTAGGACCCCCCTTTATGACCCCCCAAAAAAGAGCTGCTCTATAAAAGCAGCTTCTGCTCTGGCAGGCTTTGTGCTTTCCTTGTATTACATAATGGCCATTCATCTTGACGATCTCTAAATTAATCCTGCAAATGCTGTTTTTGCAGGGAAAATGTTTGCCCGACCACAGCTTTCCCTGGGAAAATCAGTTGTATGCCTGGAGTGCCAGGAGCAAGCCCTTTGGCGATCAGCTGTTCACCCTGATTGCCGCATTATGATAGGATACCAGAAATGTAGATTATGTATATTTATTATTTGTTATTATCTATATTTATTTCTTCATTTGGTGTACACAAAATTGATCTAATTTGTGGAATCATGTGAGTAGCTTGATGTATGCCCGTGCCAGTGCCTGACACTTCCATGCAGCAGTGATGGATGTCCCTGAAAGGCACAGAGCCCATCATTCCAAACTGCAGACACTACCTAATGGAACTGCTCAGGATGATATTATTTATTTATTGGCTTGAAGTCATGACAGGGTCACAAGTGAAATGTGGAAAGATTTTGGCCTAGCTATATAAATATGACACTTAAGATCACAACAGGAGTGTAGAAAATCATCACTTTTGAAGGATGTGAAGTGTGGAACGAGGAACACATGTAGACATCCTAGCAATAGTCAGGTCATATGCGTCAGTGAATCCTAACAGCAAGAAACAAGCTTGGAATACAGTATTGATAAAACGCCGTTCAGCTGTACCCCTTGATTCGAAGCACTGGGAAATATCCGTTTTCCTTAGTTCTTTCCTCTAATGTATCTGCTTCAATGCAATTGTAATGTAGTTTTGTCCATTCTTACTACATCTCTAATTTAGTTAAAGACTGCAATTTCTCATAAAATCAATCCAATAAAATATCACAAGATGCTAACAAAAGCCTTCAATAATGCAGCCCACATCACAACCACTGGCTGGCCATAATAGACACGTATAGGATAGACATCTCGTGACAGAATATCACAAAATCATGTTGCTCTGAAAGCACACATATCTGAACATTGAAAAGGCCAGGTAACAAAGGATACATCTGTATGTACGATGGTGTCATGGGTGGTGCTATTGAACACTCCAGTCCCAGGTTACGGTGCAGCTGACAGAGTTACAAAAATAGGAAATTTTTATTTTAAACAAATGACTGTAAAAGGAACTATAGTATGCAATCAAGAAAGCAAATTAACATTCACTATACACAATACATTTACACAATCCTGACTATGACCAGCAAAAGCTTAGCGATGTTACTATGAGCGCATACTGTTTCACACTTTGCATAGAATAGTATCAATGTTGGCAATATCCATTATTAATAAGAGAATTTGAATATCAACATAGTTCAGGAAAACATCAAACATAGATTACTGCACACATTCCTTTAAAACGGGAATACTCCTATATGCTTTGTGGTATCTGGAAACAGATCACTTAAATTAAAGTTGTATATGAGTGTAAATGCTTGTTCCTTGTCAACATTCTACTAATAGCTCACACTTAGCCGGTTGAAACCTGGGTAAATTCTTACTGTTCATGTAACTATTAAGGTACTTTTACATGCAAAGATAGTTATGCAAAGGCCGAAAGATTGAAAGATTTAGCCATGTATTTGCATAAAGTGTTAATGGCTTTAATAAACATTAACACTTTCATGATCTTCATTTGCATGTAATAGGACCTCCAGGAGTTGTTTATTTAGCTAGGCATGTGTTTAAAGCTGGTTCCATTGTTCTCCTTGTGGCAGAGTACACAGTGTACTGATTATGTATGCAAAGTAAAATACTACAAGTGCACTATGTATTCTGCAGTCTTTTGAAAAATGAGTGAAATGCATTCAAATGGAATGTATTTGCTCAGTCTTTCAACTGCTGAACTAAGAGTGTGCATACCTTTGATTTTTAATGAGGTTGGCCTCACTTACGTATGTTGCACAGTGCTATTGGCTTCAACCAACTGGTTCCTGCTTATCCGAAATCAAGAGCATTCCTCGAGCATGATTCTCAATGGTCTTAGTGGTTGTCTAGATTCTCTCCTGAGGGTTAAAAGGTTCTGTATTGACTCCCTGTGTTCTGCAGATCATCGCCCTCTGTAATAGCCTATCCACAGTGCTGGGCAATCTTTTTTATACCGTTCTGGGAACTACAGTGTTCCTCCAGCAACCTCTGCTACTGCTCTCTGGCCTCAGATCTTTAGTGACACTTCTCAGTCTGCGGTTCTTATGGCTCTCTTGCAAGCTATTGTGCCTCAGCTCTCCGAGGGGCCCTCACAGGACCTCTGCTTGTAGTCAGTTTGTTTGTGCCTTCTCAAATTACTTTTATATGGCACGTGTAGCACCAAGAATATTTGGGTAGTGGGCAGGGCTTAACACTACCTTCTTCTTTATCATGGGGGCAGTGTAAGGCATGCAGCTCTCTACAGCCTCCTCTTCCTGTTCCGCCTTGGCACATGGCAAGAGGAGGTAGGCCTCATACTCAACGCTTGTATACACCTGAACAGCTCTGCCCCTGCCACGTCCCTGGCAGAGAGCGGAGCTGCTGTACACTGTAACAATAGTCTAATATCATTAATTGAGAGTAACCAGTGGGGACCAACTACTTGACACATTGAGAGCATCAGAAGCTGGACCTATGGAGATCCCATTCACATGAAGGGAACTGAAGATGGAGAAAAAGCTGGGGATAGAGTCAGCTGAGCCACGGCTGTGGGGCCATTCAGGCAACCCAGTTGTAGGTGCTCTTAACCCCTTAGTGACGAAGCCTGTTTGCGCCTTAGTAATGGAGCCAAATTTTGGAAATCTGACATGTGTCACTTAACATATCATAACTCCGTGAAGGCTTTACATATCCAAGTGATTCTGACATTGTTTTTTCGCCACATGTTGTACTTCATTTAGGTGGTAAAAATAGACCCATAGAATGTGTGTATATTTATTAAAAACCCCAAAAATGGGAATATTTTGAAAAAATGGTAATTTTTTCACGTTTTCAACTGTAATATCTCAAATATGTGCAAACACACTGTACAAATTTTTGCTCAGATATATATTTCCATCTGTTCACTTTATTCTGGACGCACGTTTGAAAAACTTTCGTTTTTTTTTTAACCATTTAGGAGACGTACAAATTTAAGATTACTTATCAACATTTTGAGGAACACTTTATTTTCCGGCACCAAGCCAAGATTGTAAATTCTCATAGGTGTCAGAATTATAGATAACCCCACAAATGACCCCATTTTAAAAACTACACCCCTTAGTGTATTCACTGAGGGGGGTCAGGAGTATTTTGACCCCACAGTTTCTTTTCAGGAATTAATGCAATTTAGAGTAAAAAAAATAAAATTTCATATTTTTGCAAATACGTAATTTTTAACACAGAATTTTTTTCTATAGTGCACATGAAAACGAGGATTTACACCTCAAAATGCAAAAGTCCGTATGTACAACGGGGCCAAAACCGAAAGGAGCAGCCAGTGGCTTTCAGATCAGACATTTTGCTTGAAGGCGTTTTAGGCCCCATTGGTCACTTGTAGACCCCCCGAGCGGCCAAAACGATAGAGAACCCCCACAAATGACCTCATTTTGGAAACTAGACCTCTTAGCGCATTAATCTAGGGGTGTACTGCAAATTTTTACCCAACAGTTTTTGAATGAAGCAAAGCAAAGCAGAAGGAAAAAATTACGATTTTTGTTTTTTTTTATCAATTATGTGATTTTAAAAACATTTTTTTTGGACAGCAGACATATAAATGGAGGCTTTCACCCAAAAATGGATACTCCCGTTTGTCCCGTGTTCAGAAACATACCCATTATGGGCCTAATCTTCTGTCCGTATGCACAACGGGGCCCAAACTGGAAGGAGCAGCGGGTGGTTTTCTGAACAGTCATTTTGGTTGAAGGTGTTTCAGGCCCCATTGCCCACTTATAGAACCCGTGAGCGACCAAAATGACAGAGGACCCCCAAAAATGACCCCATTTTAAAAACTAGACCCCTTAACGCATTCATCTAGTGGTGTACTGCGTATTTTGACCCCACCGGTTTTAAATGAATTGAAGCAAAGCAGAAGGAAAAAATTACGATTTTTGTTTTTTTGGCAATTATGTAATTTTAAAAATAGTTTTTTTTGTACAGCATACATAGGAATGAAGACGTTCAGGCCAAAATGTATACCCCCATTTGTCCCGTGTTCAGAAACATATGCATTGTGGCCCTAATCTTCTGTCTGGATGCACAACGGGGCCCAAACTGAACGGAGCATCAAACTTTAACTGTCTTTTGACTTTTACGTGACCGCCATTATCCATTGGATAATGGCGATCACGTGACCGAAGACACTCACCGCGGCCCCCCGTGACATCTCTAAGCTCTTGGCTACCTTTAGTAGCCAGGAGCAAGGAGATTTTAAATTTTCTCTTGCCCTCCCCAGCTTCTGCGCTTGCGTCCACCATTTTGGCGATGGGCGCATGCACCAAAACTGGGGGAAGGTCTGCGGATAAGGATCCCGTCAGGGAACTTCGCTGGTGGCCTTATTTAAGTAATTTCACCTCCCCTCACGGATCCGATCCGTGATGGGAGGTGAAAATTGAGCTTTTTTTTACTTTTACGTGATCGCCGTTATAACGGCGATCACGTGACTGGGAAACGCGTACCGTGGCCGCCCATGAAATCTCCAGGCTCTTGGCTACATTTAGTAGCCAGGTGCGGGGAGATTTTAAATTACCGCGCCAATCTGCGGCTTTTGCGCCTGCGTCCGCCATTTTGGCGACGGACGCATGCGCAAAAGCCGGGCAAGGTCCGTGGATAAATCTGGGGGCTTAAGGTACCTAATTTCATCTCCCCTCATGGATATGATCCATGAGGGGATATGAAACAAACTTTTTATCTTCTTTTTTTACACTTTTTAAACTTTTTTTTTACTTTTACATGATCGCTGCTATCCATTGGATAGCAGCGATCATGTGACCGGGAACCGCATACAGCAGCTCCCGGTGACAGCTCCCTGCTCTCGGCTACTCATTCTAGCCGGGAGCAGGGAGTTTTTAAATTTCCCGGGCCTCCCGGCTCTCTGCGCATGCGCGTGACGTAATTCGTCTGGCGCGCATGCGCATACACCGGCGGCAGTGCCGGGGAGACGACCGAAGGATCCGGACGCTGCGGAGGACCGGGGGTGAGTACTCTCAGCTCCCCTTACGGATCCGATCCGTAAGGGGAGCTGAAACTTTAATTGTTTTTAACTGTGCATTGACTTTAACGCGATCGCCGGTATCCGGTTGATACCGGCGATCGCGTTACCGGGGGTGGGGTCCCGCGGCCCGGGATGACAGTTCCATGCTGACGGCTACCTCCGGTAATCGGCAGCATGGAGCTATCACGTCCTGAGCCTGCAGGGCTGTCATTCCTAGAGGATGCATAAAACTACGTCCTCTATGAATAAAGCCCAGTCAGCCAGGACGTAGTTTCCCGATGGGGCCGTCGTTAAGGGGTTAAACCTCCTGCAGAATTATATTTTCATTTTTTGATACACTTATAATAATTACACTGTGATACGGCCTAATGTACTCAGACACTGTCCCAGTGCCTCAGGTCTAGTGGGGAGCAGGCACGATGTGAGGATGAGAAGCTGTTTGCAGTACAGACGCTTCTCCTCTTCACAGCTCCCGGGGTCACAAGACACAAGGCAACAGGATTATGCTACTTACATACAGGAGAAATACATGCAGAAATGAATATAGTAAAAAGTAGTAATGATTAATAATTGCATTATGAAACCTGCAGTATGTGCAATACAGATGACAGTGCTGGCACAGGGAAGAACAAAAGTCCATGTTCATTCTCTACATTCAGCTATGCAGTTAGCTGAAGGTGGATTTTCCTATTAGGAGGTTTTCTAGTAAAAATGTAGATTACGTTGATTAAATGTTTATAAATCGCTTATTCCGTACATTTAAAGAAGAAAAATTAAAATGACGGCTATTTTTTCTGGTCCTCACAAGAAACTTGAACTAACGATCATCTGATCACATGTTTAATACGCAGTATATTTTACATTTATTGTCTTCCTAATAAAGCGATACTCCAGTCTCAGACAAACCAAGATGGCTGCACCGATTCCCTAGTGCACACTGTGCGTTGGTAGTGCATTGGCAGCCTAAGACACTACACACTGCTTTGATTAGCCAGTGCTGCTCAGATGACAACCACTGGACAGTTAGAGCAGCATATAGTGTCTTAGACTACCAATTCACTATCCATGCACAGTGTGCATCAGGTACTGAGAGAGGCAGTGCAGCTATCTTGGTTTGCCCATGACCTGGATATCTTAGTTTCATGTATGGCACAGAACTCTGGTAGAAGGTAATAGTGTAAGGTATCTTTCATATGGGTGGACTTTTTCTGCAGTCCGCACCGCATGCCCTGGTAAATTTAGCACCAAAATCTGCACTGCTCCATGCAATTTTTGATGCACAATGAAAATTGCATACTTCTGCTGACAATTCATCATCAATTCAACAATAAGGCTTACGGATTTTGGTGCGAAATTCGAAGCAGCGGATTAAAGTGTGGAATTGCAGTGCAGAATGTGGAAAAATTCCACATGTGTGAAAGGGCCGTAATAGCTTTGCCTGCATATCACCTACATGGCCCTCACAAAGTAGGGCTAGGGTTGTGAGAGCAAGGGGGCCTGGGCCAGGCAAGCAAAAATTAAATAATTTTAAAATCTGTAAAAATTACTAAATTTCTAAATGGTTTCTGTTGTAGAACTGCATTATTATTAAATAACTCTTCAGGCGATATTTGCCAATGTTTGTATTGCACTTAGACTGTTCTGCACAGTTCCAGTGACAGTTTCCACAGCTGAGAGGTCCTTCAGTAGGCTTGCCAATTCCCTAAAGACTTGGCAGCGCAGTACGACGAGCCAAGATAGACTGAATAGTCTTGCCATTTTGGCCATGGAATGTGAGCTTGCTAAAAGAGTGGACTTTTCAGATGTCATAGAGAAGTTCAGCAAGAAAAAAAGCCAGAAGATTGTACAGTGCAGCGCCATAGACTAATACAATAACTATTATAGTTTACTTCTTGCTGAATTATACTGTCTTTAGGTATATAAATGGTCATCAATATCTTGTAAAATCCAAATCTTGACTAATTTTGTTTTTTTTACTGTCAAGCAGCTTTAAAGTTAAAACTATTGTGTTATAGACAGTGTAAGAAATACTGTTGAATATTTAAAGCATTCCTTTTTATTCAATCACATTGCGTAGTTAAGGCCGGTTTTGGAGTCAAGAAGTATGATATATTCTGATAAGCATTGATTTCTAAACAAATGTAATCATTCAGATGAAAGTTAGTCAAGGACTAAACTTAATCCTTAACTCAGAAACTTGCCTTTTAGATGGGTAACTATAACTAACTGTACATAAAACTTAAAGGGGTTGTCCCGCGAAAGCAAGTGGGGGTATACACTTCTGTATGGCCATATTAATGCACTTTGTAATGTACATTGTGCATTAATTATGAGCCATACAGAAGTTATTCACTTACCTGTTCCGTTGCTAGCGTCCTCGTCTCCATGGTGCTGTCTAATTTTCAGCGTCTAATCTCCCGATTAGACGCGCTTGCGCAGTCCGGTCTTCTCTGTGTTGAATGGGGCGCTCGTGCTGGAGAGCTGCTCCTCGTAGCTCCGCCCCGTCACGTGTGCTGATTCCAGCCAATCAGGCGGCTGGAATCGGCAATGGAACGCACAGAAGACCTGCGGTCCACCGAGGGTGAAGATCCCGGCGGCCATCTTCACAAGGTAAGTAAGAAGTCACCGGAACGCGGGGATTCGGGTAAGTACTACCCGTTTTGTTTTTTTTATCCCTGCATCGGGTTTGTCTCGCGCCGAACGGGGGGGGCTATTGAAAAAAAAAAAAAACCCGTTTCGGCGCGGGACAACCCCTTTAAGTCATTTCCACAGTGCAAGGGAATAGAAATGTGAATTTTTAGACTTTAAATTCTCAAGTAATCAAATAAATATGATACCTTCACTCATCATTTTAATATTGACTTTAGGAAAAGCAGGCATAAAGGCTGGATTGCGGGAGGGGGTAACAGGTTGAGTGGGAAGGAAACACATACAGAGTAAAGGGAGTCTGTGCTGAATTCTGGCAAGGGGGCCTGTAACTCGTTGTGGGGCCATGGTTACCTATGGGTTCATCTTACTGGTGATGCTTCCCTTTCAATAGAGAGAGAAAGATGCAAACCAACACTGGTCAGAAATAAGTAAAACGCAAAACACAAGCATTAGAGATCAGAACAAGAATCTGTCAAAAAAGGTTATAGTCCAGAAAATCAAAACTAATAAGCAGGAGAAAAAGCCCCAAGTTTGAATATTTATGAAACGACCCTGTGACTGACCTGACCAGTAGAGACTTAAAGGTTTAAGGTGGCCACACACATTGGATCAAATATGGGAACAGCAAAATGGTGCACCTCCATGGAAATTTTTTTTTAATATATATTATGGACAGACTTGCCAAGGATTCGTTCCTTGCATTTTTTCATCTTATACTGTAGCAATTTTCTTTATCTCTTGATGAGTTTTTGCTTTGCACGCAACCGAGTGAGTGCAGAGAATGGAACACTTCCAGAGCAATGTGCGGGGCACAGTTGATAGTCTATATACTAACTATACAGGTGATGATCTAGAACAGTGAAGGGTTAATGGGGTCCAACTTTGGTGGTCTAGAACAAGAAAATCTTTGCTTGGCCAGAACACATGTCGCAGTTACACCACAGTAACTCCCCTAAATAGGAGGAAAAAACTACAGAAACTTACTGGGAGAGAATATAAGAGGGAGGGTGGGCTAAAAGTTCCTGAATACCCATGCTGTTATGTACTATTGAAAGACATTATGGGGAGAAAGTGTAAAAGGACTACAACTCTCAGAACATTCAGGCTTTTATAATGGGAAGTCAGAAGGTATATGAAGAGAGAACTAAAACTCCCAGCATCTCACTGACTTCTGGCACATTCCCCTCCTTATTTAAACACTTAATCTTATCCCCTCTACTAAAAAATAAAACAACCATTGACCCAACCGATGCTGCCAACTACCAACCAATCTAAAACCTCCCTTTCATCTCCAAATTACTCGATCGCCTAGTCTACTCCTGCCTCACATGCTTTCTCTCTGACAACTCTCTCCTCGAACCCTCCAGTCTGCTTTCCATCCCCCTACACTAGAATGAAACCGCCCTCACAAAAGTATCAAATGACCTGATGACGGCAAAGTTGAGAAGCGACTACTCCCTACTAATCCTCCTTGACCGCTCTGCTGCATTTGACACTTAACCATGACCTCCTTCTCACTATGCTCTACTCTATCAAGCTAAAAGACACTGCTCTCTCTTGGTTCTCCTCCTATCTCTTTGACCGCTCTTTCAGCGTCTCCTTTGCTGGCTCTATCTCCTCTCCACTTTCTCTCGCTGTCAGGGTCCCCCAGGTCCTTGGTCCCCTTCTCATCGCTATCTACACAGCCCCAATTAGACAAACCATCCGCAAGTTTGGCCTCCAATACCTTCTCTACTCTGAAGAAACACCCAGCTATACATCTCTTCCCCTGACATCTCTGCACCATTCCTCCAAAATTTCACCGACTGTCTGTCTGCTGTCTCTAACACCATGTCCTCCCTCTTTCTGAAACTCAACCTCTCAAAAAACTGACCTCCTCATCTTTCCGCCCTCAACCAGCCAATCTCCCACAACATCTCCATATCAATATCTGGCACCACCATAACCCTCACACAGCAAGCCCACTGCCTTGGGGACACAAGGGGCCAACAGCTGTTGACAAAGGCTATTGTAGCCGAAACGCGTTCAGAGCAGACCTGTGAGCTGTATGCTTTTTATTTAATAAAGAATGAAATTTTTTTTAACGGTAGCAGCTCCTCTCCACTTCTATTTTTCTTCATATGGAATTTAGCCGTCTGCCGTCGGCTGCTTGAGGACGGAGCTCCCGTTGAAACTCAGATTTCCCTGCTGTATTGGAAGATACTGCTGGTGAGGTGAGCCCATATTTCTTTTTTGGCTTCTCCCCTGTCTAATCCATAGTAAATGCGGCAGCTAGGCTCATTTTTCTATCCAGCCGTTTCTTAGACGCCTCTGCACTATGCCAGTTATTGCATTGCATTGGCTGCCCTTCCACTGCACAACTAAATTTAAAGAACTCACCCTCACCCACAAACTATGTCAGCAGGAAGGATTTCCATCTCTTTCTTTCTGGACTGTGCACTCTTTTTGCAGACTTCTGTGACTGGGGCCGGTTGTGTAAGGCGCAGGGGTTCTAGTTTTAAGGTGCACAATTTGTGACTCCTTGCTATTTGCTATCTTTGCCTTGGTGTCAGGACCTTTTTAAATAAATCTTGCACACATGGGTGGTTTGGATGAGTTGCATAAATTTTATTGTATACTTTAAACCCAAATTTTGGAAATCTGGTGTGTGTCACTTTAAGATAGAATAACTCTATTCGGGGCGCTCCGCTGCTGACAGGTGAGTCGCAGCGGGGAGCGGGGCAGAGCGGGCGGGAGAGAAGGAGAGAAAGATCTCCCCTCCGTTCCTCCCCGCTCTCCCCTGCAGCTCCCCGCTCCGCAGCGCGTCCCGAATCTTTCAGCACGAGTACAGCGGTACTCGGATAAGGCACATTACTCGGACGAGTAGTGCTTATCCGAGTACATTCGCTCATCTCTAGTCCTTATGTACAACGGGGCCCAAACCGAAAAGAGCAGCCGGTGGCTTTCAGAACAGACATTTTGCTTGAAGGTGATTTAGGCTCCATTGCCCATTTGTAAAACGACAGAGAACCCCCACAAATGACCCCATTGTGAAAAATAGACCCCTTAATGAATTCATCTAAGGGTATATTGCATATTTTGATGCCACAGTTTTTGAATAAATCTAAGCAAAACAGGAAAAAAATACGATTTTTGTTTTTTTGCAAATTGTGTCATTTTAAAAACTGTTTTTTTTTACAGCACACACATGAATGAAAACGTACACCCCAAAATAGATACCTCTGTTTGTTCTGTTTTCAGAAACATACCCATAGTGGCCCTAATATTATGTCTCTATGCACAACAGGGCTCAAACTAAAAGCAACAGCCCGTGGCTTTCAGAACAGTAATTTTGCTTGAAGGTGATTTAAGCCCCATTGCCCACTTGTAGAGCCCTTGGGCAGCCAAAACGATGGAGAAGCCCCACAAATGACCCCATTTTGAAAACTAGACCCCTTAGTGAATTCATCTAGGTGTGTACTGTATATTTTGACGCCACAGTTTATGAATTAATCTAAGGAAAGCAGTGGGAAAAAATTATGATTTTAATTTTTGGGGCAATTGTGTCAATTTAAAACAGGGTTTTTTGTACAGCACACATATAAATGAAGGCTTCAACCCCAAAATAGATACCTATGTTTGTCCCGTGTTCAAAAATATACCCATTGTGGCCCTAATCTACTTACAGGACACGTGGCTAGGCCTATAACGGAGGGAACACCAGTTGGATTTCAGGGTACAACTGAATTCCAGGCCCCATTGCCCACTTTTAGAGCCTTTGAGTGGCCAAAATGATGGAGAATTCCCCACAAATAACCCCATTTTAAAAACTAGACCACTTAACGAAATTATCTAGGGGTGTATTTTGACCCCACAGTATTTGAATTAATCTAAGAAAAACAGAAGGAAAAAATTACGATTTTCATTTTTTTGACAATTGTGTCAATTTAAAAACAGTTTTTTATTGTACAGCACACATATGAATGAAGACTTGCACCCCAAAATGGATCCCCCTGTTTGTCCAATGTTCAAAAACATACCCATTGTTGCCTTAATCTAATTACAGAACACACGGCTAGGCCTATAATGGAGGGAACACCCGTTGGATTTCAGGGTACAACTGAATAAATTCCTAGCCCCATTGCTAACTTGTGCGGAAAAAAATTGACTACCTAAAAATAATACATCCCCCCCCCCCCTCCCGCCGCACCCTTTTTGGCATTTCCTAAATCTTAGATAAAAGTAATAATTTAAACTGTGTGCTATGTCCAAAGACAGGGTGTAAAAATGGCGCACTGTGAAGATTCGTAAGCTTGCTGAGATGCAGTGGTCTCACACAGAAGGCGCTCAACAAGCAGCTCCTGGAACTGCAGGAAGGCGAGCGTTCCCGGGGTTTCTGGTAAATTACGTTTTACAGGTAGCAGTCTGAATAATGTCGGGTTCACGTGGCCATATGTGGAATCCCTGCGTACAACTGTGTAATGTACTGCGCATAACTGCTTACTTACACAGGTGGTCATGCACATTACACAGTTTTTTGCTTGTATTTTCTGCGCCGTTGCTTAGCAGTGATGCGGTTATCCGCAGCCCATACACAATGTAGTTACGTAAGAGCTACGGGTATATCTGTGACTATGGGGCACAATGGGCTCTATGTTGTGGATATCTGTGTTTTGTTTTCTGTGAGTGGATTACGTAATTCCAACCTGCTAATGTGAGCGGAATTGTGTAATCCAATGCATTTAATTAATCCACGTATTACCACAGATCAGATGTATGCAGAATCCGTAATTCCTATCCGGTCGTAGGTGACCGGCCTAATTGTAGATGGCTACCTTTTTATCACGTGACCAGGGACCGCTTAACGAGGCCTCCGGTCACTGCTCCAGGCTCTTGGCGACCTTTGGTCGCTGGGAGCAAGGAGATTTTAAATTTCCCAGGCCCTCCCCAGCTCCTGCGAATGTGTCTGGCATTTTGCCAGCGGTCGAATGCGCAGAAGCCAGGAAGGTCCATCGGTGAGGGGAGATGAAACTTCAACTTTTTTTAAATTTTTACGTGATAGCCATTATTTGTTGGATAACGGCGATCACATGACCAGGAACCGCTCACCGCAGCCCTCCGTGGCATCTCCAAGATCTTGGCTACCTTTGATAGCCAGGAACAGGAAGATTTTAAATTTCCTGGACAATCCTCGACTTTTGCGCATGCATCTGCCATTTTGCTGATAGGTACATGCGCCCGAAAGCCGGGGTGAGGTCTGCGGATAAAGATCCCATCATGGGACAAATCGGTGGACATTAGTTATGTAATTTTATCTTCCCTTATGAATACGATCCATAAGGGGAGATGAAAGTGTAACTATTTAAACTTTTTATTTTTACTTTTTTCAACTTAAATGATCACTGTTCTCCGATGGACAACAGTGATCATGTGACCGGGAAACACATGCAGTGGTCCCCGGTCACACCTCCCTGCACTCGGCTATCTTTGACAGTCGGGTGCAGGGAGGTTTTAAATTCGCCGCCTTTCTGCGCATGTGCGACGCATCGGCGCATACGCAGAAAGCTGGGAGCCCAACTGAATCTTTAACTTTTTAAAAACTTTTTATTTACTTTATTGCCGAGGGTTGCTTCCCGCAGCTCAGGATGACAGCTCTATGTTGTCGGCTACCTTCAGGATCCAACAACATGCAGCTGGCACGTCCATAGCCCACGTGGCTTTAATCCTGAGAGGATGCATATTTTTACGTCCTCTAGGATTAAAGCCCACATAGCTAGGATGTAAAAACACTATGGAGCCGTCACTAAGGGGTTAAGGGTCTATAGGCCCCTTTTTTAAAGGGGGAAGAAGTGTCCCAGCTGTCTCCTGAGACCTGTGGTTTGACAGGTGCTCTGGAGTTCTTCTGCTCAGGTGTGGGAGATTGTGCTTGGTTGCTGCTGTGTGGTGTGATTATGGCTCTGTGTGTCTTTTTACTCTGTCCAGTTGTTCCTATCGGTGGTGGCATGTGTATGTGTCCTATCAGGGTGCGTGGTTTGGGGGAGTAGCAAGGGCCCAGATCCAAAGACCGCTAGGCCGCCCATTATTGGGGGGGGAGGGATGTCCCTGCTCAGATATGTCAGTGTCACTTACCCTGGCAGAAGATAGGGAGAGGTGTTAATCTGTGGTAGTTCACCTGGTGTTCCCTATCAATCAATCCTTGGTCACATCCGCGTGGGCCTGGTGCACACTAGCCCACACGAATGTAACAGCATGGCTCTCGCATGTCATGCAATGTGCATATGAGTGTGATGTGAGGTTTCCCATTAAAATGAACTTCACAGATGCGAAGCATTTTTACCTGAAAAACGGCTTGCATCTGCAGGTAAATTGCATACTCACGTGTGTGATATCGGGCCAAGTTTCATGGTAGCCTTAATGTTATTATGCTATGTGAGAAGCTTAATGCTATTCAGGATGATCTTGTCAAACGGTTTGAGAACATTTAGGATCTATGGCTGTCCTCATGCACCTGATGTCAGGTATTACTTAACGTTACAATGGCTGATGTCAATCATGTTTTACTGCTGTCAGCATTGGTTTCTGCACAGCCTGTATGGCCGGGGATCGTACTATATAGGGATCTGCTGCAATTTTCTACATTATGCCATATTAGTGCTACGCAATTTTTTTCTGTCTTATGTACGTATGGTTGAATGCAATTTTAGTCCATTTTTTGGAGCATACTTCTACCATTGTATTTTTAATACATTTTCTGTATTTGACTGATTTGAGGGAAAGAAGAATCAGAAATTCCACATACCTGACTCTTATTCCTGGCTCTTTTTTCTCATGGGAGATAAGCCGCCAATGGTGAACAATAAGCATTTTAGAACGCGGTTGTCTAAAATCTTTAGTGTATGACCGTCTTTAGTAAATAAATGTAGCACATCTTTTTTTCCACATTATTAGTATCTGTATAACTGCCACATCACCCAGATGTCCTTAGTTCCACTGACCTGAGTTTAGATTACCGCAGAACCCCATGGTGATCAAGATTACTTCATTAGGACGTCTCAGTCTTTCTGCTATAATATGGATATAAAAATACAGCTGAAAAACAGGCATCTGAAAGTGAACTCAGTGTATAATGATCATCAGGATGGTGCTAGCTCAGCAAGCACACATTTCTCTATATGAATGGATAAGAACTTTAGTTGACACGTACACGATCAGTCAAAATGACACCTTTTATTCCGGACTGCGCATTTCTACAGGTTCAAGTTCAGTTCTGAACCTGGTGCAATGTCTAGTCTAGAAAAGAAACACATTATTTTGGCTGATCATGTTCATGTCACATAAAGTGTTGCTCCATTCATATACACATTTTTGAGCATGCTGAACTAGTTCTGTCCTGATGGATATATATGAGGTTTGTTACTGCCCCGTGGTATTGGGGAAGTTCAGTGGACACATCACAGCTCCACATATCCTCAAAGCTCTATTCAGAGTTGTGCCTGATATGAATGACACAAAGAAGTGAGCAGTTTTCTATCTTTTCTTGTCTTGACAGTTATTAAGGCAAATAATACACATTTTGTGCTTTTTTTTCTCCCTCTATTGAGTAGGGACATTGGAAAGTAGCATAAGTTGTCATTTAACCAAAGTCTTAAAGGGGTGTTCTCATCTCAGACTTTAGTGGAATATTCAAAGGATATGCCCATAAATTAAATAGGTGCAGGTCCACTATTAGGATCTGCAACTATCTGTATTGCAGCGGGCATGAAACCACTGTGACATGCACAATTTTGGCTTTGGGCTACTCCTAATAGGCAGCAATCAGGCAAGATTAAGTCAAAAAACAGGCCAATGTTGGGACTGGCAAAGTTTGAGGAGGCTGGGTGTACAGGCAAGGGTCAAAACCAAGAAAAAAAATCAGGAATATCCTCACTAGGAACCATTTGCTCAGACACCCTCCTCTTAAATAACCTAGGAATGATTGGGATAGTCTCGGGACAGTGAAGCTGGGTGCACATGCTAGCTCTTTAAGAGGTGAGTCAAACACACACCCTAACTATAGGCCAAAGCAGTAGTTGAAGAATAGCGCAGCATCTGCTACACAGTAGACTGGACCCAAGGTTATGCCGATTGATACAGAAATCCCTAATTACAGAAACAATGGAGCTTGTTATGCTAGGGTGTTTGTGTAACTTCTATTGATGTATATGAAGGTTACAGAAACAGTATAGCCCGGTTATGCTTGGCTGATTCCACCCTCCCAGCCACCTCATATAGTGATGCAGTAGGTTGCTGTCTTGACTGGGTGAGAAGCCTATGATGTGCTAAGGAAGGGTATAGATTCACCTTAGGGAGAGCACTTAGTGGGTGTAATGAGACTTGTAATGCCATGCATTCTCCTCTGGGAAATTTATGTAAATGAGAAGATGAAACAATACCTCTACAGCGCCACCTATTAGAAGGCAGCATTACTGCAAGTCAATGTCTCCTCAAGAAGAAATCACACCCTTCCCGACTAGAATAATTTTGTATTCATGTATTTGTAGGCAGGTGTTTGTGTCTTTAAAGCTAAACGTCCAGACCTTCATACCTCTGTGCTTCTAGCAGAAAAAATAATTAAATATGAAGATTAATTGCAAACTGCTGTGTCATGTATAAACCCAATTCTAACCTGAACAGGAATATAAAGCTGCCATGCAGGAGTGTGTCAGGTTATCTAATGATCCACTGGGGAAAGTGTACATACAGATATTTTACATGGTATCTAGGAGTTTTCATTTCGCTTGGCTCAAATGTAGGGAAAAGAGAAGCATATGGCAATAACATTGCATCCACAGCAAGAGGCTTAGGTAAGGTGTTTTGTTCAGCTGTAAGAAAGTCTAATCACATGGGTCCGTGCTACCACCGATTAAAAATGTGTTTCTTTGTTCAGACAAATCCCTTGGTCTGTACTAAAATTCCACTCGTGTTTGAAATACCTGAACATAGTGACAACAAGGCTGTATGGAAATTGTCAACAATAGAGGCAACGACAGGGGGTTTGACAGAAATGTTCACATATGCCAAGGAGCTCAAGTTAAAACTGAAGGATATTGTTAATAATGTTCATTAAAAATTTATTACATGGAGCAACTTTGTTATTGTTAATGTTGCAGTTGCAAAAGAAAAAAAACAATCACAGTGATCCCTCGAGTCACAACGGATATAATATTCTCCACCTACAATGCTCTTTCCTAGGCCATTGTAACTTGAAACCAGATTCAACATGCAACAGATCTGTGGTATGTGCACTTTGCTAGAAAAGCCAGCCAATCAGTATGGGTGTTTTCTTTTTAAACCCCTGTATTCTGATATGCATACCCCCAGGTATAAATAGACGATGGGAGAGACCTATGTATTGTCCCCGAAATAGTTATATATAGTTATTAGGTCGCTACTCAGCAGTCTTTTTTCTAAACTAAATAACCCCAAATTTGAAAATGTCTCTGGTTGATGTAGTCTGCCCATTCCATTTATTGCTTTAGTTGCCCGAGAAAAACAATGCTCTCGTTATGTGCCCCAAGACCTCTTTTGGTTCAAACCATGATCCTATTTGCCTTGGCAGCAGCTGCCTGACACTGGTTGCTCCAGTTAAATTTACGGTTAACTAAAATCCCCAAGTCCTTTTCCATGTCAGTTTTGACTAATAGTTTCTCATTTAGTGTGTGATGGTAACATGTATTTTCTCTGTCCATGTACATGATCCTACGTTTATCATTGTTAGGTCTCATTTGTCACTTTTCTGCCCAAGCCTCCAACTTATCCAGACCCATTTACAACCACATTTTGTTCTCTCTTGTGTTAATTATTTTACATAGTTTTGTATCATCTGCAAATATTGCTATTTTCCTGTATAATCCATCTACCAGATCATTAATAAATCTATTAAAAAGAATATTGTCCAATACTGACCCCTGTGGAACCCTACTGCTAATGGTGATCCAATAAGAGTATGTACCATTGATAAACACCCTATGCTTTCTATCACTGAGCCAACAGGTTAAGATACAGATGACCACAGCAGAGAAGTCCCTAAGAGAAGCTGATGACTTCAGGGCAGTGAGGACACATACCCACAGACTGCATTATGGAGGATAAGCCAGCTTAGAGGAAAAACGGCCACCACCAGCAAAGGAACTATTCATGAATAGAGATGAGCGAGCATACTCGTCCGAGCTTGATACTCGTTCGAGTATTAGGGTGTTCGAGACAGTTGGGGGGTCGTCTTATACGCCCCGTCGCCTTATACGCCGGTATATATTTTTATTGTAACACATTTCTGGATGAATTGCAGGGAACGGCTTATATATTTAACCCCTTCCCGACAATTCATCCCGATCGCCGGCAGCCCATTGCTTTCAGTGGCTTGATGATGTAGTGTACTGGGCTGGTTCTGTTCTCCGGTAAGGTGTTGGTGCAGTGCGAACCCCAAATAATAAATAGTCCAGCAGTTATCTCACAGTTTACTTGTCATAAAAACATCCAAAAGCTGGAGGCACAACACTTCATGAATAGAGATGAGCGAGCACCAAAATGCTCGGGTGCTCGATACTCGAGCCGAAATTTTCGCGATGCTCGAGGGTTCGTTTCGAGTAACGAACCCCATTGAAGTCAATGGGCGACTCAAGCATTTTTGTATATCACCGATGCTCGCTAAGGTTTTCATTTGTGAAAATCTGGGCAATTCAAGAAAGTGATGAGAACGACACAGCAACGGATAGGGCAGGCGAGGGGCTACATGTTGGGCTGCATCTCAAGTTCCCAGGTCCCACTATTAAGCCACAATAGCGGCAAGAGTGGGCGCCCCCCCTCCCAACAATATTTACTTCTGAAAAACCCTCATTAGCAAGGCATACCTTAGCTAAGCACCACACTACCTCCAACAAAGCACAATCACTGCCTGCATGACACTCCGCTGCCACTTCTCCTGGGTTACATGCTGCCCAACCCCCCCCCCCCCCCCCCCCCCCGCACGACCCAGTGCTGGCCTCATAGCCACACAACCCTCTTGTCTATTTATAAGTGCGTCTGCCATGAGGAGGAACCGCAGGCACACACTGCAGAGGGTTGGCACGGCCAGGCAGCGACCCTCTTTAAAAGGGGTAGGGCGATAGCCCATAATGCTGTACACAAGCAATGAGAAATCCAATCCTGTGCCACCTCCATCAGGAGCTGCAAACGTGGGCATAGCAATGGGGAACCCATGTGCCAAACACTATTCCTTCTGTCAAGGTGTCTGCATGCCCCAGTCAGACCAGGGTTTTTTATAAATAGTCACAGGCAGGTACAACTCCGCAATGGGAATTCCGTGTGCACCCACAGCATGGGTTGCTCCCTGGAACCCACCGGCTGTACATAAATGTATCCCATTGCAGTACCCAGCACAGCAGAGGTAACGTCCGATTAAATGCAGGTGGTCTTCGGCCCACACTGCATGCCCAGTCAGACCGGGGTTTTTAATACATAGACACTGGCAGGTACAAATCCCTAATGTGAAGTCCCTGTGGACACACAGCATGGGTGGCTCCCTGGAACCCACCGGCGGTACATAAATATATCTCATTGCATTGCCCATCACAGCTGAGGTAACATCAGGTTTAATACAGGTGGGCTTCGGCCCACACTGCATGCCCCAGTCAGACTGGGGTTCTTTAGAAGTGGACACATGGAGTTACAACTCCGTGTGGACCGACAGCATGGGTGGGTCCCAGGAAGCCACCAGTGGTACATAAATATATCCCATTGCATTGCCCATCACAGCTGAGGTAACGTCAGGTTTAATGCAGGTGGGCTTTGGCCCACACTGCATGCCCCAGTCAGACTGGCGTTCTTTAGAAGTGGACACATGGAGTTACAACTCCGTGTGGACCGACAGCATGGGTGGGTCCCAGGAAGCCACCAGAGGTGCATAAATATATCCCATTGCATTGCCCATCACTGCTGAGGTAACGTCAGGTTTAATGCAGGTGGGCTTCAGCCCACACTGCATGCCCCAGTCAGACTGGGGTTCTTTAGAAGTGGACACACGGAGTTACAACGCCGTGTGGACCGACAGCATGGGTGGGTCCCAGGAAGCCACCGGCGGTACATAAATATATCCCATTGCATTGCCCATCACAGCTGAGGTAACGTTCGATTAAATGCAGGTGGTCCTCGTCCCACACTGCATGCCCCAGTCTAACCGGGGTTTTTAATACATAGACACTGGCAGGTACAAATCCCTAATGTGAAGTCCCTGTGGACCCACAGCAAGGGTGGCTCCCTGGAACCCACCGGAGGTACATAAATATATCCCATTGCAGTGCCCATCACAGCTGAGGTAACGTCAGGTTTAATACAGGTGGGCTTCGGCCAACACTGCATGCCCCAGTCAGACTGGGGTTCTTTAGAAGTGTACACATGCAGTTACAACTCCATGTGGACCGACATTATGGGTGGCTCCCTGGAACCCACCGACGGTACATAAATATATCCCATTGCAGTGCCTGGCACAGCTGAGGTAACGTCAGCTTTTATGCAGGTGGGCTAAAAATTACTAGGATTACAATGTAGGCGAGGGCCCAAAAAAATTGGTGTACCAAAAGTACAAATGTACTTCAGAAAAATTGCCCATGCCCAACCAAGAGGGCAGGTGAAACCCATTAATCTCTTTGGTTAATGTGGCTTAATTTGTAACTAGGCCTCTAGGCAGCCCAGTTAAAATAAAAATTGGTTCAGGTGCAAGTTTCAACGCTTTATTGAATTGAGAATTGAAACGTATAAACATTGTTTACAAAAGTTATAAGACTGAGCCTTGTGGGCCTAAGAAAAATTGCCCGTTCGGCGTGATTACGTGAGGTTTCAGGAGGAGGAGCAGGAGGAGGAGGATAAATATAATACACACATTGATGAAGCTAAAAGGTCCCCGTTTTTTATGGTGATAGAGAACGATGCTTCCATCCGCGGGCGCAGCCTACGTATTCTTTAGGTATCGCTGCTGTCTGCTGGTGGAGAAGAGAACTCTGGGGAAATCCAGGCTTTGTTCATCTTTATGATTGTAAGCCTGTCGGCACTGTCGGTTGACAGGCGGGTATGCTTATCCGTGATGCTTCCCCCAGCCGCACTAAACACCCTCTCTGACAAGACACTAGCCGCAGGACAAGCAAGCACCTCCAGGGCATACAGCGCGAGTTCAGGCCACGTGTCCAGCTTCGGCACCCAGTAGTTGTAGGGGGCAGAGGCGTCACGGAGGATGGTCGTGCGATCGGCTACGTACTCCCTCACCATCCTTTTACAGTGCTCCCGCCGACTCAGCCTTGACTGGGGAGCAGTGACACAGTCTTGCTGGAGAGCCATAAAGCTGTCAAAGGCCTTGGACAGTGTTCGCCAGCCTGTGCTGTACATGCTGCCTGATCTCCGCGCTTCCCCTGCTACCTGGCCCTCGGAACTGCGCCTTCTGCCACTAGCGCTATCGGATGGGAATTTTACCATCAGTTTGTCCGCCAGGGTCCTGTGGTATAGCATCACTCTCGAAAACCGTTTCCTCTTCGGGTATGAGAGTGGAAAAGTTCTCCTTATACCGTGGGTCGAGCAGTGTGTACACCCAGTAATCCGTAGTGGCCAGAATGCGTGTAACGTGAGGGTCACGAGAAAGGCATCCTAACATGAAGTCAGCCATGTGTGCCACGGTACCTGTACGCAACACATGGCTGTCCTCACTCAGAAGATCACTTTCAGGATCCTCCTTCTCCTCCTCCTCCTCCTCCTCCTCCTCAGGACATACACGCTGAAAGGATGACAGGCAAGCAGCATGGGTACCCTCAGCAGTGGGCCTAGCTGTCTCTTCCCCCTCCTCCTCATGCTTCTCCCCCTCCTCCTCAACGCGCTGAGATATAGACATGAGGGTGCTCTGACTATCCAGCGACATACTGTCTTCCCCCACCTCCGATTCCGAGCGCAAAGCGTCTGCCTTTATGCTTTGCAGGGAACTTCTCAAGAGGCATAGCAGAGGAATGGTGACGCTAATAATTGCAGCATCACCGCTCACCATCTGGGTAGACTCCTCAAAGTTTTCAAGGACCTGGCAGATGTCTGCCAACCAGACCCACTCTTCTGTAAAGAATTGAGGAGGCTGACTCCCACTACACCGCCCATGTTAGAGTTCGTATTCCACTATAGCTCTACGCTGCTCATAGAGCCTGGCCAACATGTGGAGCATAGAGTTCCACCGTGTGGGCACGTCGCACAGCAGTCGGTGCACTGGCAGATTAAACCAATGTTGCAGGGTGCGCAGGGTGGCAGCGTCCGTCTTGGACTTGCGGAAATGTGCGCCGGCGCACCTTTCCGAGCAGGTCTGACAAGCGTGGGTAGCTTTTCAGAAAGCGCTGAACCACCAAATTAAAGACGTTGGCCAGGCATGGCACGTGCGTGAGGCTGCCAAGCTGCAGAGCCGCCACCAGGTTACGGCCGTTGTCACACACGACCATGCCCGGTTGGAGGCTCAGCGGCGCAAGCCAGCGGTCGGTCTGCTCTGTCAGACCCTGCAGCAGTTCGTGGGCCGTGTGCCTCTTCTCTCCTAAGCTGAGTAGTTTCAGCACGGCCTGCTGACACTTGGCCACCGCTGTGCTGCTACGCCGCGCGACACCGACTGGTGGTGATGTGCTGCTGCTGACACATCTTGATTGCGAGACAGAGGTTGCGTAGGAGGAGGAGGAGGGTGGTTTAGTGGAGGAAGCATACACCGCCGCAGATACCAGCACCGAACTGGGGCCCGCAATTCTGGGGGTGGGTAGGACGTGAGTGGTCCCATGCTCTGACTCGGTCCCAGCCTCCACTAAATTCACCCAATGTGCCGTCAGGGAGATATAGTGGCCCTGCCCGCCTGTGCTTGTCCACGTGTCCGTTGTTAAGTGGACCTTGGCAGTAACCGCGTTGGTGAGGGCTCGTACAATGTTGCGGGAGACGTGGTCGTGCAGGGCTGGGACGGCACATCGGGAAAAGTAGTGGCGACTGGGAACTGAGTAGCGCGGGGCCGCCATCATGTTTTTGGAAGCCTCCGTTTCCACAAGCCTATATGGCAGCATCTCCAGGCTGATCAATTTGGCTATGTGCACGTTTAACGCTTGAGCGTGCGGGTGCGTGGCTGCGTACTTGCCCTTGCGCTCCAACACTTGCGCTAGCGACGGCTGGACGGTGCGCTGAGAGACATTGCTGGATGGGGCCAAGGACAGCTGAGGTGAGGGTGTGGGTGCAGGCCGGGAGACGGTAGTGCCTGTGTTCTGAGAGGGGGGTTGGATCTCAGTGGCAGATTGGGGCACAGGGGGAGAGGCAGTGGTGCAAACCGGAGGTGGTGAACGGCCTTCGTCCCACCTTGTGGGGTGCTTGGCCATCATATGTCTGCGCATGCTGGTGGTGGTGAGGCTGGTGGTGGTGGCTCCACAGCTGATCTTGGCGCCACAAACCTTGCACACCACTGTTCGTCGGTCGTCTGCACTCTCAGTGAAAAACTGCCACACGTTTAAGCACCTCGGCCTCTGCAGGGTGGCATGGCGCGAGGGGGCGCTTTGGGAAACAGTTGGTGGATTATTTGGTCTGGCCCTGCCTCTACCCCTGGCCACTGCAATGCCCCTTCCAACCTGCCCTGCTGCTGCACTTGCCTCCCCCTCTGAAGACCTGTCCTCAGTAGGCTTAGCAAACCAGGTGGGGTCAGTCACCTCATCGTCCTGCTGCTCTTCCTCCGAATCCTCTGTGCACTCCTCCCTCGGACTAACTGCAATTACTACTACCTGAGTGATAGACAACTGTGTCTCATCATCTTCGTCCTCCTCACCCACTGAAAGCTCTTGAGACAGTTGCCGGAAGTCCCCAGCCTCATCCCCCGGACCCCGGGAACTTTCCAAAGGTTAAGCATCGGTCACAACAAACTCCTCCGGTGGGAGAGGAACCATTGCTGCCCATTCTGGGCAGGGGCCCGGGAACAGTTCCTGGGAGTCTGCCTGCTCCTCAGAATGTGTCATTGTAATGGAGTGAGGAGGCTGGGAGGAAGGAGGAGCAGCAGCCAGAGGATTCAGAGTTGCAGCAGTGGACGGCGTAGAACTCTGGGTGGTCGATAGATTGCTGGATGCACTTTCTGCCATCCACGACAGGACCTGCTCACACTGCTCATTTTCTAATAAAGGTCTACCGCGTGGACCCATTAATTGTGAGATTAATCTGGGGACGCCAGAAACATGCCTCTCTCCTAATCCCGCAGCAGTCGGCTGCGATACACCTGGATCAGGAGCTCGGCCTGTGCCCACACCCTGACTTGGGCCTCCGCGTCCTCGCCCGCGTTCGCGTCCTCTAGGCCTACCCCTACCCCTCAGCATGGTGTATTACCAGTAGTGCAGAAACAGAATGCTGTAATTAAATGTGCCGCTTATTGGCCTGTGGTTGGAGGCTGACTTTGCTTACGGAACGCACAGCAGAGCCAGGAAAGAATTTTGTGCAAGCCTGTAGTGAGACGTAGGTGCGTATGACTGAGCTAGTGGAATTCACAGCACAGAAGCAGTCAAGTGTCCAAAGGCCACTAGTAGGCCTTAAGTATTTTGCTTCTATTTTTTTAAAGGCTGAGCTGAGACAGCAGACAGATACTGTAGGCAGCGTATATATGTATACTGTTTCCCTCTGGACGGGATGACGGCGGTGATGTAACGGGCAACGCAGTGCCAGGAAACAATTTTGCGCAAGCCTGCTGTAACACTTAGCTGCGTATTAATTAGGACTACTACCCCCAGCAGAGACGCAGTACACTCAAGACGGTCACAGGCAGCCCAAAGATAGTATTTTTCCAAAATTTCTTTGAAAAAGCCTACTGCCTTTATAGACAGTATATCTCTTTCACCTTTTCCACTGTCCCTGCCTCACCAGTACTGGCCCTATACTATGTAAAATTACTGCAGACTGTTTCCCTCTGGACGGGATGACGGCGGTGATGTAATGGGCAACGCAGAGCCAGGAAACAATTTTGCGCAAGCCTGCTGTAACACTTAGCTGCGTAATAATTAGGACTACTACCCCCAGCAGAGACGCAGTACACTCAAGACAGTCACAGGCAGTCCAAAGATAGTATTTTTCCCAAATTTGTTTGAAAAAGCCCACTGCCTACATAGACAGTATATCTCTTTCACCTTTCCCACTGTCCCTGCCTCACCAGTACTGGTCCTATACTCTGTACAATGACTGCAGACAGAGGACGCAATGCTCTCTACGCCCGATATACAAAAAAAAAAATTGTGCAACACTGCTCACAGCAGCCTCAACAGTACTGCACACGGTCAGATGTGGCCCTAAGAAGGACCGTTGGGGTTCTTCAAGCTTAAAATAACTCCTAACGCTCTCCCTATAGCAGCAGCAGCATTAGCAGCACTGTCCCTGATCTCTGTCAGAATGTATCTGTGGCGAGCCGCGGGCGGGGCAGAATTAAATACTCGGGTGACACCTGATCTCGCCAGCCACTCACTGCAGGGGGGGGTGGTATAGGGCTGGAACATCACAGGAGGAAGTTGTAATGCCTTCCCTGTCTTTCTATTGGCCAGAAAAGTGCGCTAATGTCTCAGAGATGAAAGTGAAAGTAACTTGAACATCGCGTGGTGCTCGTCTCGAGTAACGAGCATCTCGAACACCCTAATACTCGAACGAGCATCAAGCTCGGATGAGTACGTTCGCTCATCTCTAATCATGAGTTGATTTTAAATGAGTATGTGGGTTTGTTCATTTATGTTGTAGGTCTGGTTCTTTAGGTTTGAAAAAGACCCAATAGGGTCGAAACGTCGCCTATTTTAAAACAATGAAACAATAAAGTTGTTCCTTTGAATTAAGAATTGGGTTTTGCACCTTTTATGCTGCCACTTCTTCTATATCTCTAATGGATTGCATAACGGGTACATGTCCATGGCCCTGAAGTTGGCTACTGCATATTCTACATGAATGAGAGTCTTTAAAATGGATCTCCCTCCCCGATTAAGAGCAGTAGGGGATTACGTGAGTGCTGTGGTGAAACTTTCTATTTCTGTCTTTTGAGCGAGAATCATTGTGTCTACACCAGGCATTACATTCGCAATAACACAGCATAGCTACTTTACATAGTTTTGTGTCATCTGCAAATATTGATATTTAACTATGCAATCCTACCAGGTCAATAATACACAATACTAACCCCTGTGGTACCCCACTAGTAACGGTGACCCAATCAGAGTATGTACCATTTATAACCACGCTCTACTCTCTATCACTGAGCCAGTTACTTACCCAATCAGACACATTCTAGCCCAGATCACGTATTCTCATTTTATATACCAACCTTTTATGCAGCACAGTATTCAACACTTAGGAAAAGTACAAATACACAAGATCCAATGACTCTCCCCGGTCCAGTCTACAACTTACCTTCTCATAGAAGCTGATCAGATTGATTTGGCAGGAGCGACCCTTCGTAACCCCATGCTGATAAAGAATTATACAGCTATTTTTCTTAAGGTTTTCCAGATAACATCTCTTAGAAACCCCTCAAACATTTTACCCACCATAGAAGTAAGACCTACTGGCCTGTGGTTTTCAGGTTTTCTTTAGACCCCTCTTTGAATATTAGCACTATATTGGCAATGTGCCAATCCAGTAGAACAGACCTCCTCACTATTGATCCCTTAAATATAAGAAACAATAGTCTGTCTATCTCATTACTTCATTCCCTTAGAATCCAGAGGTGTATGCTGTTGGGACCAGGTGACTTGTCTATTTAAATCTGTTTAAGGCAGCTCTGCACTACTTCCTGGGTTGAATTGATGACATTTAATGGAGAGTTTACCTTATATATCAATCTGCATCTCATTTGATATTTCATTTTTCTCTGTGAATGCACTAGAGAAGAAACTATTTAATAGATTTGCTTTCTCCTCGTCGCTCTCTACAATTTTTCCTATACTATTTATTAAACTGACACTTTGAGTATGAATCTTTTTACTAATTATATAATTGAAGAGCAGTTCAGGTTTAGTTTTATTTTCTATGGTAATAAGTCTTTCTATCTCCATCTTTGCTACTTTTATTTGCTCTTCATATACTTTTTTTGTTTCCTCATAGGTTTTTAGTGTTTCTTCGCTGTCTTCTTGTTTTAGTAGTTTAAACACTTGCTTTTTGCTGTTTATTAAGCCCCTTTAAATCTTTACTGAGCCACATTAATTTTCTCCTATTCCTAATTCCTTTATTCCTATAAGGTATGAACCGTTCACAGTAAGTATTTAACATTTTTCCCGTTTATTGTCTGTACTCCTGTTTCTGCAAACATTGTCCCTGTCAATAAGGTTAAGGGCATCTCTACGCTGATCGAACTTTGCTTTCCTAAACTTTAGTATTTCCGTTGCTTCCCTACAAAACTATCTCTTGAAAGAAAGTTTAAATGTATTATATTATGGTCACTATTTCCCAAGTGCGCCCTAACCTGCACCCCTGATATTCTGTAAGGTCTGTCAGTTCATATTTAGAGTTGAGCGAATGTACTCTGCCAAGCTTGATGCTCGTTCGAGTATTAGCATACTCGATGGTGCCCGCTACTTGAGCGAGCATCACGCCGTGTTCGACCCCCACCCCAGTTTTGGCCCCTCCCCACTGCGAAGTGTCAGTTTTGACCCCTCCCCGCTGCACACGTCAATGGTAGTTTGTGGCTGGCTTGGGGGGTGGGGGGGGGGGGGAGAAAGAGAGAAAGACAAATAAAAAAAAAAAGCTCGGCAACCGGCAGGTCCCATACAAAAATGCTCTAGTCTCCTATTGAAGTCGATAGGGTTCGTTACTCGAATAGAGCTCTCGAATTTTACGAAAAGCTGAACTCGAATAATGAGGACCCGAGCATTTGGCTGCTCGCTCATCTCTATTAATATTAAGTCCAAAATGGCAGTTGCTTTAGTTGGGTCCTATACAAGTTGGTAATTATTTTTACTAATTGACAAAAAGTTGTTACCTTTATGAGATCTGCAGGTTTTGTCTTCTCAGTTAATATTCTTATAGTTAAAGTTCCTCATAATAATTACCTCATCATGATTTGCTGCTTCATCCATTTGCCTCAATAATAGATTTTCTGTGGATTCTGTTATATTTAGTGGCTTATAGAATATCCCTATGAGAATTTTATTATTGCTTTTCCCTCCATGAATCTCTCCCCATAGGTTTCCACATGTTCATCTACCTCACATATATCCTCCTGTAGTGTGAACTTTAAACAGGATTTTAGATAAAGACAACACCCTCCCCCTTTCCAGTGTTTACAATCCCTTCTAAGCAGACTGTAACCCTGTAGGTTCACCACCCCGTAACAGCTTTCATCCAAACAGATCTCAATTATTCTTGTTTTGTCATAGTTGTTTTCATCCATTATTACTTCCAGTTCATCAACCTTATTGGTCCAACTTCTAGCATTAGGCATCATACAGTTTAGAAGGTTTTGATTATTTTTTGTTTTGTGTGTATTCCTTATTTTTTTATTTTGTGTATTCCTATTAACTATTCTGACAGTTTTAACTGTGCTTACCTTTCTCACCACTCAACCCCCATTACTTGGTCCTAGGTCACTGTCTATACTGTCCCCCCCCCCCCGCCCCCCACCCCTCCAACCTTCTAGTCATTTTCTTCCCCAGAAAAGCTGCAACCCCCCCCCCCCCCGATTGAGATGCAAGTCATCCCTTTGGTAAAACCTGTAGCTAGCAGCAAAGTTAGCCAAGAAACCAAGCTCCTCCATCTTACACCAACTTAAGAGCCACTTGTAGAAACAATATTAAGGGACAGCGCTATGGAATCATGACACTACGTAATAGTGATAAAATAGGGACTCACCTGGTGTAGGTGACTAAACCCAAGCTAATCAGGCTGACTGCAACACCCTTACAGCACCATGGTAAGTGAACAAGTGTTTCAGCTATCCTCATGTACATAGTGCATCCAGTATGGAATAAAGAGCGGCTGGAAAAAGCTTCAATAGTACCCATAGGCAAACTTTGAGAACTTTAGCCAACATTAATGAAATAGTAATCAAAAATGCCGACAAGGTGTGTGCGTGTGTGTGTGGGGGGGGGGGGGGGGGAGACATAGTGATCTTGGACAAAACACAGTATGAATCAGAAGCATTCAACCTTCTGGGGATCACCAATTACTACATTCAATTAACTAATGATCCCACCATAGATATAAAGACAAGATTACACCATAAGCCAGATAAGGCTTTATTCCGTACTTGCATACCCAAAGCTGAAAAAAAAATCATTTGCTTAGGTAACCCTGAAATTCCCTAAATTTATCATGTACCTAAGATCCACAAAAACCAAACACACCCACAAGGACATCCCATCATATAAGGTGTGGCTTCTATAATGAGTTGTTTATCAGAATTCATAGACAGATACCTGCAATGTTATGCGCCAACCCTCCCAGAATTTCTGAGGGACACTAACCACCTTTTGACTCTAATGAAAAATATTGTTTGGAAAAGCTCGTTTCTATGGGTTACGTTAGATGTAAAATCCTTATATTCCAACATTCCACATAACATTTTTAGAAGGTGACCCTAATGCCACATCAGAGAGCATTCCTATTTGGCTCTGTCAATTTTATTTTAATTAATAATTACTTTAAGTACAGCGACCAATTCTTTCTCCAAATAAAAGGCACAGCTATGGGGACAAAATTTGCTCCAAGCTATGCCAACCTTTATATGAGAGCATTCGAAAGAGAGATACTAGAAGATCAAAACATAATCTTCTATAAAAAAAATTTTAGACCATATTCTCCTTATCTGGGAATGAGACGAGCCTGATCTTCTATCATTTATTGACAGTCTTAATAACAACGATTAGGGCTTGCAATTTACATGTACAATCAATACTGCAAATACTATTTTCTTGGACCTAGAACTCTATATACAGGATGGAATTGTTCAGAGTAAAACTCTCTTTAAATCCATGGATGCAAATAGCTATCTTGATTTCACAAGTGACCTGCGAGACAATGGAAAACAAACATCCTTTTTGGCCAATTCATGTGTATTCGAAGAAATTGCACTTCCATCCAAATGTTTAATGAGCAGTCACTTATTCTTAAGAACCGCTTTGAAGAAAAAAATAATTCAAAGGCCCTTATTAATTCAGGCTGCACCAAAGTTCTTTTAGACAACCGCTCTAATTCCGAAATATAGATACCTAACAAACAATTAAAAGAAATAGCGATAATGCAATTTTTTTTAAACTGCTTTATTTACCACCCTATTCAATACCAAACTTGCAGTATTAAAATCTATTTCAAGAAAACATTGAGGAATTTTGAAGGCGGAAACCCTTTCCTTGGAAATGACATCCCTAACAAACCCATTGTAATATTCTGAAGAAACAATACCCTTAAACACATTCTGGCCCCCTCATGCCCACGATAGCTGCCATTGACCACTAGGGCCAACGTCCCTAGTGGAAATCTTGGATCCTACCATTGTGGTTCCAAAAGGTATAAATGCTGTTAAACGATACAACACTGTATAAAAGAAATTCCCACCATTCCAGATCAACCCACTATAAAATTAAAGACCATTTCAATTGTAGTTCTACATATATTATTTATTTAATAGAATGTCTCTGCAACCTCCGTTACATAGGCAGAACAACAAACACCCTGAGAATTTGGATTAATCAACACAGCTCCAACATCCTAAAAGGTTACCTTAGAACACAGTGTGTCTAAGCACTTCCTATATTTTAACAGCAAAGAAACCATAGGGTTAAAGGTAACCCCTGTTGAAACAATTGAACATTTGATTCCTTTATATCCAAATGGAACATTTGGCTGACAAATCATCGCTAAATTAATTAGCATGCAAGTCCCTCCACATACCACCCTTCCAATTATCTCTATGTCTCCATGTCTTAAAACCCCCCTCCTTTACCGAATATACTCGTTTGCCATATAGTAAAAGCCTTAAGTGGTACACACAAGTTTCTGGTTTATAGTTGATATCTTGTACTCAAGTGACAAACTACATTAAGCTGGCAACTATTTTCTTTTGTAAGAAGGAACATTAGTTTCAATACTATTCAGCAGCCCATTGCATGTTTAAAATATTTATGTCACAGTACAGAAATTGTATTCTAATGCAACAAATATGTCAACTCTGTTATTCTTTGTTTATTATAAAACCCAATAAAAATTATTGAAAAGAAAGAAAAGACTGAACATGGCAATTTTTCAAAATTAAGAAAAAAGAAATGTTCTGGTTTTTACGGTCTAAATGGAGTACCGAAAAAAATTTGAAAGAGGAAAAAAGAGAACTTTTTAATACACTTTTTTAACAATATTATTCTTACAGGCTCTTCTTACATTAGGCCAGCAGGTTTTAGAGATTTTAACTATAATAATCTTTATTTGTATAGCGCCAACCTATTCCACAGGGCAGAATGTTTAAGAATTTACATACTTATATTTTTTGTATTGCTACTAACATTGAAACATACATTTTTAGTATCTACATTGGTACAATACATCTTGGTATTTGAAACTTAAGTTTTTTATGTCCTTTTTAAAACTGCACTTATGTATCAACTCTATGTATTTCAGTTTTAAGCATTGCTATTATAACATGCTGTTTTCTAATATCTTCTAATATTAACTATTCACCTTGTTCTATATTAACAATGAATACTGATTGTACTCATTTTGCACCCTGTCATAGGCAAAACATAGCACTTGGAACCATAATGTTCACCAGCCCTTTTTATTATTGTCCGCCCCCCCCCCCCCCCTCCCCACACACACACACACACCACACACCACTTTTTTATTACAATTTTTTCTTTCAGGCATTCAAGGGATTATCTCCTTTGACACACACTATTGGAAGGCATGAACACTCCAGGAACGTCACATAAAGTCTTATGGAGTGCACGTTGGAAAGCAACATTGCTCCAAAATTTTGCGTGATGTCATCCGGGTGCGCCTACCCGGGTAGACATCTGGGTTAGTATGCACACGCCCTATACAACAAAATAAGTAAGGAATGTAGTGTCACTCCCTTGTGGCATCACCCGGGTGCGTCTGCCCCAGGAAAATGCCAGCCATCAACTTCACAAAGATGGGATAACTAACTGCCATAAAAGTGAGTACATTTGTCGCCTAAGCCAGGCATGATAATGGGGCACCTAATCTCCTTTAAAAGCATTGCACACACACATTTTTGTCATTTTTGTTGTACAATTTGCTTTGCACATTGTCATCTATTGTCAGAACCATAAAACCTTTTGGATTGTAACTTTACTGGCTTTGAACTCCATTATAGGGAGGTTTGGAGGACATGAGACCTCCCTCTAAAGTAATTATCTTTACTGGACTTATTTTATTTCATTCCTTTTGAGCGCAGAAACTTTTTTACACTTTGAGAAGCTTGTTTCCTCCCTAATCTCTCGCTGCTTTTCTGGTGTGGCACATGGTACAGGTAGTATCTCAGAAAATACTATTTTGGAGGTACTTTCCCTAAGCTTACATCCTAGTTCCCTGAAATAGCTTTTAAGGACCTTCCACCTACCTCTGACTTTGTCATTGGTGCCTATGTGCAATATGACCAGTGGGACCTCACCAACCCCTCTGAGTTATCAATCATCCACAATACATCGCACTTGAGCGCCAGGAAGACAACACACTGTTTGACAATACCATTCTTTGTGGAAGATTGCCCTGTCTGTCCCCCTAATAATTGAGTCCCCCACTACCAGGACTTATCTAGCCCACCCTGTGCTCCTATTCCCCTTATTACTGGAGCAGACATCCTTCATGTCGTGCTGCATCAGTGCTTATCCTGTAATGGCATCCCCCTCATTTGCCAACTTTGCAAACTTGTTGGGGTGTGCCGGTTCAGGGCTAGCCTCCCTGGATCTCTTCCCCTCCTTATAACTGTCACCCTGCTCTCCCGAACTACCATTCCCCCCCCCCCCCCCCCCCCCATCTACCCCAGCAAGTACCTGCTCAGTGAGCAGAAAACTTCTTTCCATGTTTTCAGTGGATCTCTGTTGCAAGCTGCTCATTTAGATCTAGGATCTGGGCTTTCAAATGCACAAAACATTCATATGTCAAACGGCTGTTCAAGGACCGCATACATGGGACTAGATGTACACCGGGACAGCATTGTCAATCATGGAGCACATTCTAAATGGGGATCGTAGAGGCAAATTAGATAAAAGTAATATAAGTAAAAATTAAAATAGATAAGCAGTAAATATAAGTGACTCTTCCAAAGTCTCTGAATCTAAAGTCGCTAATCCCAAGTCAATAGAAAAAGTGAAACCAGCTCACCCACTTTGGACACTATCCTGTAATCTAAGTAGCATGATTCAGGGAAGTAAGCCGCCTCAGCCACAGGGGGATCTAATTCCAAAACACAAAATTTCTTCCAGAACTCGTATGAAGTTAAAAACAAAAACTTTTATAAACATCCTCATAGAAGCAGATAGAAAAGAAGGGGAACGTTTTACATGTTTCAAGCCTCACAAACTGCATTCTTCCTTATTATGGTGAGATCCCCACAATTAGACTTTTATCACCTATCCTATGATAAAGGATAAGTGATAAAAGTCTTGAGAATACCGCTTTAATCAATCAGGACGTCCACTAATAATATTTGCTTTTATATTCTCTGTTATCAATTATGTCATGTATCTCACTATGATCTTAGATCAATAATTGTAAAACATAAATAAATTATCAATATAGTTATTCAACTATGCTTATCTAATTTAGACCAATTAGGATCTTATCATATTCCTATCCTCATGCCATATGTTTCTTACTTTACTTTTCACCTATGTATCATATTGTCTACTTATTAAAGGGTTTGCCTGGGACCTTAGTATTGACCTATTCTCAGGATAGGTTATTAATAGCTGATTGATGGGGTCAACAGCTTAGGGTCTCCACTGATCAGCTGATCGCCAGACCCACTGTCAGAGTAGACAGTGCTGGAAGCAAATAGCACTGTCAAAATTGCAGTGGCCTGGGTTGGTACTGCAGGCACAGCTCCTATTGAATTCAATGACAGTTGTATTAATAGAAACAATCACTGCAATATGGATGGCACTATCTGATTCCAGTGCTGTCCACACTGACAGCAGGTCTGTCGAGCGGCTGATCAGTGGGCATACCAAGTGGCAGACCCTGGCCAATTTACTATTGATGACCTATTCTGAGGGTAGATCAGCAATAGTAAAAGTCCCAAACAACCCCTTTAACCTGATCACTACCTATATGTCCCATATCTGTAAACACTTTGCATTTGTGTAACATAAGAGTATTGCATGATATGTACCCAAGAAAACAACATTTTATCTGTACCTAAATCCTTAAAAGTCATTTAATGTTCATGGAATGTAATACCAAGTCACGAACCCCTGAAAGGATTTTCCTGCTGTGTCCTTATTTAGCAATGAATGTTGTCACGGCTCCTGTTCATACGTGAGAATATATTTTTGTTTCATTTTTTTTCCTAAAAATCCTCTGATTAATAGCACGGTTATTAAGTGTATTCTGAACAGAGATGGCATTATGCTAATTTATCTTTATTAACCGGCTCTATGGATGCAGGTAATGCTAATAATGGCTTCATCCTTTCACTCACACAGTAAGAGGGAAGGAAACTGACTACAGGGTTCATAAAAACAATGACAAGCAAAAAGCATGTGGGCTGTGCTGTAACTACAATGTGTCAAGTGAGATTGTTACAGATCAAACCAAGAAAATGAACGTTCGGCATGTTATAAATCATTTAAAGATGCAAATCTACAATGTATAAAGCAGTTATTCTTCTCAAGTGAAAAAACTTTAACTGGTTTTCGTAATTATTAGAGATGAGCGAGCACCAAAATACTCGGGTGCTCATTACTCGAGTCGAACTTCCCGCGATGCTCGAGGGTTCGTTTCGAGTAACGAACCCCATTGAAGTCAATGGGCGACCCAAGCATTTTTGTATGGGACCTATGCTCCGCTAAGGTTTTCATTTGTGAAAATCTGGGAAATTCAAGAAAGTGATGGGAACGACACAGAAACGGATAGGGCAGGCGAGGGGCTACATGTTGGGCTGCATCTCAAGTTCCCAGGTCCCACTATTAAGCCACAATAGCGACAAGAGTGCCCCCCCCCCAACAATTTTTACTTCTGAAAAACCCTCATTAGCAAGGCATACCTTAGCTAAGCACCACACTACCTCCAACAAAGCACAATCACTGCCTGCATGACACTCCGCTGCCACTTCTCCTGGGTAACATGCTGCCCAACCATCCCACACGACCCAGCGTCTGCTGCACACACAAAAGTGTCACTGCGCTCCCTTCAGCTGCCCCCATGCCACACGCTCACTTCATAGCCACACCACCCTCATGTCAATTTATAATTGCCTCTGTGATGAGGAGGAACCGGAGGCACACACTGCAGAGGGTTGGCAGGGCCAGGTAGCGACCCTCTTTAAAAGGGGCGAGGCGATAGCCCACAATGCAGTTGAGAATCACTGACAAATCGACGTTCGATCTTGATTCCAATCCTGTGCCACCTCCGTCAGGAGCTGCAAATGTCGCCAAGAGTTACGTAGCGATGGGGAATCCATGTGCCCACACAGTGTTCATTCTGTCTAGGTGTCAGGTGGCTCAATCGACACTGCAAGGGGAAAGCCATCTGCACTATGCCCCCTTGCCAAGTCACTCAGTGTCTTAGTGGCAGACAGGTAAAGCACCGCGATGGGAACTAAACTAAAACTAAAGCAGCAGTATAGGGGGAACACAGTCTTAGTTCCATTTCAGTAATAGTAGCAGTCAAGACAGGCCCCGGTAACAATTCCGAAGCAGCAGTATAGGGGGAGCACAGACTTAGTTCCATTTCAGTAATAGTAGCAGTCAAGACAGGCCCCAGTAACAATTCCGAAGCAGCAGCATAGGGGGAGCACAGTCTTAGTTCCATTTCAGTAATAGTAGCAGTCAAGACAGGCCCCGGTAACAATTCCGAAGCAGCAGTATAGGGGAGCACAGTATTAGTTCCATTTCAGTAGTAGTAGCAGACTAGACAGGCCCCAGTTACATATCACTAGCAGCAGTATAGGGGGAGTACAGTATTAGTTCCATTTCAGTAGTAGTAGCAGTCTGAACAGGCCCCAGTAACATATCACTAGCAGCAGTATAGGGGGAGCACAGTCTTAGTTCCATTTCAGTAATAGTAGCAGTCAAGACAGGCCCCACTAACAATTCCGAAGCAGCAGTATAGGGGGAGCACAGTCTTAGTTCCATTTCAGTAGTAGTAGCAGTCAAGACAGGCCCCGGTAACATTCCCGTTGCAGCAGTTTAGGGAGATAACAGTCTCTTTCACATTTCAGTAGTTGCAGTATAGACAAGGCCCCAGTTACATTTATGTAGCAAAAGTGTAGGCCAACCCCACACACCTTGCTGTAGCACGAGTGCAGGCGAAGCCCATAAAAATTACTAGGATTACACTGTAGGCGAGGGCCCAAAAAAATTGGTGTACCAACAGTACTAATGTACCTCAGAAAAATTGCCCATGGCAAACCAAGAGGGCAGGTGAAACCCATTAATCGCTTAGCTTACTGTGACTTAATTTGTAACTAGGCCTCGAGGCAACCCAGTTAAAATAAAAATTGGTTCAGGTGCAAGTTTCAACGCTTTAATGAGAATTGAAACGTATAAACATTGTTTACAAAAGTCATATGACTGAGCCTTGTGGGCCTAAAAAAAATTGCCCGTTCGGCGTGATTACGTGAGGTTTCAGGAGGAGGAGCAGGAGGAGGAGGATGAATATAATAGATTGATGAAGCTAAAAGGTCCCCGTTGTTGATGGTGATAGAGAATGATGCTTCCATCCGCGGGTGCAGCCTACATATTGTTTAGGTATCGCTGCTGTCCGCTGGTGGAAAAGAGAAGCCTGGGGAAATCCAGGCTTTGTTCATCTTTATGAGTGTAAGCCTGTCGGCACTGTGAGTTGACAGGCGGCTACGCTTATCCGTGATGATTTCCCCAGCCGCACTAAACACCCTCTCTGACAAGACGCTAGCCGCAGGGCAAGCAAGCACCTCCAGGGCATAAAGCGCGAGTTCAGGCCACGTGTCCAGCTTCGACACCCAGTAGTTGTAGGGAGCAGAGGCGTCACGGAGGACGGTCGTGCGATCGGCTACATACTCTCTCACCATCCTTTTATAGTGCTCCCGCCGACTCAGCCTTGACTGGGGAGCGGTGACAAAGTCTTGTTGGGGAGTCATAAAGCTGGCAAAGGCCTTGGAGAGTGTTCCCCTGCCTGCTCTGTACATGCTGCCTGATCTCCGCGCCTCCCCTGCTACCTGGCCCTCAGAACTGCGCTTTCTGCCACTAGCGCTGTCGGATGGGAATTTTACCATCAGTTTGTCCACCAGGGTCCTGTGGTATAGCATCACTCTCGAACCCCTTTCCTCTTCGGGTATGAGAGTGGAAAGGTTCTCCTTATACCGTGGGTAGAGCAGTGTGTACACCCAGTAATCCGTAGTGGCCAGAATGCGTGTAACGCGAGGGTCACGAGAAAGGCATCCTAACATGAAGTCAGCCATGTGTGCCAGGGTACCTGTACGCAACACATGGCTGTCCTCACTAGGAAGATCACTTTCAGGATCCTCCTCCTCCTCAGGCCATACACGCTGAAAGGATGACAGGCAAGCAGCATGGGTACCCTCAGCAGTGGGCCCGGCTGTCTCATCCCCCTGCTCCTCCTCAGGCTCCTCCCCCTCCACCTCCTCCTCCTGCTCAACGCGCTGAGATATAGACATGAGGGTGCTCTGACTATCCGGCGACATACTGTCTTCCCCCGCCTCCATTTCCAAGCGCAAAGCGTCTGCCTTTATGCTTTGCATGGAACTTCTCAAGAGGCATAGCAGAGGAATGGTGATGCCAATGATTGAAGCATCGCCGCTTACCATCTGGGTAGACTCCTCAAACTTTCCAAGGACCTGGCAGATGTCTGCCAAGCAGGCCCACTCTTCTGTAAAGAATTGAGGAGGCTGACTCCCACTAAGCCGCCCATGTTGGAGTTGGTATTCCACTATAGCTCTACGCTGCTCATAGAGCCTGGCCAACATGTGGAGCGTAGAGTTCCACCGTGTGGGCACGTCGCACAGCAGTCGGTGCACTGGCAGATTAAACCGATGTTGCAGGGTTCGCAGGGTGGCAGCGTCCGTGTTGGACTTGCGGAAATGTGCGCTGACCCGGCGCACCTTTCCGAGCAGCTCTGACAAGTGTGGGTAGCTTTTCAGAAACCGCTGAACCACCAAATTAAAAATGTGGGACAGGCATGGCACGTGCGTGAGGCTGCCGAGCTGCAGAGCCGCCACCAGGTTACGGCCGTTGTCACACACGACCATGCCCGGTTGGAGGCTAAGCGACGCAAGCCAGCGGTCGGTCTGCTCTGCCAGACCCTGCAGCAGTTCGTGGGCCGTGTGCCTCTTCTCCCCTAAGCTGCGTAGTTTCAGCACGGCCTGCTGACGCTTGCCCACCGCTGTGCTGCCACGCCGCGCGACACTGACTGCTGGCGACGTGCTGATGCTGACACATCTTGATTGCGAGACAGAGGTTGCGTAGGAGGAGGAGGGTGGTTTAGTGGAGGAAGCATACACGCTGCAGATACCACCACCGAGCTGGGGCCCGCAATTCTGGGGGTGGGTAGGACGTGAGCGGTCCCAGGCTCTGACTCGGTCCCAGCCTCCACTAAATTCACCCAATGTGCCGTCAGGGAGATATAGTGGCCCTGCCCACCTGTGCTTGTCCACGTGTTCGTTGTTAAGTGGACCTTGGCAGTAACTGCGTTGGTGAGGGCGCGTACAATGTTGCGGGAGACGTGGTCGTGCAGGGCTGGGACGGCACATCGGGAAAAGTAGTGGCGACTGGGAACTGAGTAGCGTGGGGCCGCCAGCGCCATCATACCTTTGAAAGCCTCCGTTTCCACAACCCTAGCATCTCTAGGCTGATAAATTTTGCTATGTGCACGTTTAACGCTTGAGCGTGCGGGTGCGTGGCGGCGTACTTGCGCTTGGGCTCAAAACACTTGCGCTAGCGACGGCTTGACGCTGCGCTGAGAGACATTGGTGGATGGGGCCGAGGAGAGCGGAGGTGAGGGTGTGGGTGCAGGCCAGGAGATGGTAGTGCCTGTGTCCTGAGAGGGGTGTTGGATCTCAGTGGCAGGTTGGGGCACAGGGGGAGAGGCAGCGGTGCAAACCGGAGGCGGTGAACGGCCTTCGTCCCACCTTGTGGTGTGCTTGGCCATCATATGTCTGCACATGCTGGTGGTGGTGAGGCTGGTGGTGGTGGCTCCCCGGCTGATCTTGGCGCGACAAAGGTTGCACACCACTGTTCATCGGTCGTCTGCACTCTCAGTGAAAAACTGCCAGACCTTTGAGCACCTCGGCCTCTGCAGCGCGAGGGGGCGCTTTGGGAAACAGTTGGTGGATTATTCGGCCTGGCCCTGCCTCTACCCCTGGCCACCGCACTGCCTCTTCCAACCTGCCCTGCTGCTGCACTTGCCTCCCCCTCTGAAGACCTGTCCTCAGTAGGCATAGCAAACCAGGTGGGGTCAGTCACCTCATCGTCCTGCTGCTCTTCCTCCGAATCCTCTGTGCGCTCCTCCCTCGGACTTACTCCAATTACTACTACCTGAGTGGTAGACAACTGTGTCTCATCGTCATCGTCCTCCTTACCCACTGAAAGCTCTTGAGACAGTTCCCGGAAGTCCCCAGCCTCAACCCCCGCACCCCGGGAACTTTCCAAAGGTTGGGCATCGGTCACGACAAACTCCTCCAGTGGGAGAGGATTTGGAACCATTGCTGCCCACTCTGGGCAGGGGCCCGAGAACAGTTCCTGGGAGTCTGCCTGCTCCTCAGAATGTGTCATTGTAATGGAGTGAGGAGGCTGGGAGGAAGGAGGAGCAGCAGCCAGAGGATTCAGAGTTGCAGCAGTGGACGGCGCAGAATTCTGGGTGGTCGATAGATTGCTGGATGCACTTTCTGCCATCCACGACAGGACCTGCTCACACTGCTCATTTTCTAATAAAGGTCTACCGCGTGGACCCATTAATTGTGAGATGAATGTGGGGACGCCAGAAACGTGCCTCTCTCCTAATCCCGCAGCAGTCGGCTGCGATACACCTGGATCAGGAGCTCGGCCTGTGCCCACACCCTGACTTGGGCCTCCGCGTCCTCGCCCGCGTCCACGTCCAAGTCCTCTAGGCCTACCCCTCAGCATGGTGTATTACCAGTAGTGCAGAAACAGAACGTTGTAATTAAATGTGCCGCTTATTGGCCTGTGGTTGGAGGCTGACTTCGCTTACGGAACGCACAGCAGAGCCAGGAAAGAATTTTGCGCAAGCCTGCTGTAACACTTAGCTGGCTGCGTATTAATTAGGACAACTACCCCCAGCAGAGACGCAGTACACTCAGGACGGTCACAGGCAGCCCAAATAGAATGTTTTTTCCCAAATTTTTTTGGAAAAGCCCACTGCCTATATACACAGTATATCTCTTTCACTGTCCCTGGCTCACCACTACTGGCCCTGGACTATGTAAAATTACTGCAGACTGTTTCCCTCTGGACAGGATGACAGCGGTGATGTGTAACGCACAGCAGAGCCAGGAAAGAATTTTGCGCAAGCCTGCTGTAACACTTAGCTGGCTGTGTATTAATTAGGACTACTACCCCCAGCAGAGACGCAGTACACTCAGGACGGTCACAGGCAGCCCAAATAGAATGTTTTTTCCCAAATTTTTTGGGAAAAGCCCACTGCCTATATACACAGTATATCTCTTTCACTGTCCCTGGCTCACCACTACTGGCCCTGGACTATGTAAAATTACTGCAGACTGTTTCCCTCTGGACAGGATGACAGCGGTGATGTGTAACACACAGCAGAGCCAGGAAAGAATTTTGCGCAAGCCTTCTGTAACATTTAGCTGGCTGCATATTAATTAGGACTACTACCCCCAGCAGAGACGCAGTACACTCAGGACGGTCACAGGCAGCCCAAATAGAATGTTTTTTCACAAATTTTTTTGGAAAAGCCCACTGCCTATATACACAGTATATCTCTTTCACTGTCCTTGCCTCACCACTACTGGCCCTGGACTATGTAAAATTACTGCAGACTGAGGACGCAATGCTCTGCACGGCCGATATACAAAAAAAAAAAATGTGCAACACTGCAAAAAGCAGCCTCAACAGTACTGCACACAGGCAGATGTGGCCCTAAGAAGGACTGTTGGGGTTCTTGAAGCCTAAAATCACTCCTAGCTCTCTCCCTATAGCAGCTCCACCATCAGCAGCACTTTCCCTGAGCTATGTCAGAATGCATCTGTGGCGAGCCGCGGGAGGGGCCGATTTATATACTCGGGTGACACCTGATCTCGCCAGCCACTCACTGCAGGGGGGTGATATAGGGCTTGAACGTCGCAGGGGGAAGTTGTAATGCCTTCCCTGTCTTTCTTTTGGCTAAAAAAGCGCGCTAACGTCTCAGAGATGAAAGTGAAAGTAACTCGAACATCGCGTGATGCTCGCCTCTAGTAATGAGCATCTCGAACACGCTAATACTCGAACGAGTATCAAGCTCGGACGAGTACGTTCGCTCATCTCTAAAGATGAAGAAACTAGGAGCACAGGTAGTCTTCTAATCCATCCTCCCAATGGATGGCCATGGAATAAGAAGATGGAACCACTCACCATTATCTTTGAAAATTTCTGGAGAACAGGCAAAGTCCCAGAAGTTTGGAAAAGGGCAAATGTTGTCCCTATCTTCAAAAAAGGGAAGAAGTTGGATCCAGGATACTACAGGCCTGTGAGCCTAACTTCTATAGTGGGAAAGATCTTTGAACAAACTATTAAACAGCATGTATGCAAGTACTTGGATAAAAAGGCAGTAATTAATCAGAGCCAGCGTGGGTTTGTAACAAACAAGTCATGCCAGATGAATCTAATTTCCTTCTATGACAGAATCACTGACTGGGTTATTCAGGGAAATGCGGTACATATAGTATATTTTGACTTTAGTAAAGCATTTGACAAAGTATCTCATACCATACTTATTTTTAAAAAATGACCAAATATGGGATTGACAAGGCAGCTGTTAGGTGGATTCACAACTGGCTGAGTGATCGTACTCAAAGAGTGGTCATAAATGGTTGCACATCCAAGTGGAAGAATGCATCAAGTGAGGTACCACAAGGCTCTGTCCTAGGCCCAGTGCTGCTCAACATTTTTATAAATGAACTGGAGGAGGGAATTGATGAGAAACTGATCAAATTTGCTGATGACACAAAGCTAGGAGGGATAGCTAACACTAGGGTAGAGAGAGAGAGAGAGGATTCAAAAAGATCTAGAAAAGCTTGAACAGTGGGCAGCAACTAACAGAATGTTATTTAACAAGGAGAAATGCAAAGTCCTTCATCTGGGCAAGAAAAATGAAAAACACACATACAAAATGGGAGGAATTGGGCTAAACAGCAGCACATGTGAAAAATACTTTGGTATACTAATAGATCATAGACTGAACATGAGTCAACAATGTGATGCAGCAGCCAAAAAGGCAAACAAAATTCTGGGATGTATTAAGAGAAGCATAGAGTCTAGATCACATGAGGTAATTATCCCCCTCTACTCTTCCTTTGGCAGACCTCATTTGGAATACTATGTCCAGTTCTGGGCCCCCCACTTGAAAAAAGACATAGACAAACTGGAGCAAGTTCAGAGAAGAGTTACCAAGATGGTGTGCGGTCTGCAAATCATGTCATATGAGGAAAGGGAATGTTTATCTTGCAAAAAAGAAGGCTGAGAGGAGACTTAATAGCTGTCTAAAAAAATATCTGAAGGGATGTCACAGTGCAGAGGGATCAGCCCTATACTCATTCGTACAAGGAAAGGCTAGAAGCAATGGGATGAAACTGGAAGGGAGGAGACACAAATTAGATATTAGAAAAAAAACTTTGATAGTGAGGGTGATCAATGAATGGAACAGGTTACCATGGGAGGTGGTGAGTTTTCCTTCAATGGAAGTGTTCAAACAAAGGCTGGACAAATATCTGTCTAGGATGATTTAGTGAGGTCCCTTCCAACTCTACCAGTCTATGATTCTATGATATAGAAGGATGGTGCTTAAAATATATTCAGACTCCTTCTATATTGATATGAAACCCCTAAATCAGACCCCAGACTCCCTAAATATATTCAGACCCCTTCTATTAATTACAAAACATAGCCCTTAAATATATTTAGATGCCAGGCCCTTACCTTCATTTAGATTTCAACCAGACCTCCTATATAAATTGCAGAACAGACCCCTAACTTTATTCAGACAAACCAAAGTGACAAAATATAAAATTTAGTCTCTAGACTAGACGATTTACAGAACTTACCCTCCCCTTGTTAAACTTCTGGGTATCGCTAGACTGTCTCCTGATGCCATGCAGCATTAGGGTGTTGTCTGTATTTAGACCTGTAGACGAGCTTGGAGCAAGGAAAGGTATACATGCCACTATTTATTTAAATAATACAATAGACAACAATTGACTTCGTAATTTTCGCTTTATTTAGCTTCCCTCCCCAGCAACAGGGTGAAAAACATATCACAGGGTGCATGGGTGAAAGTGGCTAAAAATAGGGCGACTTCCTATAAAACAGGGTGAGTTGGCACGTCTTAGGCAGGTGAAACACCAGTGTATTGCGGCAGGATTTATGCGTCCGTAATGTGGGCTAGTGTCTCAGCCTAACCTTGGGTCTCCAGACTTGAATGCCGAGAATCATAGACACATTTATCTGTAGTACAGATACATATATAAATGTGGACACCCGCGTGACTGGGAAGAGTCCTGGACTCAACCCCTCTGTCTTACTGCTGGGAAACAAACCTGTGGGTACACGCAACGCCCCCTTTAAATCGCTGCAATATATTACTATGGCAGCACGTATTTCGATAGCACAGCAGTGGCGAAAACCAACACTCCCATTTGAACCTCTTATATCCCGCACAAATAAAATCCTTTTGAATGAATGATAAAATCTCTCAATTTGAAAAGATTTGGAATCCCTGGATAACCTTTGGTAATGTTCCTAGGTTACACTATTTTGTGAGACTATAAAAGGGTGAATGAATCAGTAACATACCCAGAGATTAATGATATTATCCAAGCAAATCTAGGCCTTTATGTTTAATGTGATTTAAAACACCACAAATAATGGAGATATTGGGAGTTATCCCTTTCTTGTGTGATGTATGGGGAGATATTAAATATTCCCTGTATGCAGTTTAAATTTTTACTTTTTTCGCTTGTTTGTTTTTTCTGTTAGTTTTCTAATGGAATCTCTGTACTCCAATAAAGATTTGGCTACATCCCCCTGCGCGGGGGCTATGCGGCAGAGTGTTGCCACGTTTTTTAATAAACCCAAATAAAAACCTTTTGAAATATAAATTTGGACACCCGCTCACCGCATGGACAATTCTCTCCCTCAGTACAGGGACACCACAAATGGCAACAAAATTAAAAATTCCAGGACCTCCAGGGAATCCAGTGTTTTATTTAAATATCATGAAATAGGAGGCGGAGCCTGACCTCCGAGCTTAATAGCTGCCTGAGCCTTGAGCTCCGTCTGTGAGGCGCCCTTCTAAGGCTCAAACAGCGGCAATTTGCAGCGGACATGTAGAGAAAGGCAAGGGAGAGGAACAGCGAGCAGTTGAGCACACCCCGGTCTCATAAAAATCAAACGGGTATGCAGAAGTACCTTAAGGACCGCGGCACCCGCTCCCCGCATCCAGCGGTCAAGATGGCGCCGGCCCACGATGCTACAACAGCTCACAGTAAGGAGAGGGAGGGAGAGCTCACCTCCGATGAGGAGGACAGTGAAGCAATCTCTAAGGGCTTCAGGAAACAGCTCATCACAAACGCCCTGCGCCCTGTTATGACTGAGCTGGCCCATATTAAAGAAGACATTAAACACATGGGGAGGAGAGGGGAGGAGTTGGAGGGGTCCTCAGCTAACATCACCTCTCATGCACTGGCTATTGCACAAGCCCTCAAAGACCAGCATGAGCAAATTAATAGAGTCCTGATTTCCCAAGAAGATCTGGAAAACCGCAACAGACTGTGTAATATCAGGATAAAGGGGCTTCCTGAAACCTTTGCTGCAGAGTCCCTTTTTAAAGTTGGAGCAGAGATCTTCAGTCTGTTGCTAGGAGAAGAAGCTTCAGCTCCTATTAATATAGAGAATATTCACAGAGCGCTCAGACCCCCCCCCCCCCTCAGCTGCTGACCCCCCAAGGGACATTATTTGTAAGCTCTTGAGCTTTCAAGATGCGCTTGCAATACTTAAAGCGGCCAGATCTCGCAGGGACCTGAGATACAACGACCACCCTATACAGATCTTTCAGGATCTAGCTCCCTCCATCCTATACAAGCGTCGTCTCCTCCGCCCCCTCTTGGAGGAGCTCCGGGCCAGACATATCAGGTACTCTTGGTTATTCCCCTTTGGCCTTCGGATATCAGTGAACGATCGCAGGCTTACTATTCGCTCCCCGGAGGACCTCGAGAATGCCTGGACCCTTCTTGATATGGAGCCTATCGAATTACCATGCTGGCTCCCCCTACCGGATTTCCCCAAACTCCCGAATCTGCCATCATCAGAAGCCTGGCAGCAGGCGGGAAATCCGAAATCCCCAAGGGGGAAGAGAAAGAAGGCGGAGGAGGCTAATAACCACCCTGACACTTAATGCAAGAGACTGGGTCTCGCGTGATCTTTTCTCGTTCCACTTTGGTTATGGTGCTACCCCCCGGGGAAAAAGGGCGTTCAAGTATCTCATTCAAATGATCTATATGTGTTGCCTCCCCTGAGTAGCACAATTCATATGCGCAGCTTGGAGCTCAAGCTGCTAAAAGTTTAGGCTTTGTCTGTTAACTAAATTTTGATCCACGTTATCTCTATTACATAACTGTTCAAAAATATTCCTATATTTGGTAGGCTCTTCGCTAGTGGAGAGCCCCTCTGCAATGTTCCTCTCTGTTTTGTTCTCAGTGTCCTACCTTTGATTGGGTGAGGGAGGGCACCTGGCAGCACAGGCTGTACTAAGTTGACTTTTTTTCAAACTCCTTTTAAGAATATAGTGCAATTGTTTGTCCTTCCCCATCCTTCAGTGTTCTCCACTCCTAACTTTCCTTTTGTTTCCTCCTCAACCCCCATTCCTAACTCATCACACCAACAGAGGTGGTCAATTGAGCCGAGGATCCCTTTGAAATCACGATCTAATATTTAACGATTGTATTCTCTCTCCAGACACCCTCAGTGACATAACCGCAACCTTCATTCCACCAACATGACTGAGTCTCTTCGGATTACTACATTCAATGTAAGAGGCCTCAATTCCCCGGAGAAAAGGCATCACATCTCGCTGCTTCTGAGGAGGTATGGCACAAAAATAGCTTTCTTACAGGAGACCCATTTCAGGGGAAACAGGTGCATATCCCTTCCCGGCAAGCAATTCCCGCAGGGATATTATAGCTCTCATCCGAGGTCGGCGTCTAAGGGAGTCTCGATTTTAGTACACAGGTCCATCATTTTTTCCTGCGAGGCCCAGTATTCGGATGAGGAGGGAAAGGTTTTATATCTGAGAGGGATTTTACAGGGCAACAAGGTGACACTAGCGAACCTATATGCCCCTAATAAGGGATAGGTGCCGTGGCTGATAAAACAGCTCGAAATACTAAAACAGTTTGCCACGGGACCGATCCTTATGGGAGGAGACTTAAATCTTACTCTCTGCCCCCTTCTGGATTCCTTGACGGGAAAATCACATATACCACAATCTAGATTAAAGAGACTGAGCAGAGAACTGACTGATATGGGTCTGGTGGACGCCTGGCGATACGCAAACCCGTCAGTTAAGGACTTTACATATTTCTCAACAGTCCACTCCTCCTTCCAACGTCTAGACTACGTACTTATTTCTGCATCCTTCTTAGAGTCAGTGGAGAGCACCGCTATAGACCCAATCACAGTATCTGACCATGCCCCTCTTCACACTAATATAAAACTGGCTACCGCTTCTCCACGTGAGTGGCAGTGGAAATTGAACCCATCACTCCTTGACAAGGAAAAAGATAGGCTACAACTAAAAACAGCTATTGAGGAATATTTCTTACTCAACAAAAACAACGAGACGCCCATGCCAATAATCTGGGAAGCCCATAAGGCATTTGCTAGAGGTCAATTGATTGCCCTGGGTTCAAGGGTCAAGCGAGGTCAACAGAAGGAGATCAACGAGATGCTGAAACAAATCGCCAGACTAGAGCAAGCAACGAAGCATTCCCAGATGAAGTCCTCACTGGACAAACTAACTTCCCTAAGAAAAGAGCTAAAACTTTATCTAGAGAACAGATATAATAAAAAAAACACTTATACCTCAAACATACGGTCTACGCCCAGGGGAATAGAGGTAGTAAATACACCACTGCGCTTATTAAAAAAGCCCGCTCCAGAAATCTCATCAACTCTATTAAAACCAACTCTGGCCTCTCGGTCACCTCCTCCAGGGAGATCGCTAACGAGTTCCAGGCGTTTTATTCATGCCTCTATAACATTCAGGAACCCCTCTCTCCTAAAGAAGATCTAGAAGCTCGCACTTGTACTGAGGCCTTTTTGGAGGACTTAGACTTGCCTAAGCTGGACGAAAAAGAGACAGCAGCCCTAATCTCTCCAGTTACCGCGCAGGAAGTGGAGGATCTCATTGCCTCGTTCCCACCAGGAAAGAGCCCTGGTCCAGATGGCCTCCCACTAATTTATTTTAAAACATTCAAATCCCTCCTGATCCCACAGTTAGTAGACTTATTTAATTTTTTACTACTTGGAACACCCCTCCCAAAGCAGGCCCAAGAAGCCCATATTACCCTAATTCACAAGGACAAGAAGGACCCGGAAGATTGCGGAAGCTATAGGCCTATTTCGCTGATCAACTTTGATATGAAGTTGTGGGCTAAACTTTTAGCAAAGCGGCTTGAAAAATTTGTCCCCCCTTTGATAGATCCCGAACAAACGGGGTTCGTCAAGGAACGAGAGGGGAAAGACAATTGTATTAGACTGCTACATGCCGCAAAATATGCTCAAACACGGAATATTCCTTTAGCTTTCGTAAGCTCGGACGCAGAAAAAGCTTTCGATCGGGTCAACTGGTCCTACATGAAGCACGTCCTCTCACACTTTAATTTCCCTTTTGCCTTTATATCAGCCATTTTTTCGTTATATGCTGCACCCCACGCCAGGCTAAAAATAAATAATATTCTGTCCCCCCCCCCCCCCCTTTGATATAAATAATGGAACTCGGCAGGGCTGCCCGCTGTCGCTGGTTCTTTTCATTCTCTCCATTGAACCCCTTCTGCAAAAGATCAGGAAGGACTCAGCGATCCAGGGGTTACGGGTGGGCGAGGTGGTCCTCTCTCCCGCAGCATACGCAGATGATATTATCATTTTGATCACGAACACCCTTATGGAATAGTTTGGTGTCATCTCTAACTTTAAAATAAATTACTCCAAGTCCACGGTTCTAAATGTCTCCATTCCGCTAGCCCACTTCAAAGAACTGAAGAGTAAATCGCCTTTCTCCTGGTCCAATTCCGACATAGATTTTTTAGGTATAAAATTTACAAAGAAAGCAGAGGCTCTGTACTCCGCAAACTTTATTCCCCTACTTACCAAGATTAAAAATCTACTCCGTTTTTATGATCTCCCCTTCATATCCTGGCTGGGGAGGAAGAACATTCTGAAGTCGTATGTTCTCCCGATAATTCTATACAATATTCGTCTACTCCCTATTTACATTCCAAACACTTTGTTTAAAATAATGCGAGAAGCCTTCTCGAAGTTCGTTTGGAAAGGGAGAAGACCTAGACTTCCTCACTGTCTATTAACAAGGACGAGATGTAAAGGAGGAGTGGACTTACCCTGCCCCAGGGAATACTACTTGGCCACCCAACTTAGTCATTGGATGGAAATGGCGTACCCGGTTAAAGATCCTCTGATTCTTATGCTTGTCAAAGGTTCATATGGCCCCACCATCTTACATGATTTGTGGTTCCCCAAAGTGAAGGCCCGGAGTGGAGGAGGGTGCAATCCGCTGCTTAAAGGGACTTTTGAGATCTGGAACAAATTAAGAGACTCCCTAGCTCCTTGCCCTTCCCCTCTCACTCCATTGTGCGCATTACATAGAACTCTAGGTTTTAGGCTAGACGCTTGCTCAGTTAGTACATGGCAGTTATTTAAAAACAGGACTATCTCGGAAGTCCATTCATTGGCCCAAGAACCCACCTCTGCAATAATCGCGGAGCCGCTTCCCAACCACAATCTCACATTCCTAGCTCTAGCTCATGTGAACAAAACGATTGCTGACTTCTTGAGGGTACACAAAGCATCACGTCCTTTAACCCTGCACTAGCTGAAAAAAACCCAAACAAAAGGAAGGTGGCGTTTATTTGCAAACAATTTATTGCTCCCCCAACTCATACAAATCCCACTTTTATTACTTCCTGGGAAAAAGAGCTGGGGATCTCCCTCACTCCCAGCGAAACGCGGCTCATACTGCGAACAGCATATGGGTTATCCCCTTGTGTCACCTCACAGGAGTCACACTACAAGTTATTGGTGAGGTGGTATAGAACCCCTCAATGGTTATATGATCACATACTGGCCTTGCAGGACAAGTGTTGGAGATGTGACTCGCACACCGGGTCATTCCTCCACATCTGGTGGGACTGCCCCTCTCTGCGAACTTTCTGGAACAATGTCGGATGTGTGCTGAAAAAAATATCTCCAGGTCTAGACGTCTTCCCTGAGGTGGTTCTCCTTTGGAAGCCTACAGCGGCTTTTCATCCCCTAAAACACAAATTAATAGCGTTCCTCATTGACGTAGCTAAATCTCTCATCCCACTTAAGTGGCGCCAACAAGACCCTCCCACTATGTGTATGTGAAAGGATAAAGTAGATCTTCTCATGAATTTAGAAGAACTCTCAAGTTGGGTGAGAGGCTCCCATGAGACTTTCCACAAAATTTGGTACCCCTGGAGGTCAATCAGAGACGAAATAGGTTAAACAAGCTGATGATGTGCCTCTTCTCCGGTCAGTGTAACAGAATTGTGAGGTCGAAGCCCTACTTAGGGGGTCATGGTGACAAATCTGGTGCAAGCGCGTGCTCCGTACTCATTACCGCAGACAGGGTCAGCGGTCGGTGTATCCCTCGGACTCAGTCGGGAGATGATCTCTCCCCACCGTTGAGTAATACAACTTGCAAACTTTCCCTTGCCCCCTTTCCCTTCACTCCCTCTCCCCCCCCCCCCCCCAGTCTGTCTTGTCTACACTTTAGGTCGTTTCTATTTTGCTCGGGGTTAATTCCGATCTTCGGGCTGCCCCGCGGGAGGTGTTGACCCAATCAGTATGCAGTATTATGTTTGTTTTCCTTCGGGGCGGGGAGACTTTGGTATTACTATGTGAGTAAGGATATGTTGTATACTGTCAATACCTGTACCTTTGTCTGCCCTCCTGTATGGATTTTGTTTGTAATGAATCCAAACAACTTTTCAATAAAAATTGATTGAAAAAAAAAAAATATCATGAAATAAAAAAAGACCTTCCAAAATTATACTTGCGCATTTCAAGCAAGGTTCTTTTTCATAACATATGGTATGCTACGAAAAAGAACCAAGTCCAAAAAGCATGAGCATAATTTTGAAACTTTTTAGTTCATGTTTAGAGATGAGCGAACGTACTCGTCCGAGCTTGATACTCGTTCGAGTCTTAGCGTGTTCGAGATGCTCGTTACTCGAGACGAGTACCACGCGATGTTCGAGTTACTTTCACTTTCATCTCTGAGGCGTTAGCACGCTTTTCTGGCCAATAGAAAGACAGGGAAGGCATTACAACTTCCCCCTGCGACGTTCAAGCCCTATACCACCCCCCTGCAGTGAGTGGCTGGCGAGATCAGGTGTCACCCGAGTATATAAATCGGCCCCTCCCGCGGCTCGCCACAGATGCATTCTGACAGAGATCAGGGACAGTGCTGCTGGTGCCGGAGCTGCTATAGGGAGAGCGTTAGGAGTTATTTTAGGCTTCAAGAACCCCAACCTTCTTAGGGCAACATCTAACCGTGTGCAGTAGTGTGGAGGCTGCTTTTTGCAGTCTTGCACATTTTTTATTTTTTTTGTATATCGGCCGTGCAGAGCATTGCGTCCTGCAGTAATTTTACATTGTCCAGGGCCAGTAGTGGTGAGGCAGGGACAGAAGACATATTTAGTGTATATGGGCAGTGGGCCTTTCCAAAAACATTTGGGAAAACAAATCTATTTGGGCTGCCTGTGACCGTCCTCAGTGTACTGGGTCTCTGCTGGGGGTAGTTGTCCTAATTCATACGCAGCCAGCTAAGTGTTACAGCAGGCTTGCGCAAAATTCTTTCCTGCCTCTGTGTTGCCTCTTACATCACCGCTGTATTCCTGTCCACAAGTGTACGGGGTCTCTGCTGGGGGTAGTTGTCCTAATTCATACGCAGCCAGCTAAGTGTTACAGCAGGCTTGCACAAAATTCTTTCCTGCCTCTGTGTTGCCTCTTACATCACCGCTGTATTCCTGTCCACAAGTGTACTGGGTCTCTGCTGGGGGTAGTTGTCCTAATTCATACGCAGCCAGCTAAGTGTTACAGCAGGCTTGCGCAAAATTCTTTCCTGCCTCTGTGTTGCCTCTTACATCACCGCTGTATTCCTGTCCACAAGTGTACTGGGTCTCTGCTGGGGGTAGTTGTCCTAATTCATACGCAGCCAGCTAAGTGTTACAGCAGGCTTGCGCAAAATTTTTTCCTGCCTCTGTGTTGCCTCTTACAGCACCGCTGTATTCCTGTCCACAAGTGTACTGGGTCTCTGCTGGGGGTAGTTGTCCTAATTCATACGCAGCCAGCTAAGTGAAACAGCAGGCTTGCGCAAAATTCTTTCCTGCCTCTGTGTTGCCTCTTACATCACCGCTGTATTCCTGTCCACAAGTGTACTGGGTCTCTGCTGGGGGTAGTTGTCCTAATTCATACGCAGCCAGCTAAGTGTTACAGCAGGCTTGCGCAAAATTCTTTCCTGCCTCTGTGTTGCCTCTTACATCACCGCTGTATTCCTGTCCACAAGTGTACTGGGTCTCTGCTGGGGGTAGTTGTCCTAATTCATACGCAGCCAGCTAAGTGTTACAGCAGGCTTGCGCAAAATTATTTTCTGCCTCTGCTGTGCGTTCCGTAAGTGAAGTCAGCCTCCAACCACAGGCCAATAAGCGGCACATTTAATTACAGCATTCTGTTTCTGTACTACTGGTAATACAGCATGCTGAGGGGTAGGGGTAGGCCTAGAGGACGTGGACGCGGGCGAGGACGCGGAGGCCCAAGTCAGGGTGTGGGCACAGGCCGAGCCAGTGTGGTGTCCAGGGGTAGAGGCAGGGCCAGACCGAATAATCCACCAACTGTTTCCCAAAGCGCCCCCTCGCGCCATGCCACCCTGCAGAGGCCAAGGTGCTCTAAGGTGTGGCAGTTTTTCACAGAGACGCCTGACGACCGACGAACAGTGGTGTGCAACCTTTGTCGCGCCAAGATCAGCTGGGGAGCCACCACCACCAGCATGTGCAGGCATATGATGGCCAAGCACCCCACAAGGTGGGACGAAGGCCGTTCACCGCCTCCGGTTTGCACCACTGCCTCTCCCCCTGTGCCCCAACCTGCCACTGAGATCCAACCCCCCTCTGAGGACACAGGCACGAGTGCCTACCGGCCAGCACCCACACCCTCACCTCCGATGTCGGCCCCATCCAGCAATGTTTCTCAGCGCAGCATCCAGACGTCGCTAGCGCAACTGTTTGAGCACAATCGCAAGTACGCCGCCATGCACCCGCACGCTCAAGCGTTAAACGTGCACATAGCCAAATTGATCAGCCTGGAGATGCTGCCGTATAGGCTTGTGGAAACAGAGGCTTTCAAAAGCATGATGGTGGCGGCGGCCCCGCGCTACTCGGTTCCCAGTCGCCACTTCTTTTCCCGATGTGCCGTCCCAGCCCTGCACGACCACGTCTCCCGCAACATTGTACGCGCCCTCACCAACGCGGTTACTGCCAAGGTCCACTTAACAACGGACACGTGGACAAGCACAGGCGGGCAGTGCCACTATATCTCCCTGACAGCACATTGGGTAAATTTAGTGGAGGCTGGGACAGAGTCAGAGCCTGGGACCGCTCGCGTCCTACCCACCCCCAGAATTGCGGGCCCCAGCTCGGTGGTGGTATCTGCGGTGGTGTATGCTTCCTCCACTAAACCACCCTCCTCCTCCAACGCAACCTCTGTCTCGCAATCAAGATGTGTCAGCAGCAGCATGTCGCCAGCAGTCGGTGTCGCGTGGCGTGGCAGCACAGCTGTGGGCAAGCGTCAGCAGGCCGTGCTGAAACTACTCAGCTTAGGAGAGAAGAGGCACACGGCCCACGAACTGCTGCAGGGTCTGACAGAGCAGACCGACCGCTGGCTTTCGCCGCTGAGCCTCCAACCGGGCATGGTCGTGTGTGACAACGGCCGTAACCTGGTGGCGGCTCTGCAGCTTGGCAGCCTCACGCACGTGCCATGCCTGGCCGATGTCTTTAATTTGGTGGTTCAGCGCTTTCTGAAAAGCTACCCACACTTGTCATACCTGCTCGGAAAGGTGCGCCGGGTCAGCGCACATTTCCGCAAGTCCAAGACGGACACTGACACCCTGCGGACCCTGCAATATCGGTTTAATCTGCCAGTGCACCGACTGCTGTGCGACGTGCCCACACGGTGGAACTCTGCGCTCCACATGTTGGCCAGACTCTATGAGCAGCGTAGAGTTATAGTGGAATACCAACTCCAACAGGGGCGGCGTAGTGGGAGTCAGCCTCCTCAATTCTTTACAGAAGAGTGGGCCTGGTTGGCAGCCATCTGCCAGGTCCTTGGAAACTTTGAGGAGTCTACCCAGATGGTGAGCGGCGATGCTGCAATCATTAGCGTCACCATTCCTCTGCTATGCCTCTTGAGAAGTTCCCTGCAAAGCATAAAGGCAGACGCTTTGCGCTTGGAAACGGAGGCGGGGGAAGACAGTATGTCGCTGGACAGTCAGAGCACCCTCATGTCTATATCTCAGCGCGTTGAGGAGCAGGGGGAGGAGCATGAGGAGGAGGGGGAAGAGACAGCTTGGCCCACTGCTGAGGGTACCCATGCTGCTTGCCTGTCATCCTTTCAGCGTGTATGGCCGGAGGAGGAGGAGGATCCTGAAAGTGATCTTCCTAGTGAGGACAGCCATGTGTTGCGTACAGGTACCCTGGCACACATGGCTGACTTCATGTTAGGATGCCTTTCTCGAGACCCTCGCGTTACACGCATTCTGGTCGCTACGGATTACTGGGTGTACACACTGCTCGACCCACGGTATAAGGAGAACCTTTCCACTCTCATACCCGAAGAGGAAAGGGGTTCGAGAGTGATGCTATACCACAGGACCCTGGCGGACAAACTGATAGTAACATTCCCATCCGACAGCGCTAGTGGCAGAATGTGCAGTTCCGAGGGCCAGGTATCAGGGGAGGTGCAGAGATCAGGCAGCATGTACAGCGCAGGCAGGGGAACATTCTCCAAGGCCTTTGCCAGCTTTATGGCTCCCCAGCAAGACTGTGTCACTGCTCCCCAGTCAAGGCTGAGTTGGCGGGAGCACTGTAAAAGGATGGTGAGGGAGTACGTAGCCGATCGCACGACCGTCCTCAGTGACGCCTCTGCTCCCTATAACTACTGGGTGTCGAAGCTGGACACGTGGCCTGAACTCGCGCTGTATGCCCTGGAGGTGCTTGCTTGTCCTGCGGCTAGCGTCTTGTCAGAGAGGGTGTTTAGTGCGGCTGGGGGAATCATCACGGATAAGCGTATCCGCCTGTCAACCGACAGTGCCGACAGGCTTACACTCATCAAGATGAACAAAGCCTGGATTTTACCAGACTTCTCTTCTCCACCAGCGGACAGCAGCGATACCTAAGCAATACGTAGGCTGCCCCCGCGGATGGAAGCATTGTTCTCTATCACCATCAAAAACGGGGCCATTTTTGCTTCATCAATCTGTGTATTCTATTCATCCTCCTCCTCCTGCTCCTCCTCCTGAAACCTCACGTAATCACGCCGAACGGGCAATTTTTCTTAGGCCCACAAGGCTCAGTCATATAATGTTTGTAAACAATTTTTATACGTTTCAATGCTCATTAAAGCGTTGAAACTTTCACCTGAACCAATTTTTATTTTAACTGGGCTGCCTCGAGGCCTAGTTACCAATTAAGCCACATTAACAAAGCGATTAATGGGTTTCACCTGCCCTCTTGGTTGGGCATGGGCAATTTTTCTGAGGTACATTAGTACTGTTGGTACACCAATTTTTTGGGGCCCTCGCCTACAGTATAATCCAATTAATTTTTTGCCCACCTGCATTAAAGCTGACGTTACATCAGCTGTGATGGGCAATGCAATGGGATATATTTATGTACCGCCGGTGGCTTCCTGGCACCCACCCATGCTGTGGGTCCACAGGGAGTTGTAACTCCATGTGTACACTTCTAAAGAACCCCAGTCTGACTGGGGCATGCAGTGTGGGCCGAAGCCCACCTGCATTTAATCGGACGTTACCTCAGCTGTGATGGGCACTGCAATGGGATACATTTATGCACAGCCGGTGGGTTCCAGGGAGCCACCCATGCTGTGGGTGCACACAGAATTCCCATTGCGGAGTTGTACCTGCCTGTGACTATTTATAAAAAACCCCGGTCTGACTGGGGCATGCAGACACCTTGACAGAATGAATAGTGTGTGGCACATAGGTTCCCCATTGCTATGCCCACGTGTGCAGCTCCTGATGGTGGTGGCACAGGATTATATTTCTCATTGCCTCTGTACAGCATTGTGGGCTATCGCCCCGCCCCTTTTAAAGAGGGTCGCTGCCTAGCCGTGCCAACCCTCTGCAGTGTGTGCCTGCGGTTCCTCCTCATGGCAGATGCACTTATAAATAGACATGAGGGTGGTGTGGCATGAGTGCAGCTGAAGGCTGCGCAGGGACACTTTGGGGTGCGCTGTGGACACTGCGTCTTGCAGGGGGGGGGGGTTGAGCAGCATGTAACCCAGGAGAAGTGGCAGCGGAGTGTCATGCAGGCAGTGATTGTGCTTTGTTGGAGGTAGTGTGGTGCTTAGCTAAGGTATGCCTTGCTAATGAGGGCTTTTCAGAAGTAAAAGTTGTTGGGAGGGGGGGGGGGCCCACTCTTGCCGCTATTGTGGCTTAATAGTGGGACCTGGGAACTTGAGATGCAGCCCAACATGAAGCCCCTCGCCTGCCCTATCCGTTGCTGTGTCGTTCCCATCACTTTCTTGAATTGCCCAGATTTTCACAAACGAAAACCTTAGCGAGCATCGGCGATATACAAAAATGCTCGAGTCGACCATTGACTTCAATGGGGTTCGTTACTCGAAAAGAACCCTCGAGCATCGCGAAAATTTCGTCCCGAGTAACGAGCACTCGAGCATTTTGGTGCTCGCTCATCTCTATTCATGTTCTTTAAGTAAAATGTTTTTTTTTTATTTTTACACTGTATTCCAAAGAAGTGCTGGAATCCTTCCTCCAAGTCCAGATGCATTAATGCAGCCAGAATATGCTTGTGTGTCACTGACCTTATAACAAGATTCACAGAACTATGCAGTCAGACAGGACACATACCTAGTTCTTAATACTCCAGACAATATATAAAACTAGAGAAAAGAAAGAGTCTTATATTGCCAATAATTCATATGTTTATTAACATACTATTTAAAAACAATTACAACATAGAAGTATCAAAAGTTTCCAAAAATACCAAACGTATCCGATCACAATTATTCCATCATTTTAAAGATGTTTACATAGAAATACATATGTTTGTTCAACTATATATAAATACATGAAGTACATAGGGCATTACAAGAACCAATATTCCCTAAACACTACTCATTAAGAAGCTTAAACAAAGAATGCTCAGCATGTAAAACCTAACATATACTCCATGGATAGTGCAACCTCTTACCCATATTCAAATGAATGTCAGGGATCTAACTCTCCAGATCCCAAAAGTGCATTTCACATTGCTGCTCCCCCAGGGGGCTGAGTATTCAATTTCTTGTGACCCTTTTTATAGTTCCTATTTTCCCAATTAATTAGTGTAATTATGAACAGGTGTTCAGCGTGTGCACAGGGATACAATCGCTAGGATGCCCCACTTCCAGCAATCAGGCAAATGTGTGCATGCATTGATGAATGAACACCTGGACATGTGCAGAAACACCAACAATTGCCCTCCGCTGACCCCAAGCTGAATGGTTCCAATGTGATCTGCACACAATAGCCCAATCTGTATACCAGTGTAAAGCAAAATAGAACAAGCAACTGATAAACCACACAATATTCCCCAATAACATGAACATACAACACATAAATATAAGGCAGGAATATACTGATCGCACCTCTTTGTTGCAATGTTGTCTCATAGGTGCTCCTTGGTGTGCATATACAATTCCCTAGAAGTCAAACCACTGTATATTTTAGAGCATGCACGTGTTACATAATAACCAAAAAATCTAAGGATGAAAACACACTGCCGTAGGCGCAACTTCACTTGCTGGCACGGAGCGGAGTTGTGCCTGAACAGCAGAAATTTCTTATCCCATCACCGGCCATTAAAACTACATGCGGGAAAGAAAAGGCATGTTGTTACGTGTGCTGCTGGGGTCTGTAGTTCTTAGCTTCCTAGGAGCACAGACCTCACAGGGTTAATTGATTGAGCTCCATGGGTGTGGTACTTCCTGCTAGCCAATCTCCTGGATCTGTGCTCACATATAAACCTAGCTCCTGGTCAGTCTCTGTCTGGTGTTCAGGGTGAGCAGTCATGAATCCTTGTCTGTTGAAGTTTGCTGTGTGATCTGTGTCTTGCTTGTTCATGTCCGTTTGTTTGTTTAGATTCTGTCAGTTTTGTGTTAGCTTGCTGTGTGACCTGCTATCTGTGTCCTGTTGCATCATTCTGTATGAACTCTCTCCGGTTCTGCTGGACTCCTGGTTAGTGTAAGGACTAGCAGTATAACCAGGAGTCGGGAAGTGGCCTGCTAGCTTTCATGTTTTGTACAAAATGTCAACTAATACCTGGTATTTATATTCAGCTTATCATCTGTTACTAGTGGTTGCATTTTGGCTGCTGTATACTGTGCATTCTGGCTCTGTGTGTCCTGTTGTTCTGTCCCTGTCATGTGGCATGTGTATGTCTTGTTCTGGTGCGTGGCTCCTAGGATCAACTAGGGCCCAGATCCAAAGACTGCTGGACTGCCCTTATTGGAGCAATGTCCCCGCTTAGGCAGGGCCAGTTCAACCACCCGTGTAGAACAGTCCGCTTTGGTCACGATCGTGTGGGCCCCGTGCCTAGTTTGCCCACACGATCGTAACATAATGCCCCCCCACTTACAAATGGGGGTGCATTATGTTACGATCGTGTGGGCAATCAGCTGTCGTTCAGGATACTAGGAAAGTTGAGCTTACATCCTCCCCCCTTGAATTACCCTTACTAGGAGACAGGGATGGAAGTGATCTGTTGAGATAGATAGATAGATAGATAGATAGATAGATAGATAGATAGATAGATAGATAGATAGATAGATAGATAGATAGATAGATAGATAGATAGAGACTTTAGGCTGTCAGACATTCTATGTGTGTCTCAGTGTCCTTTTTTTATGTTAGCCCATTGAGTATGATGCGGCTACCTTAGTCTCACATGGTTTTGCAACACTGCTGTGTAGTTTGTAAGTAGAGCGTTAAATGCTTTACAGCATCTAGGAAAGCTGGGTACAAATCAGCCTGTATTCTAACGATTTCAAGCTTGCAATCTCAGCGATATCGAGCACTTGGCTAGGCGGATTGCTGTAAAATTGTGGTCAAAGGTAATGGTTGCTTGTCCGGTTGACATGCAGAGTCCAGGAAAGTTTCGTACCAATCACTCCCTCCTCCTCACTATGTGACAGATATCAATCGAGCAACCATTGCCTTCTTATCCTGTACTTCATTTCTGATGTTTACCCGCATCACAATTTGATGGCTGACATTCAGCTTGAAACTACATTTCGCGCAATTCCCTGCTCTGTACTTCCTTTCTGTTTGTGTCCCCACTAAAAAACATTGCCCTGTTATTGGCCAGCAACACAGTCCCAAGAGCTGAGGGGAAAAAACGTTATTAAAGTTTACAATGTGGTTTATAGAGCTGCAGACACAAAATCCAAGGCAGAGCCACATTGTAAACTTTAATAACTTTGGATTACCACTCATCTGAAAACTTTGCATAACTGGAATACACTTTTAAGATTCCTACTTCCTTTATCCATTTTCAGTAGACAATCTGAAATATTAGATGCTAATATGGTATCAGTTTTCAAAATAAGCCAATGTTTAGTTAATGCCGTTTTCATTCCATCTCATCGATCGTTGAAGGTAGATACAAATCTTAGCTGTTTTTCTTCCCAATTTCTCGTATTTGATGGTCATAATGCATTTTCATTTGGTGCAAGCCTGGTTCAGTTGAACAAATATATTTCATACAGCAGAATTGGCTAATTAGAATAACTCGCACTGTTGAAAGCGCATGCGCAGACGATATATGCAGCAATAAATTAGGTGCTTTCCCTTTGTATGTCTGTTTGCGATGACTAATTGACCAGCGGTTCTGACAGGAGCACATGTAATCTAGCAGAGCTGTGTCTGTGCCGCGCCAGTCATGTAGCAGAGCTGTGTCTGTGCCGCCCCAGTCAAGTAGCCAAGCTGTGTCTGTGCCGCCCCAGTCAAGTAGCCAAGCTGTGTCTGTGCCATGCATGTCATGTAGCAGAGCTTTGTCTGTGACGCGCATGTTATGTAGCACAGCTGTGTCTGTGATGCACATCATGTAGCAGAGCTGTGTCTGTGCCGTTCATGTCATGTAGTAGAGCTGTGTCTGTGTTGCGCTTGTTATGCAGCACAGCTGTGTCTGTGATGTGCATGTCATGTAGCAAAGCTGTGTCTGTGCCATGCATGTCATGTAGCAGAGCTGTGTCTGTGCCACGCATGTCATGTAGTAGAGTTGTGTCTGTGCCATGCATGTCATATAGCACAGCTATGTTTGTAACATGTGCATGTAATGTAGCAGAACTGTGTGTGTGACACACGTCATGTAGCAGAGCTGTGTCTGTGCCGTGAACGTAATATAGCAGAGCTGTGTCTGCACCACGCATTTCATGGTGCACAGCAGCGTCTCTAAAGAGCATGTCATGTAGAAGAGCTGTGTATGTGACGCACATGTCATGTAGCAGAGCTGTGGCTGTGATGAACATGTCATGTTGAAGAGCTGTGTCTGTGCCATGCATGTCATGTAGCAGAGCTGTGTCTGTGCCATGAATGTCATGTAGCAGAGCTATGTCTGTGCAATGCATTTCATGGTGCAGAGCAGTGTCTGTGAAGAGCATGTCATGTAGCAGAGCAGTGTCTGTGACGCACATGTCATGTAGCAGAGCTGTGGCCGTGATGCACATATCATGTAGGAGAGCTGTGTCTGTGCTGTGCATGTCATGTAGCAGAGCTATGTCTGTGCCGTGCATTTCATGGTGCAGAGCAGTGTCTGTGAAGAGCATGTCATGTAGCAGAGCTGTGTCTGTGACATGCATGAGTTGAAATATTGCTTGTATGTCTTTAACTTTGGAAGAATACAAGGAGCATCTCCTGTGATGCATTGATTTTACTAAAACCAATCGTGGATGCTGCCCTGTTTACATTACTGAAGTTTACATTAATGTAGCAGAGCTGTGTTTGTGACATGCATGTCATGTAGGAGAGCTGTGTCTGTGACGCCTATGTCATGTAGCAGAGCTGTGTCTGTAATGCGCATGTCATGTAGCAGAGTTGTGTCTGCTATGCACATGTCATGTAGCAAAACTGTGTCTGTCAGGCACATGGCATGTAGCACAGCTGTTTGTGTTATGTGCATGTAGCATGTGTTATTGAACAAACAGATGAAAATCCAAGATCTCCACCTTCCTTCTACTATAATTATAGGTTCTTAATATTTAGACCCCAAATCAGACTAACAAATTTTCACTCTCTTTACCAGATTGTATACAGAACTTACCCTCCTCTTGTTCAGCTCTGGACACCACTGCACTGGCTCCTTATGCTGTCCAGCATTAGGATATTTTGTGCACTTCCACACTCCACACCCTGAGGGCGTCTTCACACTGGCAATAAAATTGTGCAATTTTTGAGCAATGCGAGAGCGAGTGAAAAGGCAGAATTATGAAACCCATGCGATAATGGTTACCTTATTTGTAATGTTTTCACTAGAGATGAGCGAGCGTACTCGGAAAAGCACTACTCGCTCGAGTAATGTGCTTTATCCAAGTATTGCTGTGCTCGGGTCTGAAGATTCGGGTGCCACTGCGGCTGACAGGTGAGTCGCAGGGGAGAGCGGGCGGGAGAGAGGGAGAGAAAGATCTTACCTCCGTTCCTCCCTGCTCTCCCCTGCAGCTCCCCGCTCCATGCCGGCACCCGAATCTTCAGACCCGAGCACAGCGATACTCGGATAAAGCAAATTACTCGAGCAAGTAGTGCTTTTCCGAGTACGCTCGCTCATCTCTAGTTTTCACTTATGTGATGTTGCGAGAAAAAAATAGTGCCGCATGCCCTATCTTTCTGCATTTTGCGTTTTTTTTTTAGCTCCCATGTTTCCCTATGAAGCCTCCTTTTTATCACATCACAAAGAAAGAACTTGCAGTTTTCGTGTGATGCAATACATTTTTAACATTAGAAAGTCTTGTTGACTATCACATTAAAAAATCATGGCAAAATCGTGTGAAAAAAACACACAAGAAAATCGCAAGCGGCAGTGATATTTTTGCGAAAAAAAGCAGCGCTGATGCTCAAAATTGCGATTTTGCCGTGATTTTCTCACAGCAAAATTGCGATGTGAAGGAGCCCTAATGCTAGATGGAGTCAAGACCCAGTGCAGCAGTACCCAGAGCTGAACAACAACTGCAGGCGAGAAGGGTAAGTTAACAAACTATTGTTTATTGGATTAATACAATAGATAACTGCTGGTTTGGGTTTTTCTTGTTTTTTTTTTTCTCCTTGCTGCATTCGCGCCATATTCTTGCACTACCTACCCAGCAATATGATGAAAACCATATATAACAGATTGACTGTGTGAGGGAGGCTGACCTCCTGGAAAACTTGGTTAGTTGAGATGACTGTACATGTTGTACTGTTTATAGGCGAAAGCAGCCATTATCCTATACAATCCCTTTCACCCAATAATGACCTGTGTGTTTTGATCCTAAAGGACCAGACACCTTTTCGGGATTTTACCCATGTGGTAGTTTTACTGCCCTTTTTAGGTTTATTGGAGAGGTAAAAAGTGAAAAATAATTATTTTTTAAAATTTATAGTGGTTTATTTTTTAAATTAGTATATTTATGTTTACATAAAGTTAGGGAATGGCTTCCTCATTTTGTTTTGGACTTTTCATACATAATTTGCATAGTCTTGGAATACAGGGCACATAGGGTGACGGTTTTGGTTGTCTTCAGCTTTGGGTCATTCCCTATTTAATGCATATGTTTTTATTTTATTCTGTAATTTTTTCTTACTTATTTTTGTAACTATTTTTTTTAACTATCTATGACCCCCATTACGTCATATAGGACCTCTGGGGGACATTTACTTACTATTTTTTTTACTATTTCATACTTTTCCACTGTAATTTGGGCATCCATAGGAGCCTCACTTACAAGGGAAACCATCCACTTGTAGGGGCAGTAGTCACAAATACATCTGATTTGGGTCTCTTAGGACCCTCTAGCTCTACTGTGACAGGGAGCACCTGGCAATAACGTGATCAGCTAGGTCAAATAGTGGAAGTAAAACTTCTACTTTCTCTCTTTAGTACATATCACTCAATGTGTGCTATGTAGCTTGTAAAAGATGAAGGCAGAAGCAGTTTTAAAAAAATGCTTCTACCACCTCCTCTGGGACTTCAGCTACGACTAACAACCGAGAACTGACCTGCTCCTGCTTGTTTGAAGAAGCTTTAATCCCGCACCATACTTCTGCTATCATTCAGGATCAAAGCCCAGGACCAAGCACCATAAATTTACTGCGCTTGGTCCTTAGAGGGTTACTACTGTTTTTTTTTTTCTTCATTTGGAGTAAATTTACTTGAACATTTAGCTGCTTATACAAATAATGTAAGTTCTAATTTTATAGTCGTACAATTCATTTATCCGGGACATTAGGAGGATTTTGCAATCCCATCAATATTTCCCTGTAGATTCATCAGAAAAATTCAAAGATTTTCAATTTCTCATGTACTGCAAATCACTTTATATTACATGGGCAGTGGCAGCTAGGCTACAGTACAATTCTTCGGGTCTTTTATACTTCAGCATTTCCATCTACATTTTCTGTTAGGTAAACTGAATATGGAAATGGAAAAACGACTCATGGCAGAATTCAATTACAGAGAGCAAGACTTTCAGAGAGTTAATGGTTGTCTAGTTCAGCTACAAAAAATCTAATGTTTCGGACTGTGTAAAATTACTTTTAAACTCCAGTGATTTTCCTCCAAGCTCAAGCTACTAACATTTGAAAAACACTGCATTAAAGAGGTAACATAGTATTTTAGGCAGAAAAAAGACATATATCCAACTAGTTCAGTCAATAACACCCCACCACCACCACCACCACACACACACATACGCACACACCCATGTTGATCCAGACGAAGGCAAGAAAAAAACTAATGAGGTAGAAGACAATTTTCTTCATTTCAGAGGAAGAAAATTCCTTCCTGGCAATCAGAATAATCCCTGAATCAACAACCATTCTGAAATAGATGGTGATTACAACATGTAATACTCTAAAGTTAAGAAAAGCATGTAGGCCTCTCTTAAACTCTTTTATTGAATTTGCCATCATCACATGCTCAGGCAGAGAGTTCCATAGTCTCACCACTCTTACAGTATAGAACCCCCTTCTATATTAATGTGGAAATATTCTGTCAGGGTTCAGACCAGGGAACTACCATGCCTCAGGTGGCATGTCTCACTGGTGAGCTGTTCAGCCCACCGGACAGCTCCGCTGCCTACCCTTTTGCAGTTCTTGCTCCTGCAACCCAGCTCCTGATTAGCTCCACCCTGCACTGATTAGACACACTATATAAACCTGGGCTTATGTCTCCCTAAGTGCGTGATTATTGTGCTCCCAGCCAGTAGTCAAGCTTTCCCACCAGCTGCTCCTCCATAGTGCTACCTGACATACCCACCCATGTACCAACCTCTGGTGTCCCTGACTATGCTACTCACCAGCTCCTCTGTATCGCAACTGATATCTACCCATGTACTGACCTCTGGCTTCCCTGACAATGCTACCGATACACACTGATTATGACAAAGGGACTCCAATCCTGATTTAGATCATTACACCTTCTTTCCTCTAGACGTAGAGGATGCCCCCTTGTTACAGTCACAGTCCTGGGTATAAACAGATTATGGGAGATATCTCTGTATTGTCCCCTGCTATATTTATCCATAGTTATTAGGTTGCCCCTCAGTCGTCTTTTTTTCCAAACTAAATAATCCCAATTTTGATAACCCCTCTGGGTATTGTAGTCTATACATTTCATTTATTACTTTAGTTGCCCGTCTTTCAACCCGCTCAAGCTCTGATATGTCCTTCTTGAGTACCAGTGCCTAAAACTGTCCATGTATGGTCTGACCAGTGACTTGTAAATAGGAAGATGACACAAGGTTCAAGATATGATGCAGAGACCAGTTTGACGAAATATAGCTCTTTAATAGAACTGGTAAGAACAGGTAGATAAACCTGAAGGGGACAAGCAAATGATTGATAATTGTAATACAGCACTTTAATCTTTAGTAATAAGGACTGACTATCCCTACCTAATGATCACAACCTGTGACAGAGGCGGTAAACAACCTACAGTTGATGCACACCTTACAGATGTTTACTAGAGATGAGCAAGCATACTCGTCCGAGCTTGATACTCGTTCGAGTATTAGGGTGTTCGAGATGCTCGTTACTTGTAACGAGTACCACGCGGTGTTCAGGTTACTTTCACTTTCTTCCCTGAGAAATTTGCGCGCTTTTCTGGCCAATAGAAAGACAGGGAAGGCATTACAACTTCCCCCTGCAACGTTCAAGCCCTATACCACCCCCCTGCAGTGAGTGGCTGGCGAGATTAGGTGTCACCCGAGTATTGAAATCTGCCCCTCCCGCGGCTCGCTACGGATGCATTCTGACATTAGTTCAGGGAAAGTGCTATCGTGTTGGAGCTGCTATAGGGAGAGTGTTAGGAGTATTTTAGGTTTCAAGAACCCCAACGGTCCTTCTTAAGGCCATAAATCTTCTCTATATGCGCTCAATGGGGCCGGCGGCAGCAGCGCCGACCCCATTGAGAACATATAGAAGACAAATCCTTCTTCTCTGCCACAGCTGTAACAGCTGTGGCAGAGAAGAACGATGTTTGCCCATTGAATTCAATGGAGCCAGCAATACAGCAGGTTCCACTGAAAGCAATGGGCTGCCGGCGATCGCAGGATGAATTGTCGGGAAGGGCTTAAATATATAAGCCCTTCCCTGCAATTCATCCAGAAATGTGTTACAATAAAAATATATACCGGCGTATAAGGCGACGGGGCGTATAAGACGACCCCCCAACTGTCACCTTATACGCCGGCAATACAGTGGAGCAAAGAATAAAAATCATTACTTACTTCTTCTGACGTTCTGCGGCGCTCCTGCAGGCTGTCACTCCCTCCTGGTGTTCTGCGATGCTCCTGCAGGCTGTTGCTCCCTCCTGGTTCCCGGCAGAGCATTGATTTCTCTACGAAGGGCTTTAAATCCCTGCCTCCAGAAACACACGTGCCTTCAGCCAATCACAGCCAATGACAATGATGTCATTGAATGGCTGTGATTGGCTGTGTTTCTGGAGGTGGGGATTTCAAGCCCTGCATCCAGAAAGCAATACTCTGCCGTGGACCAGGAGGGAGCAACAGCCTGCAGGAGCGCCGCAGAACGTCAGAAGAACTAAGTAATGATTTTTATTCTTTGCTCCACTGTATTTCCGGCTTATAAGGTGACAGTTGGGGGGTCGTCTTATACGCCCCGTCGCCTTATACGCCGGTATATATTTTTATTGTAACACATTTCTGGATGAATTGCAGGGAAGGGGTTATATATTTAACCCCTTCCCGACAATTCATCCTGCGATCGCCGGCAGCCCATTGCTTTCAGTGGAACCTGCTGTATTGCTGGCTCCATTGAATTCAATGGGCAAACATCGTTCTTCTCTGCCACAGCTGTTACAGCTATGGCAGAGGAGAACGATCTTTACGCTGACAGTGCGGGGGGGCACTCTTGCCGCTATTGTGGCTTAATAGTGGGACCTGGGAACTTGAGATGCAGCCCACCATGTAGCCCCTCGCCTGCCCTATCCGTTGCTGTGTTGTTTCCATCACTTTGTAGAATTGCCCAGATTTTCACAAACGAAAACCTTAGCGAGCATCGGCGATATACAAAAATGCTCGGGTCGCCCATTGACTTCAATGGGGTTCGTTACTCGAAACGAACCCTCGAGCATTGCGAAAATTTCGTCCCGAGTAACGAGCACCCGAGCATTTTGGTGCTCGCTCATCTCTAATGTTTACACATATAACGGAAAAGTCGCATCACGTTTTTAAAGTGAGCAATAGCTCAATAAAGATAGCGGCTTTCCACAAACTGTCAATTTTGGCTGGCATGCAGCTTGAAACTAACTTCTGCACAATTCCCTGCTCTGTATTTCCTATCTGTGGGTGTCCCCACTAAACTCTGCCCTGTTATTGGCCAGTAACACAGTCCTAAGAGCTGAGAGGAAAGAAGCCATCCCTGGTCGTTCCTAGTGAGCAAGCTCAACTGTAGCGCTGGGATGTCTAAAGCTCATATTCCGGACGATGTGCCAGGAGAAGGTGATGGTTTATAGAACTGCAAACACAAAATCCAAAGCAGAGCCACATTGCAAACTTTAATAATTTTGATTACCATTCATCTGACAACTTTGCATAAGTGGAATACCCTTTTAAGATTTCTACTTCTTCTATCCATCTTCAGTAGACAATCAGAAATATTAGACGCCAATATGGTATCAGATTTCAAAATAAGCCAATGTTTAGTTAATGCTGATTTTATTCGTTTTCATCGACCATTGAAGATCTTATTAGTTTTTCTTCTGAATTTCTCGTATTTGATGGTCATAATACATTTTCATTTAGTGTAACCCTAGTTTTTCTCTAACCATTTATGTGCACCTACAACTGTGCCATCTATCCAGAACTCTCCGCTCAAGGTCCTGTGTCTGTTGTTTAAATGTTGCTTCAGTTGAACAAACGCATTTCTTACACCAAAATTGGCCAATTAGAATAACTCGCACTGTGGAGAACATATGTGCAGACGATGTATGCAACAGTGAATTCACACAAGTGCTTTTCCTTTGTATGTCTGTTTGCATTGACTCATTATATTGAACAAATAGCTGAAAATTCAAGAACTCTACATTCCCTGTCATATAATTATAGGTTAACTTAATATTTAGACCCAAAATGAGACTAAAATAATGTTCAGTCTTTAGACCAGATTCTATACAGAACTTACCACAAACTTTCAATATTTAATGAAGAGTTTTCCGAGAAACCAAGGCACAACAAGGAAAAAGATAAAAAACAGTGTTTAGCAAAAACGTTTGTCTATGCAAATAATCACAAGAAGGCCCTCCTTTTACATTACCAAATAAAAAGGATACCTTTATTAAGGATCCTTGATTCTGAATATCACCTTTATAGCAGTCCTAATGCCGCTCTCTCCCATGGACAGAATTATGGAAACAGCAAAAGTATCAGTTCTACACTGTTTCTGAAACTACTATAGTGAGGAAATATCATTTATGGAATGAGATGGGAATACCCCTTTATCTATATGCTTTACGTGATCTACCAACATGTCTGTGTACCATGCATCGTTGCCAGTAAGCTGCTATTGTTTTGCTTGTTACATCAGATTTCCATAATAATGTATTTTTAAAAAGTTTTCTTCATGAACTATCCAATGTACTTGTACATTCAGCTCAGTCAAGCGAGTATATTGTTTTATTTGTGGATGCGACATAAGAAGCTGTCTGAAACCTCCAGCAAATTCTCACTGTAAAAGAATTGCTTAAAAGGAAGTTTAAAGGTACCCATACACATAAGAGGAAAGTAAGCTGAACAGTCCGCTTTCAGCAAGATCGTCCAACTACTGTATCTTGCTTGTACAGAGGATGTCCCAACTCTTTCTCGATGGCTGATGTAGAATAAAAAAATACCATAAGGTATAATGTTCTATGGTCAAATAGTCAAATCTGGAACATGTGTACTTTTATGTAGTGTTTAACACTATATTTCATAGAAGGAACATCATACCAACAGATGATGGTGGTAGTGTTTCAGTCACAAATGGCGGTGGTACTGTGGCAACTTAATGTTAATGTGAACATTATGAGTTCTCCACAAAATTGTCTAAGGGAAATATCAACTGTAGAGATGAGCGAGCACCAAAATGCTCGGGTGCTCGTTACTCGGGACGAAATTATCGCGATGCTCGGGGATTCGTTTCGAATAATGAACCCCATTGAAGTCAATGGGCGACCCGAGCATTTTTGTATTTCGCCGATGCTCGCTAAGGTTTTCATGTGTGAAAATCTGGGCAATTCAAGAAAGTGATGGGAACGACACAGCAACGGATAGGGCAGGCGAGGGGCTACATGTTGGGCTGCATCTCAAGTTCACAGGTCCCACTATTAAGCCACAATAGCGGCAAGAGTGCCCCCCCCCCCCAACAATTTTTACTTCTGAAAAGCCCTCATTAGCAAAGCATACCTTAGCTAAGCACCACACTACCTCCAACAAAGCACAATCACTGCCTGCATGACACTCCGCTGCCACTTCTCCTGGGTTACATGCTGCCCAACACCCCCCCCCCCCCCCCACGACCCAGTGTCCACAGCGCACACCAAACTGTCCCTGCCCAGCCTTCAGCTGCCCTCATGCCACGCCACACTCATGTCTATTTATAAGTGCGTCTGCCACAGGAAAAGCAGGCACACACTGCAGAGGGTTGGCACGGCTAGGCAGCGACCCTCTTTAAAAGGGGCGGGGCGATAGCCCACAATGCTGTACAGAAGCAATGAGAAATATAATCCTGTGCCACCGCCATCAGGAGCTGCACACGTGGGCATAGCAATGGGGAACTTATGTGCCACACACTATTCATTCTGTCAAGGTGTCTGCATGCCCCAGTCAGACCTGCATAGACACAGGCAGGTACAACTCCCTATTGTGAAGTCCCTGTGGACCGACAGCATGGGTGGCTCCCTGGAACCCACCGGCGGTACATAAAAATATCCCATTGCATTGCCCAACACAGCTGAGGTAGTAATGTGCTTAATGCAGGTGGGCTTCGGCCCACACTGCATGCCCCAGTCAGACTGGGGTTCTTTAGAAGTGGAAACAGATGCATTTATAATTCTCTGTGGACCCACAGCATGGGTGGGTGCCAGGAAGCCACCGGCGGTACATAAAAATATCCCATTGCATTGCCCAACACAGCTGAGGTAGTAATGTTGTGCTTAATGCAGGTGGGCTTCGGCCCACACTGCATGCCCCAGTCTGACTGGGGTTCTTTACAAGTGGAAACAGATGCATTTATAATTCCCTGTGGACCGACAGCATGGGTGGCTCCCTGGAACCCACCGGCGGTACATAAAAATATCCCATTGCATTGCCCAACACAGCTGAGGTAGTAATGTCGTGCTTAATGCAGGTGGGCTTCGGCCCACACTGCATGCCCCAGTCAGACTGGTAATATGTACCATAACAGTAACCTCGTTGGTGGTAATGTGGTGGTGACTGCGGACCTGGTAGCGCGGTTTAATGTAGTTGGTTTTCGGAATGTGGCCAGGATTAAGTGGGCCGTGGCGGGGGGATGGTGGTGGTGCTCTCTTGTTGTGTCGTTAAAGGTGAAATTCTTGGAATGCCACCAGACGGACCAATGCAAAGGTATTTGCCAAGAATGTTTTCATTGTTGGAGGAGGAAGGGGATGTTTTGGAGACACTATGTGTCCTCTACACGTGTCCGTTGTTATATGCACCTTAACAGTAACAGCGTTGGTGGGAAATGGCCTCGCCGCCATCATGTCTTTGTGAAGCCTCTGTTTCCACACCCCAGTGACATACCATTAGCAGCGGTATAGGCAGAGCCTAGAATTATTAACATTTCAGCGGTAGCATTAGGGACAGGCCCCACTAACATATCACTAGCAGCAGTATAGGGGGAGCGCAGTCTTAGTTCCATTTCAGTAATAGTAGCACTCAAGACAGGCCCCAGTAACATTCCCATTGCAGCAGTTTAGGGAGATAACAGTCTCTTTCACATTTCAGTAGCTGCAGTATAGACAAGGCCCCAGTTACATTTATGTAGCTAAAGTGTAGGCCAACCACACACACCTTTCTGTACCATGAGTGCAGGTGAAGAACATAGAAATTACTATGATTACACTGTAGGTGAGGGCCCAAAAAAATTGGTGTACCAACAGTACTAATGTACCTCAGAAAAAATTGGCCATGCCCAACCAAGATGGCAGGTGAAACCCATTAATCGCTTTGGTTAATGTGGCTTAAGTGGTAACTAGGCCTGCAGGCAGCCCAGTTTAACGAAAAATTCGTTCAAGTTAAAGTTTCAACGCTTTTAAGAGCATTGAAACGTATAAAAATTTTTAAGAAAAATTATATGAGTGAGCCTTGTGGCCCTAAGAAAAATTGCCCGTTCGGCGTGATTACGTGAGGTTTCAGGAGGAGGAGCAGGAGGAGGAGGAGGATGAATATTATACACAGATTGATGAAGCAGAAATGTCCCCGTTTTGGATGGTGAGAGAGAACGATGCTTCCATCCGCGGGTGCAGCCTACGTATTGCTTAGGTATCGCTGCTGTCCGCTGGTGGAGAAGAGAAGTCTGGGGAAATCCAGGCTTTGTTCATCTTGATGAGTGTAAGCCTGTCGGCACTGTCGGTTGACAGGCGGGTACGCTTATCTGTGATGATTCCCCCAGCCGCACTAAACACCCTCTCTGACAGGACGCTAGCGGCAGGACAAGCAAGCACCTCCAGGGCATACAGCGCGAGTTCAGGCCACGTGTCCAGCTTCGACACCCAGTAGTTGTAGGTGGCAGAGGCGTCAGGGAGGACGGTCGTGCGATCGGCTACGTACTCCCTCACCATCCTTTTACAGTGCTCCCGCCGACTCAGCATTGACTGGGGAGCGGTGACACAGTCTTGCTGGGGAGCCATAAAGCTGTCCAGGGCCTTAAAGACTGTTGTACTGCCTGTGCTGTACATGCTGCTCGATCTCCGCACCTCCCCTGCTACCTGGCCCTCGGAACTGCGCCTTCTGCCACTAGCGCTGTCGGATGGGAATTTTACCATCAGCTTGTCCGCCAGGGTCCTGTGGTATAGCAACACTCTCGAACCCCTTTCCTCTTCGGGAATGAGAGTGGAAAGGTTCTCCTTATACCGTGGGTCGAGCAGTGTGTACACCCAGTAATCCGTAGTGGCCAGAATGCATGCAACGCGAGGGTCACGAGAAAGGCATCCTAACATGAAGTCAGCCATGTGTGCCAGGGTACCTGTACGCAACACATGGCTGTCTTCACTAGGAAGGATCCTCCTCCTCCTCCTCCTCCTCAGGCCATACACGCTGAAAGGATGACAGGCAAGCAGCATGGGTACCGTCAGCAGTGGGCCAAGCTGTCTCTTCCCCCTCCTCCTCATCCTCCTCATGCTCCTCCTCCTCCTGAACGCGCTGAGATATAGACAGGAGGGTGCTCTGACTATCCAGCGACATACTGTCTTCCCCCGGCTCTGTTTCCGAGCGCAAAGCGTCTGCCTTTATGCTTTGCAGGGAACTTCTCAAGATGCATAGCAGAGGAATGGTGACGCTAATGATTGCAGCATCGCCGCTCACCACCTGGGTAGACTGCTCAAAGTTTCGAAGGACCTGGCAGATGTCTGCCAACCAGGCCCACTCTTCTGAAAATAATTGAGGAGGCTGACTCCCACTGCGCCGCCCATGTTGGAGTTGGCATTCCACTATAGCTCTACGCTGCTCATAGAGCCTGGCCAACATGTGGAGCGTAGAGTTCCACCGTGTGGGCACGTCGCACAGCAGTCGGTGCACTGGCAGATTAAACCGATGTTGCAGGGTGCGCAGGGTGGCAGCGTCCGTGTGGGACTTGCGGAAATGTGCGCAGAGCCGGCGCACCTTTACGAGCAGGTCTGACAAGCGTGGGTAGCTTTTCAGAAAGCGCTGAACCACCAAATTAAAGACGTGGGCCAGGCATGGCACGTGCGTGAGGCTGCCGAGCTGCAGAGCCGCCACCAGGTTACGGCCGTTGTCACACACGACCATGCCCGGTTGGAGGCTCAGCGGCGCAAGCCAGCGGTCGGTCTGCTCTGTCAGACCCTGCAGCAGTTCGTGGGCCGTGTGCCTCTTATCTCCTAAGCTGAGTAGTTTCAGCACGGCCTGCTGACGCTTGCCCACCGCTGTGCTGCCACGACGCGCGACACCGACTGCTGGCGACGCGCTGCTGCTGACACATCTTGATTGCGAGACAGAGGTTGCGTTGGAGGAGGAGGAGGAGGGTGCTTTAGTGGAGGAAACATACACCGCCGCAGATACCACCACCGAGCTGGGGCCCGCAATTCTGGGGGTGGGTAGGACGTGAGCGGTCCCAGGCTCTGACTCTGTCCCAGCCTCCACTAAATTCACCCAATGTGCTGTCAGGGAGATGTAGTGGCCCTGCCCGCCTGTGCTTGTCCACGTGTCCGTTGTTAAGTGGACCTTGGCAGTAACCGCGTTGGTGAGGGCGCGTACAATGTTGCGGGAGACATGGTCGTGCAGGGCTGGGACGGCACATCGGGAAAAGTAGTGGCGACTGGGAACTGAGTAGCGCGGGGCCGCCGCCGCCATCATACTTTTGAAGGACTCCGTTTCCACAACCCTATACGGCAGCATCTCAAGGCTGATAAATTTGGCTATGTGGACGGTTAACGCTTGAGCGTGCGGGTGCGTGGCGGCGTACTTGCGCTTGCGCTCAAACACTTGCGCTAGCGACGGCTGGATGGTGCGGTGCGAGACATTGCTGGATTGAGCCGAGGACAGCGGAGGTGAGGGTGTGGGTGCAGGCCAGGAGACGGTAGTGCCTGTGTCCTCAGAGGGGGGTTGGATCTCAGTGGCAGGTTGGGGCACAGGGGGAGAGGCAGCGGTGCAAACCGGAGGCGGTGAACGGCCTTCGTCCCACCTTGTGGGGTGCTTGGCCATCATATGTCTGCGCATGCTGGTGGTGGTGAGGCTGTTGGTGGTGGCTCCCCGGCTGATCTTAGCGCGACAAAGGTTGCACACCACTGTTCGTCGGTCGTCAGGCGTCTCTGTGAAAAACTGCCAGACCTTAGAGCACCTTGGCCTCTGCAGGGTGGCATGGCGCGAGGGTGCGCTTTGGGAAACAGTTGGTGGATTATTCGGTCTGGCCCTGCCTCTACCCCTGGCCACCGCACTGCCTCTTGCAACCTGCCCTGCTGCTGCCCTTGCCTCCCCCTCTGAAGACCTGTCCTGAGTAGGCGTTGCAAACCAGGTGGGGTCAGTCACCTCATCGTCCTGCTGCTCTTCCTCCGAATCCTCTGTGCGTTCCTTCCTTGGACTTACTGCCCTTACTACTACCTCACCAATAGACAGCTGTGTCTCATCGTCATCGTCCTCCTGACCCACTGAAAGTTCTTGAGACAGTTGCCGGAAGTCCCCAGCCTCATCCCCCGGACCCCGGGAACTTTCCAATGGTTGGGCATCAGTGACGATAAACTCCTCTGGTGGGAGAGGAACCACTGCTGCCCAATCTGAGCAGGGGCCCGAGAACAGTTCCTGGGAGTCTTCCCGCTCCTGAGCATGTGTCATTGTAGTGGAGTGAGGAGGCTGGGAGGAAGGAGGAGCAGCAGACAGAGGATTCGGATTTGCAGCAGTGGACGGCGCAGAACTGTGGCTGGACGATAGGTTGCTCGAAGCACTTTCTGCCATCCACGACAGGACCTGCTCACACTGCTCATTTTCTAATAAAGGTCTCCCGCGTGGACCCATTAATTGTGCGATGAATGTGGGGACGCCAGAAACGTGCCTCTCTCGTAATCGCGCAGCAGTCGGCTGCGATACACCTGGATCAGGAGTTCGGCCTGTGCCCACACCCTCACTTGGCCCTCCGCGTCCTCGGCCGCGTCCACGTCCTCTAGGCCTACCCCTACCCCTCAGCATGCTGTATTACCAGTGATTTGATTTCCCAGGCAGGAAATAAATTGGCGCAAGCCTGCTGTTAAACGTAGCTGGCTGCGTATGATTTCTTTACGTTCTCCACCCACCACACACGTACCCAGAACGCTGAGGACTGTCAGTGGCAGGCCAAATAGAATGTTTTCCCTTTTTTTTTTAAAGAAAAGGCCCACTGACTATATTCAATCAGATAAGAAATGTGTTCCACAGAACTGCAGTGTTATATGAAGTGCAGCAGAGCGGTGATTTTTCCCAGGCAGGAAATAAACTGGCGCAAGCCTGCTGTTAAACGTAGCTGGCTGCGTATGATTTCTTTACGTTCTCCACCCACCACACACGTACCCAGAACGCTGAGGACTGTCAGAGGCAGGCCAAATAGAATGTTTTCCCTTTTTTTTAAAGGAAAGGCCTACTGCGTATATTCAATCAATAATAAATATGTCTTCTGGCCCTGCAAATGTGTCACAGAACTGCAGGGTTGCAGAGTTATTAACTACAGCAGAGCAGTGATTTCCCAGGCAGGAAATAAATTGGCGCAAGCCTGCTGTTAAACGTAACTGGCTGCGTATGATTTCTTTACGTTCTCCACCCACCACACACGTACCCAGAACGCTGAGGACTGTCAGAGGAAGGCCAAATAGAATGTTTCCCTTTTTTTTTAAAGAAAAGGCCCACTGACTATATTCAATCAATAATATATGTCTTCTGGCCCTGCCTACACAATTCTGTCCCTGTAGTATTACTGCAGGGCGCAATGCTCTGCACAGCCAATTTTGAAAAAAAAAAAAAATGCAACACTGCTAACAGCAGCCTGCACAGTACTGCACACGGTTAAATGTGGCCCTAAGAAGGACCGTTGGGGTTCTTGAAGCCTACACTCACTCCTAACACTCTCCCTGCCTTACCACCACTTCTGTCCCTGTAGTATTACTGCAGGGCGCAATGCTCTGCACAGCCGATTTTGAAAAAAAAAAATGGGCAACACTGCTAACAGCAGCCTCCACACTACTGCACACGGATAGATGTGGCCCTAAGAAGGACCGTTGGGGTTCTTGAAGCCTACACTCACTCCTAACACTCCCCCTACAGCAGCTCCAACACAACAGCACTTTCCCTCAGCTAACTCACAAGGCATCTGAGGCGAGCCGCGGGAGGGGCCGACTTTTATACTCGGGTGACATCTGATCTCCCCAGCCACTCACAGCAGGGGGGTGGTATAGGGCTTGAACGTCACAGGGGGAAGTTGTAATGCCTTCCCTGTCTTTCAATTGGCCAGAAAAGCGCGCTAACGTCTCAGAGATGAAAGTGAAAGTAACCCGAACACCGCGTGGTGCTCGTTAAGAGTAACGAGCATCCCGAACACCCTAATATTCGCCTGAGCATCAAGCTCGGACGAGTACGTTCGCTCATCTCTAATCAACTGTGACCTTAGAAGATTAGTCACTCGCTTTGAATAGCTGTTATTTCACACAATGCAAGTAGTGTCACACTTAAGAATTCAGTCCACAACCAAAAAACTCTCTTCAAATAGGCTTCTGCCTAATTTATTCCATAACAGCAATTGTATATAGCACTTTGTATATTGACATTACATAGGAATAAAACAAATCCTGGCCATCTGGACTTTAACTAAGCATTATGATTTCCCTTACTATCAGGCCTAGTGCTTCAGAAATGTCACATGAGCATAAATCATATATCATCAGTCCTTTCTACCAGCACAGGGTGCATCTAATACACTGTTGTGGCTTGCGATATACAAATACAAGCATAATGAGGCTGCTCTACTTCAGAGAACCCTTCCCTGCTGACCCTTTTCCGATAATATTGTTCTTTAGTAGTTCAAGCTCATCATTACAGTGTCTACATTGTCATGCATCGAAGATTAATTGGGTTTTACAACAGGACACTGGTCAAAAGTGCAAAAGCAAATCTACATTAGAAATAATGAGGAGAAACAAAAGAGAAGTTTTGAAGTAGAATAGTCAATGCCTTAACCTGAAACCAACAGAATTGCTGGGCATAACTTGACATGAACAGCTAATGCACAAAAACCTAATATGTCTATGTTATGGCAGAGAAGAGTTGGTTAAAATCCCTAACAGCAATGTGAAAGACTCAAGGCAAATTACGGGAAGAGTGGTTGTAATTTACTCAGTTGCTTGCTTGAGTAACAAAGGCAGAAATTATATTTTCACATGGGTGACATTAGAATTAGATAACTTTACAACTGATCTCCAACTGTGTGATGGGACTACTTAGGTTCTGCTTGTCCAACATTGCTTTGTGTGTAAGGATACAAAGAAATTCAATATTCTAGAGAACATCTGGAAAAGGGCATCTGTTTTCTAGTAGTGTAAGTACCATAAGGAAACAGTCCTATATAGAGAAAAATTACATTTGGCAGAAAAACATGCCAACATGGAAATAGATTTCTTATTGGCTGCACAATTTTTCAGGTAAACAGTAGTTTTACTTGAAAGTTGTGCATCCTATGGCCAAGGTCTGTTTCCATTGGATATTTTTTTCTTCAGTAAATAGAACTGCATTTTATGTTTAACTTTGGGTTCATTTATGTTAAAGGGGTTTTCTGGGTTATTTCTATCGATGACCTATCCTTTTTGTTAGTGTGGCCTATCCTTAGGATAGGTCATCATCAATAGTTAATTGACTGGGATTAGAGATGAGCGAGCATACTCGCTAAGGACAATTGCTCGATTGAGCATTGTCCTTAGCGAGTATCTCCCAGCTCATCTCTAAAGATTCGGCTGTCAGCGCGGGTGACAGGTGAGTTGTGGCAGTCAGCAGGGGAGAGCGGGAGGGAGAGAGGGAGAGAGAGATCTCCCCCTCCGTTCCTCTTCGCTCTCCCACACAGCTCCCCGCCCGAATCTTTGCTCCCAAGCAGGCAGGTACTTGCTAAGGCCAATGCTTAATCGAGCAATTGCCCTTAGCGAGTATGCTCGCTCATCTCTAACTGGGATCCACCACTTGGGATCACTGATGATCAACTGTTCAGGTACCTGCTGTCAGCGCCAAAGCACAGCATACAGAGCAGAAGTAGATTGCTCTGACCAAGCTCTCACGCAGCACTCACTAATTTTAATTAATGCCACCATCCTGAGTGGCGGAACACAGTTGATCATCTACTGATGACTTATCCTGAGGATAGCTCATCAATAGAAACAGCCTGGAAAAGACCTTTAAGTTATATTCACAGGAAGCAGATTTTTTTTTTTGCAGAAACATATGTCTAATGCCATTAATTGAAGTTGGCAGAAATCCATGCACATGCTGTTGAAACACCCCATTCAGATTCATGGTACTGATTTTTACAGTAATTTCTACAACATAACTACTGTGTGGGAACATACCCTTATATAGATAGCAGCCTTCTCCCCTGTCAGATCAGAAGGACAAAGAGTAGAGCAAACTACTCTTAGAGAGAGTTGTATGACCATGCCAGGGGATTGTGGAGATCAGGAGCTCTTTTCAATAGTAAGTGGGAACAGGAACAACAGCTAGTCAGAGAGATAACTGTCTAGTATTGAGTGGGCCTTGTTATACTACACAGCCTCTGAGATGAGAAGGCAGCTGAGCTTGTGCACACTCATGAAAGAGACTAGCTAATTAGTGCCAGAAACTCGCATGTAGGAGAGCCTGCAAGCCAAGTATGAGGCTTTCTAAATGCATGAAAAGGAAAACTCAATGTAAAAAAACTGTATGTGATGTAATGTGGTCACGACCTACACAAAGCTCATTGCTTTAGTGTTCAAATGCACCACTTCTCCAAATGGTCTCATGACCAGTGGTCAGCGCATCACAGCATCATGTGACCAAAACAACGGTCTCCCCTCTGGCTTGTAATCCTATGTTTTATCTCGCATCTAGCTCATATGCTATGAAGGCATGAAAAATACAATGGATACTGGGTTTGGTATGTGAAGATGGAGGAGAGGAAGGGGTTTAAACTCTTTCCAATCCAAATTGTATCCTGGTTTTCCTAGGGGGCTTACCCTTTTTCTGCTGTTATACAATGGCGCTATTTGCTGGCTAAAGCCAGTACTACATGAGCTGAAATGTTGGATAAGCTCTGACAGCACAGAAGCTGGCAATATACAGTAAGAACCCCGACGGACGTCTTCCAACATTGGAGCTGTACAGCCTTAAATCATAATGTCGTCAGACGTCAGACAGTGGATCGGAAAGAGTTAACTGTGTTGAGAGGGACGAGGGAGGTATGAAAGAGAATAAAAGATATGCTCCTTTCATCTGGTTTTCTGAGCTGAACAGACTGCTGTGGTCACATTGTGTGAGGGTACAGGGCTCAGATTTTGTGTCTCCATTTTCCTTCAGAGGCACCATAGTGCTGCTATCCTCATACTTAGGCATGGGGTGACAGCAGGGGCTCATGTCCCAATTCTAGCAAGACCAGTGTGGGAGAGGGCTGAGTATGAAAGTATGGTTGATTGGTTGATTGGTAACAGTAATATGGAGGTTCTGAGAATAGGTCACAGAGGATACAAGAGACAACACGGATGCATGCAAACCGGAAACAGTTCTACAACTCCCATTTCCAGGGAACGTCAAACTGTAAAGTCTATACCCGCTTGTCAAATAATTTTAGTACAGGATTCTCTGCCCATTTATTGGTGAATTCAAGTACAGTTAACAGGTTTGGTCACACTGCTTACCTGGGCACCAAAGTATCAGGCTTCTAATATTGTTGACAGATGGGAGGGGAAATGAGTAACTAGTCAACTCTTCTCAGTTTGGCATCTTGCTGGATCCTTCCTTCCATATCATCTGATCATGTGTCTAAGGCTGACACTGCGCACTGCAGACTGACCACTTCCAGTGGTCTTTCTACTCAGAGGCCTGCTCCTCATTTCTGCCTCCTCTTAAAGCCACAAATATCAGTAAATAAACATTTTAACAATAAAACATGTAACAAGAGCCATACCCTCTTATAACGCAACAGGAGAAAAAGTGGAACAACGCATCTTAATACCAAAGCAGTCAGTTCTATGTAAATAGTGTCTACATCATGGTAAATACACTAAGCACATTAAATAATGCAAGGTTCTTGGTATATAATTTGATCAAACGTTGGTAGATGGGCCAATATGGCTTGATCAAATTAAATACCAAGAACCTTCCATTATTTAATGTGGTAAGAGTATTGATTATAGGTACTTATACATCTGATAGCAACTGTATTTTGTGTGCTGTTGCCACTTTTTAGTTTCTGCTTCTATTGTATGTTGCAGCCATGGTTTAACGTGCACCTATGGATTTCTATTGGGAAGTGCTGACCTGTTTTATCTTTTTTAGTGTCTACATCATGTTACTGTTCTCAACAAGAAAAAACAAGTAATTTTGTAGATATGATACTAGAGATGAGCGAGTATACTCGTTAAGGCGATTTATTCGAGAGAGCATCGAGTAACTCGGGGGGGCTGCGGGGGTGAGCAGGGGGTTGCTGAGGAGATCGGGAGGGAGAGAGAGAGATCTCTCTCACTCTCCACCCCGCTCCCCTCCGCCCCCCCCCCCCCCCCCCCAAATCTTCAGGGATGAGCCAGCAGTTACTCGAAAAAGGCGATGCTCTCTCGAGTAAATCGCCTTAACGAGTATGCTCGCTCATCTCTACATGATACCTTTTAATGAATAACAAAAATACATAATATTATAGTGAGCTTTCCTTCTGCTTCGGGTTTTTCCTCAAGCTTAAATGCATAAAAGAGTCTTTACCTAAAAATCCCTTTAGAGCCAAACTTGTGGGATTTGTAAATGGTTAATTTAGTAGAAAAAGAGATATGTGTTTGAAATGACCATAACATTGCATACACAGTCAAAGACTCAAATTATCTTTGGCCCTAATCCATTATTATTTGCTTGCTATTCCCAACATATGCCGCTGTGATGTATTCAATTGTCATTCACATTATAGCTCTGTAGGAGCTGGTTTGTAAATCTACAAGACTCTGATGAAGCAGAGATGTGAAAACCTGCTGACACTGCTACCAGCATCTGACACTGTAGAGCTAATGCTGTCATATATTGTAACCGTAATGCATGCCTTTTACCATTTTACAGCACTGTATCTTGTTAAATTGAAGAGTGTGGTTTATGCAGAACATGTAGAGGTGGTTTTGGGTCATTGACTTTAATTATAGTTCTGTAGACAATAAGTGCCCCAGCCCCCTTTAAGCCATGACCTCTGTTCTCTTCGTACCAAGAGGATGCAAGATCTGTGTGATATCATATATAGTATGTTGCATTAATATATCTAATGTGCATCTCCAAATAAATTTCCTGAGCCATCTAGCTCTCAGCGCGGACTGCAAGGCTTACATTATTTAAGTTTCCAGATGTTAATGAATGAGGCTTAATACTGACAGGGGTCTCATAAGTATAAAACATCTATCAATCTTAAATGCTTCAGGCGTCCACCAACTCCCTGCTACAAAACACTCAGTGTAAACCAAAAGCAAACCAATTAATGAGGTCTTTGATAATGTCGGATCTTCTCTGAATTGTGAATTATTCATCCTAAGTAAACACCCCAAAGCACAGGGTAGGGTTTACGTTGGCAGATTAGTTTCTATCAAAGGGAATTGGAGAGTTCTGGAATTACTTTAAGAGACACTTGAGCTACAAATAGGAAAATTTCCCCTTTCTCAGCAATGGTCTACATGCATATAATATGCCATAGATAAAGAGAGACTTCAAAGGTATGAGAACAGAAGGGAAGAGTCTGACTTATGGAACGCTGACATGCACTGTATATGTTGTACTATACACATACAAGACCTTCCAACTTTCTGGTGTGCACTGGTGTTCCACCTTCAACCTCACCAATTGGGATCTGGTCTTCACTGCAGGGAACCCCACACCATTAGCACAGTTGTAGACTTAGTTACGTGGCAGCTGACACAAGCAGGTCAGGGTTACTAAAATATGGTACCCAAGGAGCAGGCAGAGATGCGATCGTATAACAGAGCTGTGTTAGGGCTGGCCAGGGCAGATAGACAGGGATTCCCTACGCCAACCCTCTCCCGTGTCTCTACCTACTTGCCCCCCTGGGCTAAGCCCCAGGGCAACAACTGGGCGACGGTCCCTGCATTGCACTAGTGTCAGGGATCCAAGGAAGGAGGGACTGGGAAACCAACAGGTGGGAACCGTGTGCTGACGAGGGCAGAGAGGCGCAAACCAGAGAATAGTCAGGAAACCAGCCAGGTCAAAACCAAAAGGTCACGAGCAAGGTAGAAGCAAAGGCAGAAGCAAAGTCAGAAAACAAGCAGAGGTCTAAGCACAAAAGTCAGGTCACAGAATGCGGGTGTAGTCAGTAATTACTTTAATGGTGACCAGACCTCACCAGAAAGCGGGACAAAAGCAGGACAAATGTCCCGAAAGCGGCACAAATACCTGTCTCGCTGTGGTCCCGGCAGAAAGCGGGACACTGGGTCCCAAGGCATGACTGTCCCACCTATATCGTGATGTCTGGTCACCTTACCATAGCTGAGGTAGCTTGGGTGGTTGTCCCTGAGCTTCATGCCTGTCTAATGCTGCCACCCTCCTTTAACACCTACTGTATAACATTTGTTCACTGTCCATCTTTATGGCCAGCAGCCACAGTCTCTCCTCCTCTCAAATCTAATAAGATGGGGAAGCTGTCTAAGGAAAACGCAGGTACACAGCATCAAAGCCATCCATAGTCACTTCTGTCAGGCGCTCCACCAATGTACTGCAGTCTTCTCCATTTTAGGGTTTGCTGACTGGCTGCCCCTCTGCTATGATGGATTTAGGATTGAGTTTGAGGAGGGATGGAAACAACATAAACTATGGTTTCACACACACACTGTCAGCCATATAAGTAGAAAATATGAAGCAGTCGAGGCATCAAACACCAAATCAGACCCAAAAATAAATTCAGACCTCTGACCAGACCCCCCTTCACCCCTCAGTCAGTGCACCACTAGGGATAACACACATGGCATGGGCTAGCTGGTAGCAATTGGCACTTCGGTACATGCACATGTTGTAGGACTTCTACGTAGAACTCATAATATATATTGAGTTTTATATCTCATACAAATATATAGAAATGCAGTATGCTATTAGCAAAGATTTACTAAATACAGTGCACAATACCAAAAAAGAGGAGTTCATTACGTGAGCCAAATTTATTATGTGTTTTAGAGCAGTGGTGCCCAACCACCAGTCCGCGGACCAAGACCAGGCCGTTGGGTTTTTATTCCCGGTCCGCGGCACCATCGGCTGCTCACCACATTAGTAGTGAATACCGGCAGGGGCCGCGGGTCCCCTGCCGATATTCACTAAGCAGTGCTACTAGCGGCACTGATCCTGGTGCACACTGTGACATCAGTTTGCAGCCAGGATCCTTCTCCCCCCCTACCCTGATGTCTCCTACTTGGTTCCGTGAGAGCAGGGGGAGGAGGCGTCCGGCAGCACACTGATGTTACAGTGTGCACCGGGATTGGCGCCACTAGCAGTGCCGAGCAAAGGAGTAGCAGCGCTTGCAAGAGGAGGAAGGGGTAAGTATATGGGTCTCACAGGGGGTGCTATTAGTACTGGGGCTGATATAGGGGATACTATTAGTAATAGTGTCCCCTATATCGGCCTTAGTAGTAATAGCATTACTATTGAAGCCCTGAAACCCTGCCCCCACATGACCAAAGCCCATGAAGAAAATGAAGAGATCAACTCCGATCAGAAAGGTCACTATGCTTCACTGAATGTAAATGCTTATTCTCCCTCAGACTGTTTGTGATCAGTACTGTAGTCACTAATACGACCAAAGTGGTGATGGGTTGTAACATTCTTGTATGTGAAACAATTCCTCCCAGGATACCCTTACAATTGTAAGATCATGCAAGGAGTTGTAATTTCATATTGTGCAAACTTATATGCCATTGGGTAACCTGACTTTGCAATTGATACGTATTCTAAGCTTGGTTTGTGTACTGTATGTTATGAGTTTTTTATATGGTACTAGCTGATATACCCGGCTTCGCCCGAGTTAATTTGGTACTGGTATTTATCTGGTGTTCACACGGAAAATCTTATGAAGTCGTGGTTACTTTAGAGATACAGAGGAAAAACATATGTTCACCATTTTGCATAGTTCTCTGCGTTACCCAGGAAACACCACGGGGAGGTAACCATGCAACGTTTCCTTTATATAAAATGACATCAGGAAGTGAGAGAATTTGATTACGTACGTAAAATTTGGACACTAATTCTTTTGCGCTTAGAATTGAATAATCGAGTTGGGACCCATTAGGTTTTCCTATTTATGACATAATCAATGCTCCTGCCAAATTTCCCATTTCTATGACACCGGAAAGTGAAAAAAATTACATTTCGCACGTAAAATTTGGACGCTAATTCTTTTGCGCATAGAATTGAATAATCGAGTTGGGACCCATTAGCTTTTCCTACTTATGACATAATCAATGCTCCTACCAAATTTCCCGTTTCTATGACACCGGAAAGTGAGAAAATTAGATTCCGTACATAAAATTTGAACGCCAATTCTTTTGCGCTAGAATTGAATAATCGAGTTGGGACCTATTAACTTTTCCTATTTATGACATAATCAATGCTCGTGCCAAATTTCACGTTTCTATGACACCGGAAAGTGAGAAAATTAGATTCCGTACGTAAAATTTGGACACTAATTCTTTTGCGCATAGAATTGAATAATCGAGTTGGGACCCATTAGCTTTTCCTATTTATGACATAATCAATGCTCGTGCCAAATTTCCTGTTTCTATGACACCGGAAAGTGAAGAAATTACATTCAGTACGTAAAATTTGGACGCTAATTCTTTTGCGCATAGAATTGAATAATCGAGTTGGGACCCATTAGCTTTTCCTACTTATTACATAATCAATGCTCCTGCCAAATTTCCCGTTTCTATGACACCGGAAAGTGAAAAAATTACATTCCGTACGTAAAATTTGGACGTAATTCTTTTGCGCATAGAATTAAATAATCGAGTTGGGACCCATTAGCTTTTCCTATTTATGACATAATCAATGCTCGTGCCAAATTTCCCGTTTCTATGACACCGGAAAGTGAAAAAATTACATTCCGTACGTAAAATTTGGACGCTGATTCTTTTGCGCATAGAATTGAATAATCAAGTTGGGACCCATTAGCTTTTAATATTTATGACATAATCAATGGTCGTGCCAAATTTCCCGTTTCTATGACACCGGAAAGTGAAGAAATCACATTCCGCACGTAAAATTTCGACGCTAATAATTTTGCGCATAGAATTGAATAATCGAGTTGGGACCCATTAGCTTTTCCTACTTATGACATAATCAATGCTCGTGCCAAATTTCCTGTTTCTATGACACCGGAAAGTGAGAAAATTAGATTCCGTACATAAAATTTGAGCGCCAATTCTTTTGCGCTAGAATTGAATAATCGAGTTGGGACCCATTAGCTTTTCCTATTTATGACATAATCAATGCTCGTGCCAAATTTCACGTTTCTATGACACCGGAAAGTGAGAAAATTAGATTCCGTACGTAAAATTTGGACGCTAATTCTTTTGCACATAGAATTGAATAATCAAGTTGGGACCCATTAGCTTTTCCTATTTATGACATAATCAATGCTCGTGCCAAATTTCCTGTTTCTATGACACCGGAAAGTGAAGAAATTACATTCCGTACGTAAAATTTGGACGCTAATTCTTTTGCGCATAGAATTAAATAATCGAGTTGGGACCCATTAGCTTTTCCTACTTATGACATAATCAATGCTCGTGCCAAATTTCCCATTTCTATGACACCGGAAAGTGAAAAAATTACATTCCGTACGTAAAATTTGGACGTAATTCCTTTGCGCATAGAATTGAATAATCGAGTTGGGACCCATTAGCTTTTCCTATTTATGACATAATCAATGCTCGTGCCAAATTTCCCGTTTCTATGACACCGGAAAGTGAAAAAATTACATTCCACACGTAAAATTTCAACGCCAATTCTTTTGCGCTAGAATTGAATAATCGAGTTGGGACCTATTAACTTTTCCTATTTATGACATAATCAATGCTCGTGCCAAATTTCACGTTTCTATGACACCGGAAAGTGAGAAAATTAGATTCCGTACGTAAAATTTGGACGCTAATTCTTTTGCACATAGAATTGAATAATCAAGTTGGGACCCATTAGCTTTTCCTATTTATGACATAATCAATGCTCGTGCCAAATTTCCTGTTTCTATGACACCGGAAAGTGAAGAAATTACATTACGTACGTAAAATTTGGACGCTAATTCTTTTGCGCATAGAATTGAATAATCGAGTTGGGACCCATTAGCTTTTCCTACTTATGACATAATCAATGCTCGTGCCAAATTTCCCATTTCTATGACACCGGAAAGTGAAAAAATTACATTCCGTACGTAAAATTTGGACGTAATTCCTTTGCGCATAGAATTGAATAATCGAGTTGGGACCCATTAGCTTTTCCTATTTATGACATAATCAATGCTTGGGGCAAATTTCCTGTTTCTATGACAACGGAAAGTGAGAAGATTACATTCCACGCGTAAAATTTGGACGCTTATTCTTTTGCGCATGGAATTGAATAATGGAGTTGGGACCCATTAGCTTTTCCTATTTATGACATAATCAATGCTCGGGGCAAATTTCACGTTTCTATGACACCGGAAAGTGAGAAAATTAGATTCCGTACGTAAAATTTGGACGCTGATTCTTTTGCGCATAGAATTGAATAATCAAGTTGGGACCCATTAGCTTTTAATATTTATGACATAATCAATGCTCGTGCCAAATTTCCCGTTTCTATGACACCGGAAAGTGAAAAAATTACATTCCGCACGTAAAATTTCAACGCCAATTCTTTTGCGCTAGAATTGAATAATCGAGTTGGGACCTATTAACTTTTCCTATTTATGACATAATCAATGCTCGTGCCAAATTTCCCGTTTCTATGACACCGGAAAGTGAAAAAATTACATTCCGTACGTAAAATTTGGACGCTAATTCTTTTGCGCATGGAATTGAATAATGGAGTTGGGACCTATTAGCGTTTCCAATTTATGACATAATCAATGCTCGTGCCAAATTTCCCGTTTCTATGACACCGGAAAGTGAAAAAATTACATTCCGCACGTAAAATTTCGACGCCAATTCTTTTGCGCTAGTATTGAATAATCGAATTGGGACCCATTAGCTTTTCCTATTTATGACATAATCAATGCTCGTGTCTAATTTCCCGTTTCTATGACACCGGAAAGTGAAAAAATTACATTCCGCACGTAAAATTTCAACGCCAATTCTTTTGCGCTAGAATTGAATAATCGAGTTGGGACCTATTAACTTTTCCTATTTATGACATAATCAATGCTCGTGCCAAATTTCCCGTTTCTATGACACCGGAAAGTGAAAAAATTACATTCCGTACGTAAAATTTGGACGCTAATTCTTTTGCGCATGGAATTGAATAATGGAGTTGGGACCTATTAGCGTTTCCAATTTATGACATAATCAATGCTCGTGCCAAATTTCCCGTTTCTATGACACCGGAAAGTGAAAAAATTACATTCCGTACGTAAAATTTCGACGCCAATTCTTTTGCGCTAGTATTGAATAATCGAATTGGGACCCATTAGCTTTTCCTATTTATGACATAATCAATGCTCGTGTCTAATTTCCCGTTTCTATGACACCGGAAAGTGAAAAAATTACATTCCGCACGTAAAATTTAGACGCCAATTCTTTTGCGCTAGAATTGAATAATCGAGTTGGGACCTATTAACTTTTCCGATTTATGACATAATCAATGCTCGTGCCAAATTTCACGTTTCTATGACACCGGAAAGTGAGAAAATTAGATTCCGTACGTAAAATTTGGACGCTAATTCTTTTGCGCATAGAATTGAATAATAGAGTTGGGACCCATTAGCTTTTCCTATTTATGACATAATCAATGCTCGTGCCAAATTTCCTGTTTCTATGACACCGGAAAGTGAGAAAATTACATTCCGTACGTAAAATTTGGACGCTAATTCTTTTGCGCATGGAATTGAATAATCGAGTTGGGACCCATTAGCTTTTAATATTCATGACATAATTAACGCTCGTGCCAAATTTCCTGTTTCTATGACACCGGAAAGTGAGAAAATTACATTCCACACGTAAAATTTGGAGGCTAATTCTTTTGTGCATAGAATTGAATAATCGAGTTGGGACCTATTAACTTTTCCTGTTTATGACATAGTCAATGCTCGTGCCAAATTTCACGTTTCTATGACACCGGAAAGTGAGAAAATTAGATTCCGCACGTAAAATTTCGATGCCAATTATTTTGCGCTAGAATTGAATAATCGAGTTGGGACCTATTAACTTTTCCTATTAATGACATAATCAATGCTCGGGGCAAATTTCACGTTTCTATGACACCGGAAAGTGAGAAAATTAGATTCCGTACATAAAATTTGAACGCCAATTCTTTTGCGCTAGAATTGAATAATCGAGTTGGGACCTATTAACTTTTCCTATTTATGACATAATCAATGCTCGTGCCAAATTTCACGTTTCTATGACACCGGAAAGTGAGAAAATTAGATTCCGTACGTAAAATTTGGACACTAATTCTTTTGCGCATAGAATTGAATAATCGAGTTGGGACCCATTAGCTTTTCCTATTTATGACATAATCAATGCTCGTGCCAAATTTCCTGTTTCTATGACACCGGAAAGTGAAGAAATTACATTCAGTACGTAAAATTTGGACGCTAATTCTTTTGCGCATAGAATTGAATAATCGAGTTGGGACCCATTAGCTTTTCCTACTTATTACATAATCAATGCTCCTGCCAAATTTCCCGTTTCTATGACACCGGAAAGTGAAAAAATTACATTCCGTACGTAAAATTTGGACGTAATTCTTTTGCGCATAGAATTAAATAATCGAGTTGGGACCCATTAGCTTTTCCTATTTATGACATAATCAATGCTCGTGCCAAATTTCCCGTTTCTATGACACCGGAAAGTGAAAAAATTACATTCCGTACGTAAAATTTGGACGCTGATTCTTTTGCGCATAGAATTGAATAATCAAGTTGGGACCCATTAGCTTTTAATATTTATGACATAATCAATGGTCGTGCCAAATTTCCCGTTTCTATGACACCGGAAAGTGAAGAAATCACATTCCGCACGTAAAATTTCGACGCTAATAATTTTGCGCATAGAATTGAATAATCGAGTTGGGACCCATTAGCTTTTCCTACTTATGACATAATCAATGCTCGTGCCAAATTTCCTGTTTCTATGACACCGGAAAGTGAGAAAATTAGATTCCGTACATAAAATTTGAGCGCCAATTCTTTTGCGCTAGAATTGAATAATCGAGTTGGGACCCATTAGCTTTTCCTATTTATGACATAATCAATGCTCGTGCCAAATTTCACGTTTCTATGACACCGGAAAGTGAGAAAATTAGATTCCGTACGTAAAATTTGGACGCTAATTCTTTTGCACATAGAATTGAATAATCAAGTTGGGACCCATTAGCTTTTCCTATTTATGACATAATCAATGCTCGTGCCAAATTTCCTGTTTCTATGACACCGGAAAGTGAAGAAATTACATTCCGTACGTAAAATTTGGACGCTAATTCTTTTGCGCATAGAATTAAATAATCGAGTTGGGACCCATTAGCTTTTCCTACTTATGACATAATCAATGCTCGTGCCAAATTTCCCATTTCTATGACACCGGAAAGTGAAAAAATTACATTCCGTACGTAAAATTTGGACGTAATTCCTTTGCGCATAGAATTGAATAATCGAGTTGGGACCCATTAGCTTTTCCTATTTATGACATAATCAATGCTCGTGCCAAATTTCCCGTTTCTATGACACCGGAAAGTGAAAAAATTACATTCCACACGTAAAATTTCAACGCCAATTCTTTTGCGCTAGAATTGAATAATCGAGTTGGGACCTATTAACTTTTCCTATTTATGACATAATCAATGCTCGTGCCAAATTTCACGTTTCTATGACACCGGAAAGTGAGAAAATTAGATTCCGTACGTAAAATTTGGACGCTAATTCTTTTGCACATAGAATTGAATAATCAAGTTGGGACCCATTAGCTTTTCCTATTTATGACATAATCAATGCTCGTGCCAAATTTCCTGTTTCTATGACACCGGAAAGTGAAGAAATTACATTACGTACGTAAAATTTGGACGCTAATTCTTTTGCGCATAGAATTGAATAATCGAGTTGGGACCCATTAGCTTTTCCTACTTATGACATAATCAATGCTCGTGCCAAATTTCCCATTTCTATGACACCGGAAAGTGAAAAAATTACATTCCGTACGTAAAATTTGGACGTAATTCCTTTGCGCATAGAATTGAATAATCGAGTTGGGACCCATTAGCTTTTCCTATTTATGACATAATCAATGCTTGGGGCAAATTTCCTGTTTCTATGACAACGGAAAGTGAGAAGATTACATTCCACGCGTAAAATTTGGACGCTTATTCTTTTGCGCATGGAATTGAATAATGGAGTTGGGACCCATTAGCTTTTCCTATTTATGACATAATCAATGCTCGGGGCAAATTTCACGTTTCTATGACACCGGAAAGTGAGAAAATTAGATTCCGTACGTAAAATTTGGACGCTGATTCTTTTGCGCATAGAATTGAATAATCAAGTTGGGACCCATTAGCTTTTAATATTTATGACATAATCAATGCTCGTGCCAAATTTCCCGTTTCTATGACACCGGAAAGTGAAAAAATTACATTCCGCACGTAAAATTTCAACGCCAATTCTTTTGCGCTAGAATTGAATAATCGAGTTGGGACCTATTAACTTTTCCTATTTATGACATAATCAATGCTCGTGCCAAATTTCCCGTTTCTATGACACCGGAAAGTGAAAAAATTACATTCCGTACGTAAAATTTGGACGCTAATTCTTTTGCGCATGGAATTGAATAATGGAGTTGGGACCTATTAGCGTTTCCAATTTATGACATAATCAATGCTCGTGCCAAATTTCCCGTTTCTATGACACCGGAAAGTGAAAAAATTACATTCCGCACGTAAAATTTCGACGCCAATTCTTTTGCGCTAGTATTGAATAATCGAATTGGGACCCATTAGCTTTTCCTATTTATGACATAATCAATGCTCGTGTCTAATTTCCCGTTTCTATGACACCGGAAAGTGAAAAAATTACATTCCGCACGTAAAATTTCAACGCCAATTCTTTTGCGCTAGAATTGAATAATCGAGTTGGGACCTATTAACTTTTCCTATTTATGACATAATCAATGCTCGTGCCAAATTTCCCGTTTCTATGACACCGGAAAGTGAAAAAATTACATTCCGTACGTAAAATTTGGACGCTAATTCTTTTGCGCATGGAATTGAATAATGGAGTTGGGACCTATTAGCGTTTCCAATTTATGACATAATCAATGCTCGTGCCAAATTTCCCGTTTCTATGACACCGGAAAGTGAAAAAATTACATTCCGTACGTAAAATTTCGACGCCAATTCTTTTGCGCTAGTATTGAATAATCGAATTGGGACCCATTAGCTTTTCCTATTTATGACATAATCAATGCTCGTGTCTAATTTCCCGTTTCTATGACACCGGAAAGTGAAAAAATTACATTCCGCACGTAAAATTTAGACGCCAATTCTTTTGCGCTAGAATTGAATAATCGAGTTGGGACCTATTAACTTTTCCGATTTATGACATAATCAATGCTCGTGCCAAATTTCACGTTTCTATGACACCGGAAAGTGAGAAAATTAGATTCCGTACGTAAAATTTGGACGCTAATTCTTTTGCGCATAGAATTGAATAATAGAGTTGGGACCCATTAGCTTTTCCTATTTATGACATAATCAATGCTCGTGCCAAATTTCCTGTTTCTATGACACCGGAAAGTGAGAAAATTACATTCCGTACGTAAAATTTGGACGCTAATTCTTTTGCGCATGGAATTGAATAATCGAGTTGGGACCCATTAGCTTTTAATATTCATGACATAATTAACGCTCGTGCCAAATTTCCTGTTTCTATGACACCGGAAAGTGAGAAAATTACATTCCACACGTAAAATTTGGAGGCTAATTCTTTTGTGCATAGAATTGAATAATCGAGTTGGGACCTATTAACTTTTCCTGTTTATGACATAGTCAATGCTCGTGCCAAATTTCACGTTTCTATGACACCGGAAAGTGAGAAAATTAGATTCCGCACGTAAAATTTCGATGCCAATTATTTTGCGCTAGAATTGAATAATCGAGTTGGGACCTATTAACTTTTCCTATTAATGACATAATCAATGCTCGGGGCAAATTTCACGTTTCTATGACACCGGAAAGTGAAAAAATTAGATTCCGTACGTAAAATTTGGACGCTAATTCTTTTGCGCATAGAATTGAATAATCAAGTTGAGACCCATTAGCTTTTCCTATTTATGACTTAATCAATGCTCGTGCCAAATTTTCTGTTTCTATGACACCGGAAAGTGAAGAAATTACATTCCGCACGTAAAATTTGGACGCTAATTCTTTTGCGCATAGAATTGAATAATCGAGTTGGGACCCATTAGCTTTTCCTACTTATGACATAATCAATGCTCGTGCCAAATTTCCCGTTTCTATGACACCAGAAAGTGAAAAAATTACATTCCGTATGTAAAATTTCGACGCCAATTCTTTTGCGCTAGTATTAAATAATCGAGTTGGGACCCATTAGCTTTTTCTATTTATGACATAATCAATGCTCCTGCCAAATTTCCTGTTTCTATGACACCGGAAAGTGAAAAAATTACATCCCGCACGTAAAATTTCGACGCCAATTCTTTTGCGCTAGAATTGAATAATCGAGTTGGGACCCATTACCTTTTCCTATTTATGACATAATCAATGCTCTTGCCAAATTTCCTGTTTCTATGACACCGGAAAGTGAGAAAATTAGATTCTGTACGTAAAATTTGGACGCTAATTCTTTTGCGCATAGAATTCAATAATCGAGTTGGGACCCATTAGCTTTTCCTATTTATGACATAATCAATGCTCCTGCCAAATTTCATGCTTCTATGACACCGGAAAGTGAAGAAATTACATTCCGTACGTAAAATTTGGACGATAATTCTTTTGCGCATAGAATTGAATAATGGAGTTGGGACCCATTAGCTTTTCCTATTTATGACATAATCAATGCTCGTGCCAAATTTCACGTTTCTATGACACCGGAAAGTGAAAAAATTACATTCCGCACGTAAAATTTCGACGCCAATTCTTTTGCGCTAGAATTGAATAATCGAGTTGGGACCCATTAGCTTTTCCTATTTATGACATAATCAATGCTCATGCCAAATTTCATGCTTCTATGACACCGGAAAGTGAAGAAATTACATTCCGTACGTAAAATTTGGACGATAATTCTTTTGCGCATAGAATTGAATAATGGAGTTGGGACCCATTAGCTTTTCCTATTTATGACATAATCAATGCTCGTGCCAAATTTCACGTTTCTATGACACCGGAAAGTGAAAAAATTACATTCCGCACGTAAAATTTCGACGCCAATTCTTTTGCGCTAGAATTGAATAATCGAGTTGGGACCTACGAACTTTTCCTACTTATTACATAATCAATGCTCGTGCCAAATTTCACGTTTCTGTGACACCAGAAAGTGAGATAATTAGATTCCGTACGTAAAATTTGGACGCTAATTCTTTTGCGCATAGAATTGAATAATCGAGTTGGGACCCATTAGCTTTTCCTATCTATGACATAATCAATGCTCGTGCCAAATTTCGAGTTTCTATAACAACGGGAAGTGAAAGAATTAGATTCCGTACGTAAAATTTGGACGCTAATTCTTTTGCGCATAGAATTGAATAATCGAGTTGGGACCCATTAGCTTTTCCTATCTATGACATAATCAATGCTCGTGCCAAATTTCGAGTTTCTATAACAACGGGAAGTGAAAGAATTAGATTCCGTACGTAAAATTTGGACGCTAATTCTTTTGTGCATAGAATTGAATAATCGAGTTGGGACCCAATTACTTTTCCTATTTTGGAGATAATTAGAGATGAGCGAGCACCAAAATGCTCGGGTGCTCGTTACTCGGGACGAAATTATCGCGATGCTCGAGGGTTCGTTTCGAGTAACGAACCCCATTGAAGTCAATGGGCGACCCGAGCATTTTTGTATTTCGCCGATGCTCGCTAAGGTTTCCTTGTGTGAAAATCTGGGCAATTCAAGAAAGTGATGGGAACGACACAGCAACGGATAGGGCAGGCGAGGGGCTACATGTTGGGCTGCATCTCAAGTTCCCAGGTCCCACTATTAAGCCACAATAGCGGCAAGAGTGGGGCCCCCCTCCCACAAACTTTTACTTCTGAAAAGCCCTCATTAGCATGGCATACCTTAGCTAAGCACCACACTACCTCCAACAAAGCACAATCACTGCCTGCATGACACTCCGCTGCCACTTCTCCTGGGTTACATGCTGACCAACCCCCCCCCCCCCCCCCCCCCCGCACGACCCAGTGTCCACAGCGCACACCAAAGTGCCCCTGCGCAGCCTTCAGCTGCCCTCATGCCACACCACCCTCATGTCTATTTAGAAGTGCGTCTGCCATGACGAGGAACCGCAGGCACACACTGCAGAGGGTTGGCACGGCTAGGCAGCGACCCTCTTTAAAAGGGGCGGGGCGATAGCCCACAATGCTGTACAGAAGCAATAAGAAATAGAATCCTGTGCCACCGCCATCAGGAGCTGCACACGTGGGCATAGCAATGGGGAACCTATGTGCCACACACTATTCATTCTGTCAAGGTGTCTGCATGCCCCAGTCAGACCGCGGTTTTTAATTCATAGACACAGGCAGGTACAACTCCCTATTGTGAAGTCCCTGTGGACCCACAGCATGGGTGGCTCCCTGGAACCCACCGGCGGTACATAAAAATATCCCATTGCATTGCCCAACACAGCTGAGGTAGTAATGTCGTGCTTAATGCAGGTGGGCTTCGGCCCACACTGCATGCCCCAGTCAGACTGGGGTTCTTTACAAGTGGAAACAGATGCATTTATAATTCCCTGTGGACCCACAGCATGGGTGGGTGCCAGGAAGCCACCGGCGGTACATAGAAATATCCCATTGCATTGCCCAACACAGCTGAGGTAGTAATGTCGTGCTTAATACAGGTGGGCTTCGGCCCACACTGCATGCCCCAGTCAGACTGGGGTTCTTTACAAGTGGAAACAGATGCATTTATAATTCCCTGTGGACCCACAGCATGGGTGGCTCCCTGGAACCCACCGGCGATACACAAAAATATCCCATTGCATTGCCCAACACAGCGGATGTAACGTCAGCTGTAATGCAGGTGGGCTAAAAATTCATTTGATTACACTGTAGGCGAGGGCCCACAAAAATTGCTGTATCAACAGTACTAATGTACATCCAAAAAATTGGCCATGCCCAACCAAGATGGCAGGTGAAACCCATTAATCGCTTTGGTTAATGTGGCTTAAGTGGTAACTAGGCCTGGAGGCAGCCCAGTTTCACGAAAAATTGGTTCAAGTTAAAGTTTCAACGCTTTTAAGAGCATTGAAACATATAAAAATTGTTTAGAAAAAATATGAGTGAGCCTTGTGGCCCTAAGAAAAATTGCCCGTTCAGCGTGATTACGTGAGGTTTCAGGAGGAGGAGCAGGAGGAGGAATATTAGACACAGATTGATGAAGCAGAAATGTCCCCGTTTTTGATGGTGATAGAGAACGATGCTTCTATCCGCGGGTGCAGCCTACGTATTGTTTAGGTATCGCTGCTGTCCGCTGGTGGAGAAGAGAAGTCTGGGGAAATCCAGGCTTTGTTCATCTTGATGAGTGTAAGCCTGTCGGCACTGTCGGTTGACAGGTGGGTACGCTTATCCGTGATGATTCCCCCAGCCACACTAAACACACTCTCTGACAAGACGCTAGCCGCAGGACAAGCAAGCACCTCCAGGGCATACAGCGCGAGTTCAGGCCACGTGTCCAGCTTCGACACCCAGTAGTTGTAGGGGGCAGAGGCGTCACGGAGGACGGATGTGCGATCGGCTACGTACTCCCTCACCATCCTTTTACAGTGCTCCCGCCGACTCAGCCTTGACTGGGGAGCGGTGACATAGTCTTGCTGGGGAGCCATAAAGCTGGCAAAGGCCTTGGAGAATGTTCCCCTGCCTGCGCTGTACATGCTGCCTGATCTCTGCGCCTCCCCTGCTACCTGGCCCTCGGTACTGCGCCTTCTGCCACTAGCGCTGTCGGATGGGAAGTTTACCATCAGTTTGTCCACCAGCGCCCTGTGGTATAGCAACACTCTCGAACCCCTTTCCTCTTCGGGAATGAGAGTGGGAAGGTTCTCCTTATAGCGTGGGTCGAGCAGTGTGTACACCCAGTAATCCGTAGTGGCCAGAATGCGTGTAACGCGAGGGTCACGAGAAAGGCATCCTAACATGAAGTCAGCCATGTGTGCCAGGGTACCTGTACGCAACACATGGCTGTCTCCACTAGGAAGATCACTTTCAGGATCCTCCTCCTCCTCCTCTTCCTCCTCCTCAGGCCATACACGCTGAAAGGATGACAGCCCAGCAGCATGTGTACCCTCACCAGTGGGCCAAGCTGTCTCTTCCCCCTCCTCCTCATCCTCCTCATGCTCCTCCTCCTCAACGCGCTGAGATATAGACAGGCGGGTGCTCTGACTATCCAGCGACATACTGTCTTCCCCCGGCTCTGTTTCCGAGCGCAAAGCGTCTGCCTTTATGCTTTGCAGGGAACTTCTCAAGATGCATAGCAGAGGAATGGTGACGCTAATGATTGCAGCATCGCCGCTCACCAGCTGGGTAGACTCCTCAAATTTTCCAAGGACCTGGCAGATGGCTGCCAACCAGGGCCACTCTTCTGTAAATAATTGAGGAGGCTGACTCCCACTGCGCTGCGCAAGTTGGAGTTGGTATTCCACTATAGTTCTACGCTGCTCATAGAGTCTGGCCAACATGTGGAGCGTAGAGTTCCACTGTGTGGGCACGTCGCACAGCAGTCGGTGCACTGGCAGATTAAACCTATGTTGCAGTGTCCGCAGGGTGGCAGCGTGCGTGTGGGACTTGCGGAAATGTGCGCAGAGCTGGCGCACCTTTCCGAGCAGGTATGACAAGTGGGGGTAGCTTTTCAGAAAGCGCTGAACCACCAAATTAAAGACATGGGCCAGGCATGGCACGTGTGTGAGGCTGCCGAGCTGCAGAGCCGCCACCAGCTTACGGCCGTTGTCACACACGACCATGCCCGGTTGGAGGCTCAGCGGCGCAAGCCAGTGGTCGGTCTGCTCTGTCAGACCCTGCAGCAGTTCGTGGGCCGTGTGCCTCTTCTCTCCTAAGCTGAGTAGTTTCAGCACGGCCTGCTGACGCTTGCCCACCGCTGTGCTGCCACGCCGCGTGACACCGACTGCTGGCGACGTGCTGCTGACACATCTTGATTGCGAGACAGAGGTTGCGTTGGAGGAGGAGGAGGAGGAGGAAGGTGCTTTAGTGGAGGAAGCATACACCGCCGCAGATACCACCACCGAGCTGTGGCCCGCAATTCTGGGGGTGGGTAGGACGTGAGCGGTCCCAGGCTCTGACTCTGTCCCAGCCTCCACTAAATTCACCCAATGTGCCGTCAGGGAGGTATAGTGGCCCTGCCCGCCTGTGCTTGTCCACGAGTCCGTTGTTAAGTGGACCTTGGCAGTAACCGCGTTGGTGAGGGCGCGTACAATGTTGCGGGAGACGTGGTCGTGCAGGGCTGGGATGGCACATCGGGAAAAGTAGTGGCGACTGGGAACCGAGTAGCGCGGGGCAGCCGCCGCCATCATGCTTTTGAAAGCCTCCGTTTCCACAAGCCTATACGGCAGCATCTCTAGGCTGATCAATTTTGCAATGTGCACGTTTAACGCTTGAGCGTGCGGGTGCGTGGCGTCGTAGTTGCGCTTGCGCTCAAACTGTGGCACTAGCGACGTCTGGACGCTGCGCTGAGAGACATTGCTGAATGGGGCCGAGGACAGCGGAGGTGAGGGTGTGGGTGCAGGCCAGGAGACGGTAGTGCCTGTGTCCTCAGAGGGGGGTTGGATCTCAGTGGCAGGTTGGGGCACAGGGGGAGAGGCAGTGGTGCAAACCGGAGGCGGTGAACGGGCATCGTCCCACCTTGTGGGGTGCTTGGCCATCATATGCCTGCGCATGCTGTTGGTGGTGCCTCCCCAGCTGATCTTGGCGCGACAAAGGTTGCACACCACAGTTCGTCGGTCGTCAGGCGTCTCTGTGAAAAACTGCCACACCGTAGAGCACCTTGACCTCTGCAAGGTGGCATGGCGCGAGGGGGCGCTTTGGGAAACAGTTGTTGGATTATTCGGTCTGGCCTTGCCTCTACCCCTGGCCACCGCACTGGCTCGGCCTGTGCCCACACCCTCACTTGGCCCTTCACGTCCTCGGCCGCGTACACATCCTCTAGGCCTACCCCTACCCCTCAGCATGCTGTATTACCAGTGATTTGATTTCCCAGGCAGGAAAGACAATGGCGCAAGGCTGCAGTAAAGCGTAGCTGGTTGCGTCTGATTTTTGTACGTTGTACACGCAGCACACACGTACACGGAGACCTTAGGACTGACACAGGCAGGCCAAATATAATTTTTTTCCTTTTTAGCTTAGGGAAGACCCCACTGCGTATATTCAATGAACTAGAAGTTTAATATCTGTGGTGTGGCCCTCAAAAAGTGTCACACAAGTATAGTGTAGCAGAGTTATTAACTCTAGCAGAGCAGGTATTTGCCAGTCAGGAAAGACAATGGCGCTAGGCTGCAGTAAAGCGTAGCTGGTTGCGTCTGATTTTTGTACGTTGTACACGCAGCACACACGTACACGGAGACCTTAGGACTGACACAGGCAGGCCAAATATAATTTTTTTCCTTTTTAGCTTAGGGAAGACCCCACTGCATATATTCAATGAACAAGAAGTTTAATATCTGTGGTGTGGCCCTCAAAAAGTGTCACACAAGTATAGTGTAGCAGAGTTATTAACTCTAGCAGAGCAGGTATTTGCCAGTCAGGAAAGACAATGGCGCTAGGCTGCAGTAAAGCGTAGCTGGTTGCGTCTGATTTTTGTACGTTGTACACGCAGCACACACGTACACGGAGACCTTAGGACTGACACAGGCAGGCCAAATATAATTTTTTTCCTTTTTAGCTTAGGGAAGACCCCACTGCGTATATTCAATGAACAAGAAGTTTAATATCTGTGGTGTGGCCCTCAAAAAGTGTCACACAAGTATAGTGTAGCAGAGTTATTAACTCTAGCAGAGCAGGTATTTGCCAGTCAGGAAAGACAATGGCGCTAGGCTGCAGTAAAGCGTAGCTGGTTGCGTCTGATTTTTGTACGTTGTACACGCAGCACACACGTACACGCAGACCTTAGGACTGACACAGGCAGGCCAAATATAATTTTTTTCCTTTTTAGCAAAGGGAAGACCCCACTGCGTATATTCAATGAACTAGAAGTTTAATATCTGTGGTGTGGCCCTCAAAAAGCGTCACACAAGTATAGTGTAGCAGAGTTATTAACTCTAGCAGAGCAGGTATTTGCCAGTCAGGAAAGACAATGGCGCTAGGCTGCAGTAAAGCGTAGCTGGTTGCGTCTGATTTTTGTACGTTGTACACGCAGCACACACGTACACGGAGACCTTAGGACTGACACAGGCAGGCCAAATATAATTTCTTTTCCTTTTTAGCAAAGGGAAGACCCCACTGCGTGTATTCAATGAATAATAAATGTCTTCTGGCCCTGCCTACACAATTCTATCCCTGTAGTATTAATGCCGGGTGCAATGCTCTGCACAGCCGGTTTTGAGAAAAAAAAAAAAATATGCAACACTGCTAACAGCAGCCTGGACAGTACTGCACACGGATAGAAGTGGCCCTAGAAAGGACCGTTGGGGTTCTTGAAGCCTACACTAACTCCTAACACTCTCCCTGCCTAACCCCCACTTCTGTCCCTATTGCAGGGCGCAATGCTCTGCAGATCCAATTTTGGACAAAAAAAATAAAAAATACTGTGCTAACACAGTACTGCACACGGATAGATGTGGCCCTGAGAAGGGCCGTTGGGGTTCTTGAAGCCTACACTGACTCCTAACGCTCTCCCTACAGCAGCACCAGCAGCAGCACTTTCCCTCAGCTAAGTCACAAGGCATGTGTGGCGAGCCGCGGGAGGGGCCGACTTTTATACTCGGGTGACATCTGATCGCCCCAGCCACTCACAGCAGGGGGGTGGTATAGGGCTTGAACGTCACAGGGGGAAGTTGTAATGCCTTCCCTGTCTTTCAATTGGCCAGAAAAGCGCGCTAACGTCTCAGAGAGGAAACTGAAAGTAACCGGAACACCGCGTGGTGCTCGTTACGAGTAACGAGCATCCCGAACACCCTAATATTCGCACGAATATCAAGCTCGGACGAGTACGTTCGCTCATCTCTAGAGATAATCTATGCGTGTGCCAAATTTCATGTTTCTACGACATCGGGAAGTTGGAGAACTTTTGGCGAGTCAGTCAGTGAATGAGTGAGTCAGTGAGGGCTTTCGTCTTTATATATATAGATTCATGTACTGTGCTTGGTTTTGGTACTGTTTGTATGTACTAAGCTTGGCGGTTGTGCTGTACCTATGCTATGTGCTTGGTTATGGTGCTGTATTTATGTTAAGATCTTGTTTCTGGTGCTATATTTCTGTTATGATCTTGGTTCTGGTGCCGCATTTTTATTGTGAGCTTGGTTGTGGTGCCATTCATATGTACTCAGCTTCCCACACGCAGATGTTTTTGTACAGCGTTTAGCGCTGCCTTTTCAGCGCTGCGCTAAACGCTGCACAATGCTCCCGTTTATTTCAATAGGGCTGCTCACACAAGCATCAAAATGCAGCATTCACACTGCTGCGCTTTGACAGCATTGCATGTTCTATGTTTTGCCATTTTGAAATGAATGAGCAGCGGTTTCATCCCTGCTATAACATGGCCCAACTTGGTACTATGCTTTTGGCAGCGCTTAACGCAAGCGCTAGCTGCACTACAAAAAAAAAAGTAATACTAACCTAGCTGGCACCGTCCGGGTCCCTGACGCTGCTCTCTGGAGCTCCTTGCAGGCTGCCCGGCACTTGTCATAGCCGACAAAGCATCTATTGCTAGTGACAGGGATTAAAATCCCCGCCTCCAGCAAGAGATTGCTCTAATTGGCTGAGGCCACTGAGTGTCAGCTGGCTCCAGCAATCACAGCTGGTACTCGATTCACCAATCACAGCCATTCAATGAGCTGACACTCAGCAGCCTCAGCCAATCAGAGCAATCTCTTGCTGGAGGCGAGGATTTCAAGCTCAGTCACTAGCAATAGATATTTGGTCGGACATGACAAGTGGCCGGCAGCCAGCACTGAGCTCCGGAGAACAGAGGCAGTGACCTGGACAGTGCCAGCTAGGTAAGTATTGATTTCTTTTCAGCATCCTTGGCTGCGTTTTCAGCTGCTCTGAAAATGCAGCCAAAATGTTGTCAAAAATGCGTGAGAATGCTGCTGAAACCGCAGTAAATGCAGCATTTAAAAATGCTGCGTTTCTACAAACGCCTGTGTGAGGGAGGCCTTAGAGCTGTATTTATGCTATGAGCTTGGTTCTGGCACTACATTTATGTTCTGAGGTCCACTCTGGCGCTTTGCTTATAATACGAGTTTGATTCTGGTGCCGTGTTTCTGGTACAGCTGGCAGCATATAGGCAGAGGCTGTCTTTTTAGACAAACCCTTTAGATGCAACCTATGAATGAGTTGAATTTATAGATTTTTCTTTGCCTGGTAATATGCTATATACCCCATAAAGTAAGCTCCAGGGCATAGACTGAGGGAAATGTCAACATCCTATGTGACGTTCTGTGGAATATGTGTGTGTCAGCAAGGTTCTTCAGTCCTTTGTCCAAACAACAAGATATGCTTTTATTTAAGGGCAACTTCATAAGCTGAAATAAATATGTCATTTTTATTTTCTATGACTGAGGGAATATGATTAGAGATGAGCGAGCACCAAAATGCTCGGGTGCTCGTTACTCGGGAAGAAATTATCGCGATGCTCGAGGGTTCGTTTCGAGTAACGAACCCCATTGAAGTCAATGGGCGACCCGAGCATTTTTGTATATCGCCGATGCTCGCTAAGGTTTTCATTTGTGAAAATCGGGGCAATTCAAAAAAGTCATTGGAACGACACAGCAACGGATAGGGCAGGCGAGGGGCTACATGTTGGGCTGCATCTCAAGTTCCCAGGTCCCACTATTAAGCCACAATACCGGCAAGAGTGGGCCCCCCCCCCCTCCCAACAACTTTTACTTCTGAAAAGCCCTCATTAGCAATGCATACCTTAGCTAAGCACCACACTACCTCCAACAAAGCACAATCACTGCCTGCATGACACTCCGCTGCCACTTCTCCTGGGTTACATGCTGACCAACCCCCCCCCCCCCCCGCACGACCCAGTGTCCACAGCGCACACCAAACTGTCCCTGCCCAGCCTTCAGCTGCCCTCATGCCACGCCACACTCATGTCTATTTATAACTGCGTCTGCCATGAGGAGGAACCACAGGCACACACTGCAGAGGGTTGGCACGGCTAGGCAGCGACCCTCTTTAAAAGGGGCGGGGCGATAGCCTACAATGCTGTACAGAAGCAATGAGAAATCAAATCCTGTGCCACCTCCATCTGGAGCTGCACACGTGGGCATAGCAATGGGGAACCTATGTGCCACACACTATTCATTCTGTCAAGGTGTCTGCATGCCCCAGTCAGACCGCGTTTTTTTATAAATAGTCACAGGCAGGTACAACTCCGCAATGGGAATTCTGTGTGCACCCACAACATGGGTGGCTCCCTGGAACCCACCGGCGGTACATAAATATATCACATTGCAGTGCCCATCACAGCTGAGGTAATGTCGTGCTTAATGCAGGTGGGCTTCGGCCCACACTGCATACCCCAGTCAGACTGGGGTTCTTTAGAAGTGGACACATGCAGTTACAACTCCGTGTGGACCGACAGCATGGGTGGGTGCCAGAAAGCCACCGGCGGTACATAAATATATCCCATTGCAGTGCCCAGCACAGCTGATGTAATGTCAGCTTTAATGCAGGTGGGCTAAAAATTAATTTGATTACACTGTAGGCGAGGGACCCAACAAATTGGTGTACCAACAATAAATCACCGGGCCCAGATGGATTACACCCAAGGATACTAAAGGAACTAAGTGACGAGATAGCTAGGCCGCTATACCTAATATTTCTAGACACTATCAAGACCGGAGTAGTACCATTGGACTGGCGCATTGCCAACGTGGTTCCAATTTACAAAAAAGGGAGCAAAAGTGAGCCTGGTAACTACAGGCCAGTAAGTCTCACTTCAGTAACGGGAAAAATTTTCGAGGGGATTCAGAGAGACGCCATCGATGAGTACCTCAAGGAGATTAAGGGAATAACTCCTCACCAGCATGGATTCATGAAGGGTCATGTCATGTCAGACAAATCTGATCAGTTTCTACGATGAAGTAAGCTCTAAGCTGGACCTGGGAGAATCTATTGATCTTGTATATCTGGACTTCTCTAAAGCCTTTGACACCGTGCCACATAATAGGCTAATATACAAAATGAGGCAGCTCGGACAGGGCGAAAACGTGTGTAAGTGGGTAAAAAATTGGCTCAACGATAGAAAGCAGAGGGTGGTAATAAATGGTTCGTACTCTGATTGGACCACAGTCGCTAGCGGGGTGCCACAGGGTTCAGTATTAGGCCCCACTCTGTTCAACATATTTATTAATGACCTGATAAAGGGGCTGCACAGCAAAATATCAATATTTGCAGATGACACAAAATTATACAATATAATTAATGCAACGGAAGACAATGTGTGGCTACAAACGGACCTGGATAAGCTGGGGGCTTGGGCAGAAAAATGGCAAATGAAGTTCAATGTTGAAAAATGTAAGACTATGCACATGGGCAGGAGGAACGGATGTCACAAATACTCACTTAATGGGGTACCACTAGGGAAAAGTGATATGGAAAAGGATCTGGGGGTATTAGTGGATAATAGACTAAACTGGAGTAACCAATGCCAGTCAGCCGCTGCAAAGGCAAATAAAGTCTTGGGGTGCATCAAAAGAGGTATAGGGGCGAAGGACGAGAACATTATCCTTCCATTATATAAGGCACTTGTCAGACCTCACATGGAATACTGCGTACAATTCTGGACACCGGTGCTCAGGAAAGATGTCACAGTGCTTGAGGGGGTTCAAAGAAGAGCGACTAAACTAATACATGGAATGACGGGACTGGAATACCCCGAGAGGTTATCAATATTGGGACTATTTACTCTAGAAAAAAGAAGGTTAAGAGGCGACCAAATAACCATGTATAAGTACATGAGGGGACAACACATGGATCTCTCCCGCGATCTGTTTACACCCAGGACCACGACGGTAACAAGAGGACATCCGCTACGATTAGAGGAAAGTAGGTTTCATCACCAACACAGAAAGGGGTTCTTTACTGTAAGAGCAGTTAGACTGTGGAACTCTCTACCAGAGGAAGTGGTGATGGCAAAATCCATAGAGGAGTTTAAAAGGGGACTTGATGTCTTTCTGGAGAAGGATATTACAGGATATAAATATTAGGTTAAGTGTCAATCCTGGTATATAGGCAGGTAGGAACTATTAGGGGTTGATCCAGGGAACAGTCTGATTGCCATTAGGGAGTCGGGAAGGAATTTTTCCCCCAAAAGGGCTAATTGGCTTCTGGCCTTGGGGTTTTTTTTGCCTTCCTCTGGATCAACACAGTAGGATAGACAGGCTGGACTAGATGGACAATGTCTTCATTCGGCCTTACATACTATATATTACTATATTACTATATAACAGTACTAATGTACCTCAGAAAAATTGCCCATGCCTAACCAAAAGGGCAGGTGAAACCCATTAATTGCTTTGGTTAATGTGGCTTAATTGGTAACTAGGCCTGGAGGCAGCCCAGTTAAAATAAAAATTGGTTCAGGTGAAAGTTTCAACGCTTTAATGAGCATTGAAACATATAAAAATTGTTTACAAAAATTATATGACTGAGCCTTGTGGGACTAAGAAAAATTGCCCGTTCGGCGTGATTATGTGAGGTTTCAGGAGGAGGAGCAGGAGGAGGAATATTATACACAGATTGATGAAGCAAAAAGGTCCCCGTTTTTGATGGTGATAGAGAACGATGCTTCCATCCGCGGGTGCAGCCTACGTATTGCTTAGGTATCGCTGCTGTCCGCTGGTGAAGAAGAGAAGTCTGGGGAAATCCAGGCTTTGTTCATCTTGATGAGTGTAAGCCTGTCGGCACTGTCGGTTGACAGGTGGGTACGCTTATCCGTGATGATTCCCCCAGCCGCACTAAACACACTCTCTGACAAGACACTAGCCGCAGGACAAGCAAGCACCTCCAGGGCATACAGCACGAGTTCAGGCCACATGTCCAGCTTCGACACCCAGTAGTTGTAGCAGGCAGAGGCGTCACCGAGGACAGTCGTGCGATCGGCTACGTAGTCCCTCACCATCCTTTTACAGTGCTCCCGCCAACTCAGCTTTGACTGGGGAGCGGTGACACAGTCTTGCTGGGGAGCCAGAGAGCTGGCAAAGGCCTTGGATAATGGTCCCCTTCCTGCGCTGTACATGCCTGATCTCTGCGCCTCCCCTGCTACCTGGCCCTCGGAACTGCGCCTTCGGCCACTAGCACTGTCGGATGGGACGTTTACCATCAGTTTGTCCACCAGCGCCCTGTGGTATAGCATCATTCTGGAACCCCTTCCCTCTTTAGGAATGAGAGTGGAAAGGTTCTCCTTATACCGTGGGTCGAGCAGTGTGTACACCCAGTAATCCGTAGTGGCCAGAATGCGTGTAACGCGAGGGTCACGAGAAAGGCATCCTAACATGAAGTCAGCCATGTGTGCCAGGGTACCTGTACGCAACACATGGCTGTTCTCACTAGGAAGATCACTTTCAGGATCCTCCTCCTCCTCCTCCTCCTCCTCCTCTGGCCATACACGCTGAAAGGATGACAGGCAAGCAGCATGTGTACCCTCAGCAGTGGGCCAAGCTGTCTCTTCCCCCTCCTCCTCATGCTCCTCCCCCTCCTCCTCCTCCTCAACGCGCTGAGATATAGACATGAGGGTGCTCTGACTATCCAGCGACATACTGTCTTCCCCCACCTCCGTTTCCGAGTGCAAAGCACTACGCCGCCCATGTTGGAGTTGGTATTCCACAATAGCTCTACGCTGCTCATAGAGCCTGGCCAACATGTGGAGCGTAGAGTTCCACCGTGTGGGCACGTCGCACAGCAATCGGTGCACTGGCAGATTAAACCGATGTTGCAGGGTCCGCAGGGTGGCAGCGTCCGTCTTGGAGTTACGGAAATGTGCGCTGACCCGGCGCACCTTTCCGAGCAGGTATCACAAGTGGGGGTAGCTTTTCAGAAAGCGCTGAACCACCAAATTAAAGACGTGGGCCAGGCATGGCACGTGCGTGAGGCTGCCGAGCTGCAGAGCCTCCACCAGATTACGGCCGTTGTCACACACGACCATGCCCGGTTGGAGGCTCAGCGGCGCAAGCCAGCGGTCGGTCTGCTCTGTCAGACCCTGCAGCAGTTCGTGGGCCGGGTGCCTCTTCTCTCCTAAGCTGAGTAGTTTCAGCACGGCCTGCTGACGCTTGCCCACCGCTGTGCTGCCGTGCCGCGCGACACCGACTGCTGGCGACGTCCTGCTGCTGACACATCTTGATTGCGAGACAGAGGTTGCGTAGGAGGAGGAGGGTGGTTTAGTGGAGGAAGCATACACCGCCGCAGATACCACCACCGAGCTGGGGCCCGCAATTCTGGGGGTGGGTAGGACGTGAGCGGTCCCAGGCTCTGACTCTGTCCCAGCCTCCACTAAATTCACCCAATGTGCCGTCAGGGAGATATAGTGGCCCTGCCCGCCTGTGCTTGTCCACGTGTCTGTTGTTAAGTGGACCTTGGCAGTAACCGCATTGGTGAGGGCGTGTACAATTTTGCGGGAGACGTGGTCGTGCAGGGCTGGGACGGCACATCGGGAAAAGTAGTGGCAACTGGGAACCGAATAGCGCGGGGCCGCCGCCGCCATCATGCTTTTGAAAGCCTCCGTTTCCACAAGCCTATACGGCAGCATCTCCAGGCTGATCAATTTGGCAATGTGCACGTTCAACGCTTGAGCGTGCGGGTGCATGGCGGCGTACTTGCGCTTGCGCTCAAACAGTGGCGCTAGCGACGTCTGGACGCTGCGCTGAGAGACATTGCTGGATGGGGCTGAGGACAGCGGAGGTGAGGGTGTGGGTGCAGGCCAGGAGACGGTAGTGCCTGTGTCCTCAGAGCGGGGTTGGATCTCAGTGGCAGGTTGGGGCACAGGGGGAGAGGCAGTGGTGCAAACCGGAGGCAGTGAACAGCCTTCGTCCCACCTTGTGGGGTGCTTGGCCATCATATGCCTGCGCATGCTGGTGGTGGTGGCTCCCCGGCTGATCTTGGCGCGACAAAGGTTGCACACCACTGTTCGTCAGTCGTCAGGCGTCTCTGTGAAAAACTGCCACACCATAGAGCACCTTGACCTCTGCAGGGTGGCATGGCGCGAGGGGGCGCTTTGGGAAACAGTTGTTGGATTATTCGGTCTGGCCCTGCCTCTACCCCTGGCCACCGCACTGGCTCGGCCTGTGCCCACACCCTGACTTGGGCCTCCGCGTCCTCGCCCACGTCCACGTCCTATAGGCCTACCCCAGCCCCTCAGCATGGTGTATTACCAGTAGTGCAGAAACAGAATGCTGTAATTAAATGTGCCGCTTATTGGCCTGTGGTTGGAGGCTGACTTCGCTTACGGAACGCCAGGAAATAATTTTGCGCAAGCTTGCTGTAACACTTAGCTGGCTGCGTATGAATTAGGAGGACAACTACCCCCAGCAGAGACCCAGTACACTGAGGACAGTCACAGGCAGCCCAAATAGATTTTTTTCCACAAATGTTTTTGCTAAGGCCCACTGCCTATATACAGCGTATATGTCTTCTGTCCCTGCCTAAGCGCTTCTGGCCCTGGAGTATGTAAAATAACTGCACACTGTTGCACTGTGGACTGGAATACAGCGGTGATTTAACAGCCAACACAGAGCCATCAAATAATTTTGCGCAAGCCTGCTGTAACACTTAGCTGGCAGCGTATGAATTAGGAGGACAACTACCCCCAGCAGAGACCCAGTACACTGAGGACAGTCACAGCCAGCCCAAATAGATTTTTTTCCACAAATGTTTTTGCTAAGGCCCACTGCCTATATTCAATCAATATGTCTTCTGTCCCTGCCTCACAATATATGTGTTCTGTCCCTGCCTCACAATATATGTCTTCTGTCCCTGCCTAACCACCACTTCTGGCCCTGGAGTATGAATAATTACTGCAGGGCGCAATGCTCTGCACGGCCGATATACAAAAAAAAAAAAGTGCAACACTGCAAAAAGCAGCCTCCACAGTACTGCACACGGTTAGATGTGGCCCTAAGAAGGACCGTTGGGGTTCTTGAAGCCTAAAATACTCCTAACACTCTCCCTATAGCAGCTCCGGCACCAACAGCACTTTCCCTCAGCTATGTCAGAACAAATCTGTGGCGAGCCGTGGGAGGGGCCGATTTTTATACTCGGGTGACACCTGATCTCGCCAGCCACTCACTGCAGGGGGGTGGTATAGGGCTTGAACGTCGCAGGGGGAAGTTGTGATGCCTTCCCTGTCTTTCTATTGGCCAGAAAAGCGCGCTAACGTCCCAGAGATGAAAGTGAAAGTAACTCGAACATCGCGTGGTACTCGTCACGAGTAACGAGCATCTCGAACACTCTAATACTCGAACGAGTATCAAGCTCGGACGAGTACGTTCGCTCATCTCTAAATATGATCATGAATAAACTTTGTCACAACTTTCAACTATTCCTGTTCTAATAAACGTAAGTCACCATTAAATTGCTCTCAAGCAAAAAGTTTGTTTAACCTCTTAAGGACATGGCCTATTTTGGCGTTGAGGACCAAACGATTTTTGGTATTTTTTCATCTTCATTTTTCAAAAGCCATAACTTTTTTACTTTCCGTCGGCGCGGCCGTATAAGGGCTTGTTTTTTGCGCGTCAAACTGTAGTTTTTATTGGTAACATTTTTGGGTACATAAACTATATTGTAAAACTTTAAAAAAACTATTTTTTTTTAATGATTGTGGGGAGAGAAAACGCATCAATTCTGCCATAGATTTTTTGTTTTTTCTTTAAAGCGTTAATTATGCAGCATAAATGACACACTACATTTTTTTCTGCGGGCGGGTACGGTTACAACGATACCAAAATTCTTATATTTTTTTTAGGTTTTTCCACTTTTCCACGATAAAAACCCTTTTTTGGAAATTATTATTTTTTTCTAAAATCACTGCATTCAAAGTCCTGTAACTTTTTTTTATTTTTCCATGAACGGAGCCCAGTGAGGGCTTATTGTTTGCGAGACGAGCTGTAGTTTTTATTGGTACCATTTTGGGGGACATACATTTTTTTTATCACTTTCATTGCGTATTTTGTACTAAAAATTAGCATTTTGCCTCAGTTTTTTAGCATTTTATTAACGCTTTTTGCTGTGCAGGATAAAAAGCATGTTTGATTTATTGTACAGGTCTTTACAGACACGACAATATCAAATATGTGGGATTTTTTTTTTTTTATGCTAATATGAGAAAAAGCATTAAAAAAGTTTTTTTTAAACATTTCTTTTTACATTTTTATTTTTTGTACATTATTTAGATTTTTTTATACACCATCTGTGTCCCTCTGAGGGACTTACACTACAGCACTGATGATCACTTAGATGAATCCTCTGTGAACCCTTTCCCTGCTGCGACCTACTTAGATCGCGGTAGGTAAGAGGTTAACAGCGGGGGGCACATCTCCGGCTCCCACTGTGGGATGACGCGAGATCTGCTATGATCTCGCGCTATCCCTATGACGTAAGGGTACGTCATTTTGCGGGAAGTACCCCGCTCCCATGACGTACCCTTATGTCATGGGGAGGGAAGGGGTTAAAGGGGTTTTTATGTCAACAGGCTCAGCATGTATAAAAATAGCAAGCCTTTACTCACTTCTCCCGACTCCCCACTGCAGAACGCAGCAACTCTGAGTCTCCCCTATAACATACAGCTTACAGGCTGCAGCAGCATGTGTATGGGACATCACAGCTGTTGCAGCCAACCATAGAGCTCAGCCCCAAGTTACGAAATCAGCATAGAGCTCCCATTTACTTCAATGAGAGTGGAAGAAACTGGGCTGAAGTGCTGTGCTGTTTTTATAGTTACTGACTGGGTGACCAGTAACTATAGCAGCAGTTTATAATCTGACTATGAAAAGCTGAGATAAGAATATTCCTTTAATTACTATATCATACACTGCCAATGGACAGGTGTGGTGCTGTATATTGAAGAAAGCAGCCATGTTTTCTAATCCTGGATAAGCCCATTACAATGGTTTATAGGCAAAATATAAACCCACCTCTTCTAGAAAGATCATTAAACGTGGTCTAACACATGAAGAGGGAAAAACATGAATAAAACCTTTATAACAACTGCATTGCAATAGCTCTATTGCAGGGTACATATTGCTGTACAAAATGTTAGCGTGTTGTACAATTGGATGGCCAGATCCTGGATCGAAATGTGCAGCTTGCAACACTGAGAGCCATTTGCACCCTGGAAAGGAAGGTGGGGTTGGATGGCAGTATGGGAGTGCAGTATGAGCAGGCAGCTAGCTGGGTCGCAGAAGAAGGCATAGAGGGAAGAGATCCAGAGAGATTAGTCCTGAACTGGTACATTTCAACAAGTTTGCAAAGTTGGCAAGTGAGAGGGATGCCATTACAGGATTAGCACAGCTGCAGACCAACCTGCCTTCTGACCACCAGGAAGATGACTGCTCCAGTAAGAAGGGGAATATGAGCTCAGGGCAAGCTAGACAGGCCCTAGTAATTAGAGAGTCAATTATTAGGGGGACAGACAGGGCAATCTACCACAAAAAATGGGTTTGTCAAATGATGTGTTGTCTTCCTGGCACTCGAGTGCAACACATCTCGGATTGAGTTGACAGATTACTGGAAGGGGTTAGTGAGGACCCTACAGTCATGGTACACATTGGCACCAGTGATAAAGTTAGATGTAGCTAGAAGGTCTTAAAAATGATTTCAGTGAACTATGATGAATCTTATGGAAAGGACCTCCAAAGTAATATTTTCTGAAAAACTTCCTGCACCAGCCTAAAAAGGCAGCAAGAGATTAGGGAAGTAAACAAGTGGATCAAAAGTTAGTGTAGGAAGTAGGGGTTTGGGTTCCTGGAGAATTGGGCTGACTTTGCTATTGGCTATAGATTCTACCATAGGGATGGGCTGCATTTTAAAGGGGAGTGTACAGCTGTGCTGGAGAAGAAGAGGGCTAGAAGATCAGAGGAATGTTTAAACTAGAGACTGGGAGGAGGGCAACCAGATTTAAAGGGGAAGACAGTAATGGTGGGAGGGGTTACTACAGTCAGAACTGGCAGAACAGTTGATAGGGATACACAATATAAAAAATAACCAAAACGTGCTAAACTATATGGTGACTAATGTTAGAAGTCTGACCAATAAGGTGATGAACTGGAAGAAATAATGTCTGAGGACAACTACGACACATTGATAATAACTGAGACCTGGTTGGGGGAAAGTTGTGACTGGGCGGTAAACTTACAGGATTACAGTCTGTTCAGAATAGATTGTAAAAAACAGAAAGGGGGAGGAGTTTGTTTTTAAGTAAAAAATTATGCAAACAGATACATGGAGGTAAACATAATAACAAAATCCACATGGTGGTTTTCTATAGTCCACCAAATATAACAGAAGCTACTGGAAATTTATCAAGGCAAACAGATGAAGCAGCACATCACAATGAGGTAATTATTATTGGGGACTTTAACTTTCCAGATATAAACTGGGAAGCTGAAACCTGCAGATCTCATAAAGGTAACATGTTTCTGTTAATAACTAAAGATAATTACTGTCAAGTTGTGCTGCTGGGATCTGTCATTCTATATGGGTTTCTAGCAGCAGAGCTTAACAGGCGGGATAACTAAAGTGGCTGGGTGTGGAGTTTCTCCAGCCAGCCAATCCCCCTGGTGTGCTGCACATAAATACCAGTGCCTCTGGCTAGAGGATGCTGGTCATTTATTAATTTTGTTTTATTTCCACTCAGAGTTCAGTGTTATGCAGGTTTAGTCTGAAGTGTTTCTTGCACCTTCCCTGAGGATGGTCTGGATACCTGTATTCCCTGTCTGCATCTTATGCAGGCCCCCTCTCCCTCACCCTTTGACAGGTGCAGCCCCCAGACATCTGATGTCTTGTGTGTTGTCAGGGGGGTCATGCCTGACACGGTCAGTTTAGTGTCTGATTTTTTCCCCTTGGTGTGAGGACACTTGTGCTAGTTATTGTTTGATATCTGTATGCATGAGAGTTCTGAGTGGGGTTCCTGTTCTGTGTTATTGGTGTGAACTGCGACGTATTCTGCGTGTTTGTTCAGGTGGCCAGACATGAGGTGTGAACAGTCCTGTTCTGTGTGTAGGTGTGAACAGTGGTGTGGCCTGTGTTTTGTACATCTCTCCAAGTACCTAGTCATGGATAGTCTGATCCTAGGTGAAGACTGTGGGACCATCCTTATTAGGACACCTACTCCGCTTTTAGGCAGGGGTTCCCCACCTCCCCTGATTAGTGAGGGACAGGTTTCTCCTTCTTTCTTTGCCTGAAGTGATGTAATCTGTCCTAGCATATACTGTGAGTATTGTTGCAGTTTTGTTAGGACACCTCCCTGCATCCATGCTGAGGAACAGTGCTCTAGCACCCCGTGGATGTAACAATTACGTTATCTGACTTGTACAGGACCCAGCTAGAGGGACAGCCATTTGGATTTAACATTAACTAACAGAACTCACAGAATAACAGAGGTTTAAATTGAGGGGCACCTGGGAAATAGGGAAATACAATAAATTTCCACTTGTCTTTAAAAAGAGAGTTTTATTGGGAGCTACAAAAATACTAAACTTTAAGAAGGAAAAGTCTGATCAGCTCAGAGATGCTCTTAACCTTACTGACTGGGATAATGTCCTCCAAAATAAGAGTACAGACAACAAACTTAAATACTTACTGTGAATGGTTCATACCTTACAGCAAAAAGCAATTAGGAATAGGAGTAAACCAATGTGGCATAAAACAAGGGGCAATAAATAGCAAAAAGAAAGCATTTATGCTACTAAAACAAAAAGGCAGCGAAGAAGTAATAAAAAACTAAAAGGAAAAAAATAAATTATTTAAAAATCAGATAAAAGCAGCAAAGGTGGAGACAGACAGACTAATTGCCAAATAAAGTAAAATTAACCCTAAACTGTTCTTCAAACAAATAATTAGTAAAAAGATTAACACTAAAAGTGTTAACACTTTAATAAATAATATAGGAATTATTGTAGGGTGATAAGGAGAAAGCAAATCTATTAAATTGTTTCTTTTCCAGTGCATTCATAGAGGAAAATGAAATGTTAATTGAGATGCAAATTGATTAAGTAAACGTCATTAGTTTAACTCAGAAAGTAGTGCAGAGCTGCCTTAGGGTGCGGGCAGACGAGCGCATAAACGGCGCGTTTTTGCGACCAAACGTATATACGTGACCATCTGAGGCAATGGTTTCGAATGTATTCGTTCACATGGGCGATTTTACGGCGCGTAAAAACGGCAATTCGAAAAAAAACGGAACATATGCGACCGAAATACGCGCCAACGCATATTCGATCGCCGAAAAGACCGTTTGCAAAGTAGGAACAAACGAAAATACGCTTTCTAGCTCTGGTCGTGATCGGTGAAAAACGATCGCTCGGGCGATTATACGTTGCGCTCGTGCGAACGTAAATACGCCTACGCTCGTCTGCCCGCACCCTTAAACATATTAAAATAGATAATTCTCCTGGTCCTGATGGATTTCCACCCCCGGGTTCTAAGAAAATTAAGCAATGTGATCGACAGACTGTTGTTTCTTATATGTAAAGACTCTCTAGTAATGGGGTCTCTTCTATTAATATTCAAAAAGGGGTTAAAAAATGAACCTAGGAACTACAGGCCATTAAAGGGGTTGTCCCGCGAAACAAAGTGGGTCTATACACTTCTGTATGGCCATATTAATGCACTTTGTAATGTACATTGTGCATTAATTATGAGCCATACAGAAGTTATAAGAAATTTTTCACTTACCTGTTCCGTTGCTAGCGTCCTCGTTTCCATGGAGCCGTCTAATTTTCAGCGTCTAATCGCCAAATTAGACGCGCTTGCGCAGTCCGGGTCTTCTTCTTTTCTCAATGGGGCTCCATGTAGCTCAGTGTAGCTCCGCCCCGTCATGTGCCGATTCCAGCCAATCAGGAGGCTGGAATCGGCAATGGACCGCACAGAAACCCTGCGGTCCACCGAGGGAGAAGATCCCGGCGGCCATCTTCAGCAGGTAAGTAAGAAGTCACCGGAGCGCGGGGATTCAGGTAAGCGCTGTCCGGTGTTCTTGTTTAACCCCTGCATCGGGGTTGTCTCGCGCCGAACGGGGGGGCTGTTGAAAAAAAAAAAAAACCCGTTTTGGCGCAGGACAACCACTTTAAGTCTTAGTTCTATTATGGGTAAAATGCTTGAAGGGTTTTAAGAGATGCTATCCTTGAGTACCTCAAGAAAAATAGCTGCATAAGTCTATATCAGCACGGGTTTATGAGGAGTCACTCCTGTCTAACCAATCTGGTCAGCTTGTATGAGGAGGTAAGTTCTAGACTGGAACGGGGAGAGTCATTGGATCTTTTGTATCTGGACTTTTCCAAAGCATTTGATACTGTGCCGCTTAACATTTGGTATATAAAACGCGAATGCTTGGTCTGGGTGAGAATGTGTGTAAGTGGGTAAGTAACTGGCTCAGTGATAGAAAGCAGAGGGTTGTATATTAATGGTACATACTCTGATTGGGTCACTGTTGCCAGTGGAGTACCACAGGGGTCAGTATTGGACCCTATTCTTTTTAATATATTTGTTAATGACTTGGTAGAAGGATTGCACAGTAAAATAGCAATATTTGCAGATGATACAAAACTATGTAAAGTAATTAACAAGAAAGGCCAGAATGTGGTTGTAAATGAATCTGGATAAGTTAGGGGATTGGGCAGAAAAGTGGCAAATGAGGTTTAACACTGATAAATGTAAAGTTATGCACATGGGCAGAGGAAATACATGTCACCATTACACACTAAATGGGAAAACACTGGCTAACACTCACATGGAAAACGACTTGGGGATTTGAGTTAACTGTAAACTTAACTGGAACAACCAGTGTCAGGCAGCTGCTGCCAAGGCAAGTACAATAATGGGATGCATCAAAAAAGCAATAGAGGCACCAGACAAGAGCATTGGTTTTCCTCTTTACAAGTCACTGGTCAGACCACACCTGGAATATTGTGTACATTTTTGTGCACCGGTACTCAAGAAGGACATAACTGAGCTTGAGCGGGTTCAAAGGCGGGAAACTAAAGTAATAAATGGAATGGGTGGACTACAATGCCCAGAGAGGTTATCAAAATTGGGATTATTTAGTTTAGAAAAAATACGGCTGAGGGAGCGACCTAATGCGTATGTATAAGTATATCAGGGGACAATACAGAGATCTCTTCTGTGATCTGTTTATACCCAGGACTGTGACTGTAACAAGGATACACCCTCTATGTCTAGAAGAAAGCTTTGAACACCAACATAGAAGGGGGTTCTTTACTGTAAGAGCAGTTAGACTATGAAATTCTCTGACTGAGGACATGGTGACGGTGAATTTGATAAAAGGGTTTAAGAGGGAGCTGGACGCATTTCTTGAGTGTTACAATATTACATGTTATAGTCACTAATTACTTCACAGGGGCTTTTGATCCAGGGATTATTCCGATTGCCAAACTTGGAATTGGGAAGGAATTTTTTTTACCTTGAATGAGGAAAATTGGCTTCTATATCATTGGGCTTTTTTTTTTTGCCTCCCTTTAGATCAACATTGTGGGAGGGGGGTAATAGGCTGAACTAGATAGACATATGCCTATCATACTATGTTACATTAACCTGGGCAGACGGCTATGTGAGACACTATTGGCCATGCCTAAATAGCAAGTGGATAGACAGCAGCACAGCCAGTTCAAATACCACAAATGGGAATGATAAAAGGTGGTGCACGATCCTTGAGATCAGGTCCGGACTTAGAGATTCATATACGAAGATTTGCGAAATAACCAGCAGCTGGATCAGCACACAGGAACTTTTTTTCAAAAATAAAAAAACCTTTATTTCTCAGTAGTAGACAAGCTGCAAGATTTTGACCTTTATGAGGTCTTTTTCCATTGGCCAGGCCAGCGACCCCCAGCTCCACCCTGCATCCAAATTGTGCCCCACCTGCCCACCAGCTACACTCCTGGTCTAGTGAACCTGCAAATATGTCCAATAACATTTCATTAGACAATAAAGATACAAATGGGTAATTTTGGAGTAGTGTATACTGTACAATAGTAATCTGTATGACCAGTCATAAAAAAATACCTTAAGGTCAGACCAGTGAAATGTCTGTGTAAAGTTAGTTGACATCATCTACTTTAGCAATATCTGGGAGGCAATCAAAGACATGAGCAATAGATCCATTTAGTATAATACCCCAAATACTCATAAGTGCTGTATTCCTCTGGGTGTTCAGTTTTGTAATGGAATATAGATGATGTCATTATTCTGATTTACTCAACTTATCAAGTTGTAATTGCTCTGGGCTTTATTCCTGCCTCCACCCTATCAGCGGTTTGCTTTAGCACCTTCCCATGTAGAATAGGAAGTGCAGATCATTAAGACCTTGGTTTTAATCTGAATTCTGATTGCATCGCTGGCTCCCCTGTGAGTGTGGTATATTGATCACTTCGGCTTTTAATTCTTGTGCCAAGTGATGCAATCAGTTTGATTTCCCCTGTGATTAAGAGTGGTGAGAGAGCCAAACTATATGATGATTTATGTTTTTTGTAAATAAAAACACATCAAACAATTTATGCTTGCCAAAAAAGTGTTTCTTTTGTTTCATTTTGCAAACTACAGAAAGCCTGCACTTACACGGCCAATAGCAAGTTGTGTCCAAGATTCACGGGTGTAACTCGCATTGCACAGCACAAGGACACCACGTCTGTGTGCTGGGCGATGTGTAAGGCACCGCACATTGCAAGCCCTATTCTCACGCATGATTCACACGAAAATAGGACCCGTTTCAGTTTTTTAATCTCGCACTATCGATGCGAGAGAAAAAACCTCTGTGAAAAATAAATCACTGGTGACAAGGGGTTAATTCATCGTGAGAGTTCTGCACATTACGCAAATGCACAGAACTTGTGCAATATTGCTCATCCATATAAATAATCCTTAAGTAGGATGATATAAGGGTGCATGTTAGGAGATAGCTTTGTATATGAGTTGTAGTGCACTGTGACATAAACCTGTCCATATGTAAACCAACTACCGGCTCAACCGGTGGGCTAGCAGTTTCTAGGTAGTCACCATCACAAGATCAAGATGGTACGAATTACTTGGAAGTAATATAGTTTTAGCAAAGTCATGCTGGTCATGGCTGGTGTCTTATGGGATCAGATGAGAGTGCAAGAGAAAACAGATAAAGTGACATGATGCTTTAATAGTACTTTTATTAAACATAACTTTGAGGCCTTAGTCACACGGGCGTTTTTTGTTGCGATTTGCGGATCGCATGACGGGTGCACATCCGCAAATCGCGTGACCGGGGCTGAAAAATCGCCCGAAAAACTGCTCCTAGCCACGTTTCAATAGAAACGGGCCGGAGCTGTCCAGCGCATTGAATTCAATGGAGCCGGCAATACAGCCGGCTCCATTTAAAGCAATGGGCTGCGGGCGATCGTGGGATGAATTGTCGGGAAGGGCTTAAATATATAAGCCCTTCCCTGCAATTCATCCAGAAATGTGTAAAAATAAAAAAAAATATATACTCACCTTGTCCCGGCAGACGGAGTTCAGCGCAGCCGGCCTGCAGTGGGTGTGAGTGGGTGTGAGTGAGAGCTGCCCCTGATTGGCTCAGCGCTGAGCCAATCAGAGGCAGCTCTCACTCACACCCATTGATGAATTTATGAATGGGTGTGAGTGAGAGCTGCCTCTGATTGGCTCAGCACTGAGCCAATCAGGGGCAGCTCTCACTCACACCCACTCACACCCACTGCAGGCCGGCCGCGCTGAACTCCGTCTGACGGGACAAGGTGAGTATATATATTTTTTTTATTTTTACACATTTCTGGATGAATTGCAGGGAAGGGCTTATATATTTAAGCCCTTCCCGACAATTCATCCCACGATCGCCCGCAGCCCATTGTTTTCAATGGAGCCGGCTGTATTGCCGGCTCCATTGAATTCAATGGGCAAACATTGTTCTTCTCTGCCACAGCTGTTACAGCTATGGCAGAGAAGAATAATTTGTCTTCTATATGTTCTCAATGGGGTCGGCGCTGCTGCCGCCGGCCCCATTGAGCACATATAGAGAAGAGAACAGGAATCGTAGATCGCAGATAGGTGCGATCTGCGATTTCTGTTCTATAATTTATCGGACGAGCGCATAAAAAGCGCTCATGTGTCCGATACCATTGCAAAGCAATGGTTTTAAAAAATCGCCGGACGCATGCGCATGTGCAAATCGCGCGAAAAAACGCCCATTTGACTAAGGCCGGAAGTGTAGTATACAAGTAGTTACTGCCCAGCTGAAACAGCAGTATGGCTTACTGGCTTGGCATCACTCTGGTCAGCTTACATGTCATACACTAATTCAGCAGCCTTTATTCCCCAGGCATTCACTCTTCAAGTGGACTCGGGTGCAGTTGGGCTATTGCTCAGCACTCACAATCAATACTCCTGTCACATCTGGATTGACTAGTTTGCACAACTGGAGACAAAAAGTTTTGCATTCAAAGACGGAGTGAAACCGGTGACTGGTAATACAGGTCTTATAAGACAACTAGTGTAGCAGAAGTGAGTATATAAAGGTATGTAGGGTTTCACAGACTAAATGGCCAGAACCACCTGAACTGAACCAATCCCTCATGCAGAACATCTGCCCCAAAAAAGGAAACCCCACTACAGGACAGAGAGCGTAGAACAGTTTGAGACTACCAGCAACATGAACTCTGAACACTGAATCTAATATGCTAAATAACTGAAGATACAAAGCTGACTAGAACCCTAATACAAAGCACTTATCTACTAGGAACGTCGCTCAGAGGTTTCTGGCACAGCATGACCAGTAGACAAGTAGTATAACCAGCAACCTGTGTTCAGAGGAGCTGGACTAGATAGTACCAGAAAGAAGCTGATTGCCTGGCTGAGCTGATAACCCAATAGGAAATCAAACTAATGAAGATACTAACTAGCTGGTGAGCTATCAATCACATTGGCAAGCCCAGCAGCTAAACAGCAGAAAAGATGTTTAACCCTTGACAACTAAGACTGAGAAAAACCTGCATGTTTTGGCAGGTGTGTCACAAACAAACTTGGAAATCACGCTGCAGTTGACGCTGTGTCAACTCTGAAATCTTGGCTTTGTCTGCTCGCTTGCTGAAACTCCTCTTGGCTCAGCACACTTCCAGGTGAGCACATAGCTGCAGTTCCTCCGCATCAAACACATTTACTGCACAACTGTGCTAGTTTTTGTAATACGTCAACCACTTTATTTAAAAACATAATATTATTAAAAAAAACGTTGGCCTACGGCCACTTTCATATACTGCATCGGCAAAACGCCACGATTTTTACTGCCGTTTTTGAGCACATATCACAACGTTCACAGTGATTTTTAACGCACCCTATTATTGTGATGGGTGATGAGGTGCATTTAAAAAGGGTGAAAACGCTGCAAAATAGATCAGACAGCGCTCGAAAATTGCTGCATTAGAAAATGCCGCGTTTGAGCGCAACTCTGCAAGGCCCCATTGAAATCAATAGGAGCATTACACCATGATTACTGTGGTGTTCAAAATGCGCGTGTGAGAGTGGCCCAAAACTACTAGATAATTTTTTTAATAACCATTGGTTCAGCGGCTATGAGAAAACAAACTGTATGTAAAAAAGACCTGCTGTGTCCTTGGGTCAGTGGAGCTGGCTGCATAGCTTTGTAGCCATGGCCCTGCTCACTCTGTTGGCTTTTCCCTGGTTCCTTTATACTGAGTCTCATTAGATTCGACTCCTAGTGCATTGATCTAATACTATGCCCAATCATATTATGATTCTGAAAAACATATTCTAAAAATACCAAATAAAAGTAGCTAAGGCCTGTAAAATTAGGTTTCAATAAATTTTAAAAGTTCTAAAAATATATTTATATTGGAAGGTAAAAAAAAAAACCTTTTCCCATTTGACCCATACAAATCTTCACATTTTAAAAATTAACATAACTGGCATCACCATGTCCATAAAAATGTGAACTTTTAAAATATCACATTATTTATCCTACATGGTGAACACTGTTAGAAAAAAAATTACAGAAGTTCAGAATTTGATATTTTTGGTCACCCCATTGCTTCAAAATTGAGTAAAAAGTTATCAAAACATTTTATGGTACCTACTCCAAAATAATGACTCAGATTAAAAAAATACAAGTCTCCCAGCAGAAAACAAGTCTTCACACGGCCCCATCGATAAAAAAATATGAAAGTTATGGGTCTCAGAATATGGCGAGAAAAAGCAATTTTTAAAATACACTTTTACTTTTTTCTTTAAAAATATAAAAAATAGTATCGCCATATAATTATATAATCATACTGAGCTGCAGAATAAAGTGCACATCATTTTTACTGCACATGAACACTGTAAAAAACAACAATAGCATAATTGCATTGTTTTCCATTTTACTCCTCTTAAAAAAAATTCTCAATACATTACTACATATGGTATATTAAATGGTGCCATGAAAAAACACAACTCATCCTGCATAAAAAAACAGCCTCGATATGGCTTAGTTGACAGAAAAACAGAAAGGTTCTGAATTTTGAAAGCTGGGGATAAAAAGACAAAAACCTGAGAATTGCTGGCAATTTCCAGGAAAATACTTTTGATGACCTATTCTCAGGATAAGTCAATAGTTGATTGGCTGGGGTCCGCCACAATACACAGCACTCGGAGTGGATGCTGCTGGTTCGATCCCCACGTAATAGCCGACACTTGTAAATGCAGCTCTCATTAACATTAATGGGAGCTGTGCCTGCAGTTACAAGCACTGGCCACTACACCAGGGTCGTAGCAGCAGGAGATTCAGTCAATAGTATTTTCATGGAAACCCCCTTTAATGGGTTAATAGTAACCCCATAGTATCTTATTTCACTGAATTAGAACATTATTCTAAATTACATCACATGAGATGCTACTCTGCTAGACTTTTAGTTTAGCCATCACTTTTTTGTTCAATGAAAAAAACACATCTGAAATGCTAATATCCATGTCGGATGTTGTGCGGAATCCCATTTATATATTACTGTGTCTACTTCCATTAAGTGGTACATTATGCACTAAGTGGGTCTATGTATAAGGCTACTTCACAACACATTCCCTTGCTCTCAATAATCAAAAACAAATAATGTACTTTACGGTATGACATTAGTGGGCCCTGGTAAATGCTAAATTATCAGATTTGATCTGCATTATTGATCAGCCATAAAACGTACGGATAACACAAAATAAAACGCTTTAATAAATATTACTGCTCTTTGGGAAGGCTAAATGTCTAGACCACAGCAAAATCAAACGGTAGTCAGTTTGAAAGAACAAGTGAAGGCAATGTGCCAGCTACTTGGAGCACTATAACTAAGTTTTAGAATTAGGGAAAAGGGGAACACACACTGCCCCGTGTTATAATAAAATATACTAAGAAGGTAATTGGTCCACCAAAGAAGCCAAAATCTTACTTTACAAATACAAGGCAAGGCGTTTCAAACGCCAGTCTTAATATTATTTTTCTTGGCCCATGATGCTCCTAATATGCTCATCTCGATACCTCTGTGTAACCACACATAAATGTATGGCAGGTCCAATCTGGCGTATATTTCTAGTATAATTTACGCCTATGTCTGGAATAAATTGTACATGAACGTGTCAGTCAGCCCTTCAGGCAAGCCAATCCACCCTTTTTTTTGGAAAGTAATGAACAGTGGCACAGAGAACCAAAAGTCAGAAAGTTTTTATGCAAGTCATGTGCAAACTTTTGCGACCTTTCTATGCGAGAAACTGGTGTAAAACATTTTATAAATAGTTTTATAAGCCTAAGGGCGCCTACCCACTGGCGTTTGTGATTTTCGTGCGTGAAAAACGCAGCATTTTCCGCGCGTTTTTGGCGGCTTTTTCGTGGCATTTTCGCGGCTTTTTCACGCCTTTTCCGTTAATTTCCATTGGCATTCATGGGTGCATTAAGAGAAAAATAAGGACACATATGCAACTGACAGTTCCCATGTTAAAAATTGCAACGGACCGAAAAAAAAAATGCAAGTGGACAAGAACACATTCTATCCTAATTGCTCTTCAGAAAAAACGCAAAGGAAAAAAATCGCAAGTGGGTCGGCGCCCTTATAGACAAGGTCCACAAAGACCATGATACACACAAGAGGCAGCATCCAAATAGTTGAAATAACCTACGTGTTTCACCAGTGAATGCCATCAGCTCATCAGAGAAGAACTTGGTGCAGTGTTGTAGTTCATAAATAACAAACAATGCATGAAAATATAAAAAAAATAGGACACTTACCGCATATACTCTAGTATCAGCCGACCCGAGTATAAGTCGAGTCAATAGGTTTTACCACAAAAAACTGGTAAAACTTATTGACTCGAGTATAAGCCTAGCTATACTCGAGTATATACTAGGTAAAGAAAAAATGCAATTCTCACCTCCCAGACGGCGTCTGTGTCCCCGGTGCGATTGTCTCCCCGGCGGTGCGACAAGCTGCTTGAGAATTCTCCCTGCTGTCATCTCCCTGCTCGGCTTTGAATTCCTTCGCCGTCAGTGCTGTTTAAGTAAGTGCTGTGATTGGATCGAGCGTCAGCCAATCACAGACGGTGCTCAATAAACCAATCACAGCCATTCAGTGATGTCATCCACTAAATAGCTGTGTATGATCGAGCGCCAGCTGTAATTGGCAGGCGCTCGATCCAATCACAGCGCTTAACTACATAGCGCTGACGGCGGGGGAATTCAAAGCTGAGCAGGGAGATGACAGCAGGGAGAATTCTCAGGCAGCTTGCCGCACCGCCGGGAAGACCATCGCGCCGGGGACACAGACACAGGCTGGAAGGATTACAGGTTTTTTATCGTTGTTTTTCTTTACCTCACTCGAGTATAAGCCGAGAGTGCCTTTTTCAGCATAAAAAAAGTGCTGAAAAACTAGGCTTCTACGCAAGTGTATATGGTAATTAATATTCAAAAAACAATAGTGTATTTTACAGATATGCTTAATCCAGACAAATTTACCAAGAGATTACAGAATTATTGCCCCGTTTCTGAGAAAATTAGGTCTAAAACAATAATTTTAATTTAATTACTCAAAAAATTAACCTAAATTCCTATAATAAGTATTACATGTTCATCGATGAAACAGTTCAGTCATTTAATACCTTTTCCTGAAAAACCACCACAGTTCTTATAACAGAGATGCTCAGTACAAGAGCCACACAGTAATATAGGGTAGTATAGGGTATACTCACGTGCCTTCCTGTGAGTGGTAAGGGCACATCGAGCGATAATGGTATAGATAATATACGTCTTAGTTAGAGATGAGCGAGCACCAAAATGCTCGGGTGCTCGTTACTCGGGACGAACTTTTCGCGATGCTCGAGGGTTCGTTTCGAGTAACGAACCCCATTGAAGTCAATGGGCGACCCGAGCATTTTTGTATTTCGCCGATGCTCGCTAAGGTTTCCTTGTGTGAAAATCTGGGCAATTCAAGAAAGTGATGGGAACGACACAGCAACGGATAGGGCAGGCGAGGGACTACATGTTGGGCTGCATCTCAAGTTCACAGGTCCCACTATTAAGCCACAATAGCGGCAAGAGTGGGCCCCCCCCCCCTCCCAACAACTTTTACTTCTGAAAAGCCCTCATTAGCATGGCATACCTTTGCTAAGCACCACACTACCTCCAACAAAGCACAATCACTGCCTGCATGACACTCCACTGCCACTTCTCCTGGGTTACATGCTGCCCAACCGCCCCCCCTCCCGCCACAGCGCACACCAAAATGTCCCTGCGCAGCCTTCAGCTGCCCTCATGTCACACTACCCTCATGTCTATTTAGAAGTGCGTCTGCCATGAGGAGGAACCGCAGGCACACACTGCAGAGGGTTGGCACGGCTAGGCAGCGACCCTCTTTAAAAGGGGCGGGGCGATAGCCCACAATGCTGTACAGAAGCAATGAGAAATAGAATCCTGTGCCACCGCCATCAGGAGCTGCACACGTGGGCATAGCAATGGGGAACCTATGTGCCACACACTATTCATTCTGTCAAGGTGTCTCTGCATGCCCCAGTCAGACCGGGCTTTTTAATTCATAGACACAGGCAGGTACAACTCCCTATTGTGAAGTCCCTGTCGACCGACAGCATGGGTGGCTCCCTGGAACCCACCGGCGATACACAAAAATATCCCATTGCATTGCCCAACACAGCTGAGGTAGTAATGTCGTGCTTAATGCAGGTGGGCTTCGGCCCACACTGCATGCCCCAGTCAGACTGGGGTTCTTTACAAGTGGAAACAGATGCATTTATAATTCCCTGTGGACCCACAGCATGGGTGGATGCCAGGAAGCCACCGGCGGTACATAGAAATATCCCATTGCATTGCCCAACACAGCTGAGGTAGTAATGTCGTGCTTAATGCAGGTGGGCTTCGGCCCACACTGCATGCCCCAGTCAGACTGGGGTTCTTTACAAGTGGACACATGTAGGTTAAACTCCGTGTGCACCTACAGCATGGGTGGCTCCCTGGAACCCACCGGCGATACACAAAAATATCCCATTGCATTGCCCAACACAGCTGAGGTAGTAATGTCGTGCTTAATGCAGGTGGGCTTCGGCCCACACTGCATGCCCCAGTCAGACTGGGGTTCTTTACAAGTGGACACATGTAGGTTAAACTCTGTGTGCACCTACAGCATGGGTGGCTCCCTGGAACCCACCGGCGATACACAAAAATATCCCATTGCATTGCCCAACACAGCTGAGGTAGTAATGTCGTGCTTAATGCAGGTGGGCTTCGGCCCACACTGCATGCCCCAGTCAGACTGGGGTTCTTTACAAGTGGACACATGCAGTTACAACTCCGTGTGGAGCCACGGCATGGGTGGCTCCCTGGAACCCACCGGCGGTACATAAATATATCCCATTGCAGTGCCCAACACAGCTGATGTAACTTCAGCTGTAATGCAGGTGGGCAAAAAATTGATTGGATTACACTGTAGGCGAGGGCCCACAAAAATTGGTGTACCAACAGTACTAATGTACCTCAGAAAAATTGCCCATGCCCAACCAAGAGGGCAGGTGAAACCCATTAATCGCTTTGGTTAATGTGGCTTAAGTGGTAACTAGGCCTGGAGGCAGCCCAGTTTAACGAAAAATTGGTTCAAGTTAAAGTTTCAACGCTTTTAAGAGCATTGAAACGTATAAAAATTGTTTAGAAAAATGATATGAGTGAGCCTTGTGGCCCTAAGAAAAATTGCCCGTTCGGCGTGATTACGTGAGGTTTCAGGAGGAGGAGCAGGAGGAGGAGGAGGAGGAATATTATACACAGATTGATGAAGCAGAAATGTCCCCGTTTTGGATGGAGAGAGAGAACGATGCTTCCATCCGCGGGTGCATAATACGTATTGCTTAGGTATCGCTGCTGTCCGCTGGTGGAGAAGAGAAGTCTGGGGAAATCCAGGCTTTGTTCATCTTGATGAGTGTAAGCCTGTCGGCACTGTCGGTTGACAGGTGGGTACGCTTATCCGTGATGATTCCCCCAGCCACACTAAACACACTCTCTGACAAGACGCTAGCCGCAGGACAAGCAAGCACCTCCAGGGCATACAGCGCGAGTTCAGGCCACGTGTCCAGCTTCGACACCCAGTAGTTGTAGGGGGCAGAGGCGTCACGGAGGACGGTCGTGCGATCGGCTACGTACTCCCTCACCATCCTTTTACAGTGCTCCCGCCGACTCAGCCGTGACAGGGGAGCGGTGACACAGTCTTGCTGGGGAGCCATAAAGCTGGCAAAGGCCTTGAAGAATGTTCCCCTGCCTGCGCTGTACATGCTGCATGATCTCTGCGCCTCCCCTGCTACCTGGCCCTCGGAACTGCGCCTTCTGCCACTAGCGCTGTCGGATGGGAAGTTTACCATCAGTTTGTCCACCAGCGCCCTGTGGTATTGCATCATTCTCGAACCCCTTTCCTCTTCGGGAATGAGAGTGCAAAGGCTCTCCTTATACCGTGGGTCGAGCAGTGTGTACACCCAATAATCCGTAGTGGCCAGAATGCGTGTAACGCGAGGGTCACGAGAAAGGCATCCTAACATGAAGTCAGCCATGTGTGCCAGGGTACCTGTACGCAACACATGGCTGTCTTCACTACGAAGATCACTTTCAGGATCCTCCACCTCCTCCTCTTCCTCCTCCTCAGCCCATACACGCTGAAAGGATGACAGGCAAGCAGCATGTGTACCGTCAGCAGTGGGCCAAGCTGTCTCTTCCCCCTCCTCCTCATCCTCCTCATGATCCTCCTCCTCCTCCTGAACCCGCTGAGATATAGACAGGAGGGTGCTCTGACTATCCAGCGACATACTGTCTTCCCCCGGCTCTGTTTCCGAGCGCAAAGCGTCTGCCTTTATGCTTTGCAGGGAACTTCTCAAGATGCATAGCAGAGGAATGGTGACGCTAATGTTTGCAGCATCGCCGCTCACCACCTGGGTAGACTCCTCAAATTTTCCAAGGACCTGGCAGATGGCTGCCAACCAGGGCCACTCTTCTGTAAATAATTGAGGAGGCTGACTCACACTGCGCCGCGCAAGTTGGAGTTGGTATTCCACTATAGCTCTACGCTGCTCATAGAGTCTGGCCAACATGTGGAGCGTAGAGTTCCACTGTGTGGGCACGTCGCACAGCAGTCGGTGCACTGGCAGATTAAACCGATGTTGCAGTGTCCGCAGGGTGGCAGCGTGCGTGTGGGATTTGCGGAAATGTGCGCAGAGCTGGCGCACCTTTCCGAGCAGGTATGACAAGTGGGGGTAGCTTTTCAGAAAGCGCTAAACCACCAAATTAAAGACATGGGCCAGGCATGGCACGTGCGTGAGGCTGCCGAGCTGCAGAGCCGCCACCAGCTTACGGCCGTTGTCACACACGACCATGCCCGGTTGGAGGCTCAGCGGCGCAAGCCAGCGGTCGGTTTGCTCTGTCAGACCCTGCAGCAGTTCGTGGGCCGTGTGCCTCTTCTCTCCTAAGCTGAGTAGTTTCAGCACGGCCTGCTGACGCTTGCCCACCGCTGTGCTGCCACGCCGCGTTACATCGACTGCTGGCGACGTGCTGCTGACACATCTTGATTGCGAGACAGAGGTTGCATTGGAGGAGGAGGAGGAGGAAGGTGCTTTAGTGGAGGAAGCATACACCGCCGCAGATACCACCACCGAGCTGTGGCCCGCAATTCTGGGGGTGGGTAGGACGTGAGCGGTCCCAGGCTCTGACTCTGTCCCAGCCTCCACTAAATTCACCCAATGTGCCGTCAGGGAGATATAGTGGCCCTGCCCGCCTGTGCTTGTCCACGTGTCTGTTGTTAAGTGGACCTTGCCAGTAACCGCGTTGGTGAGGGCGCGTACAATGTTGCGGGAGACGTGGTCGTGCAGGCCTGGGACGGCACATCGGGAAAAGTAGTGGCGACTGGGAACTGGGTAGCGCGGGGCCGCCGCCGCCATCATGCTTTTGAAAGCCTCCGTTTCCACAAGCCTATACGGCAGCATCTCTAGGCTGATCAATTTTGCAATGTGCACGTTTAACGCTTGAGCGTGCGGGTGTGTGGCGTCGTACTTGTGCTTGCGCTCAAACTGTGGCGCTAGCGACGTCTGGACGCTACGCTGAGAGACATTGCTGGATGGGGCCGAGGACAGCGGAGGTGAGGGTGTGGGTGCAGGCCAGGAGACGGTAGTGCCTGTGTCCTCAGAGGGGAGTTGGATCTCAGTGGCAGGTTGGGGCACAGGGGAGAGGCAGTGGTGCAAACCGGAGGCGGTGAACGGGCATCGTCCCACCTTGTGGGGTGCTTGGCCATCATATGCCTGCGCATGCTGGTGGTGGTGCCTCCCCAGCTGATCTTGGCGCGACAAAGGTTGCACACCACTGTTCGTCGGTCGTCAGGCGTCTCTGTGAAAAACTGCCACACCGTAGAGCACCTTGACCTGTGCAGGGTGGCATGGCGCGAGGGGGCGCTTTGGGAAACAGTTGGTGGATTATTCGGTCTGGCCCTGCCTCTACCCCTGGCCACCACACTGGCTCGGCCTGTGCCCACACCCTGACTTGGGCCTCCGCGTCCTCGCCCGCGTCCACGTCCTATAGGCCTACCCCTACCCCTCAGCATGGTGTATTACCAGTGATTTGATTTCCCAGGCAGGAAAGAAAGTGGCGCAAGCCTGCAGCCAAAGTACAATTTTTTCCCTTGTTTTTCAAAGGACAAGCCACACTGCGTGTATTCAATGAATACTACTAAGTTTAATAACTGTTTTGTGGCCCTGCAAATGTGTCAGAGAACTGCAGTGATGCAAAGTTATTGGCTCCAGCAGATCAGGGATTTCCCATGCAGGAAAAAAATTGGCGCAAGCCTGCAGTAAAACGTAGCTGGCTGCGTCTGATTTTTTTTAACGTTCTGCACGCAGCACACACGTACCCAGAGCCCTGAGGACTGTCAGAGGCAGGCGAAATACAATTTTTTCCCTTGTTTTTCAAAGGACAAGCCACACTGCGTGTATTCAATGAATACTACTAAGTTTAATAACTGTGTTGTGGCCCTGCAAATGTGTCAGAGAAATGCAGTGATGCAAAGTTATTGGCTCCAGCAGATCAGGGATTTCCCATGCAGGAAAAAAATTGGCGCAAGCCTGCAGTAAAACGTAGCTGGCTGCGTCTGATTTTTTTTTAACGTTCTGCACGCAGCACACACGTACCCAGAGACCTGAGGACTGTCAGAGGTAGGCGAAATACAATTTTTTCCCTTGTTTTTCAAAGGACAAGCCACACTGCGTCTATTCAATGAATAATGTATGTCTTCTGGCCCTGCCTACACAATTCTATCCCTGTAGTATTAATGCCGGGTGCAATGGTCTGCACAGCCGGTTTTGAGAAAAAAAAAAATATGCAACACTGCTAACAGCAGCCTGGACAGTACTGCATAGATGTGGCCCTAGAAAGGACCGTTGGGGTTCTTGAAGCCTACACTCACTGCTAACACTCTCCCTGCCTAACCACCACTTCTGTCCCTATTGCAGGGCGCAATGCTCTGCAGATCCAATTTTGAAAAAAAAAAAAAAATACAGTGCTAACACAGTACTGCACACTATTAGATGTGGCCCTGAGAAGGACTGTTGGGGTTCTTGAAGCCTACACTAACTCCTAACGCTCTCCCTACAGCAGCTCCAGCACGATACCACTGTCCCTCAGCTAACTCACAAGGCATGTGTGGCGAGCCGCGGGAGGGGCCGACTTTTATACTCGGGTGACATCTGATCGCCCCAGCCACTCACAGCAGGGGGGTGGTATAGGGCTTGAACGTCACAGGGGGAAGTTGTAATGCCTTCCCTGTCTTTCAATTGGCCTGAAAAGCGCGCTAACGTCTCAGAGAAGAAACTGAAAGTAACCGGAACACCGCGTGGTACTCGTTACGAGTAACGAGCATCCCGAACACCCTAATATTCGCACGAATATCAAGCTCGGACGAGTACGTTCGCTCATCTCTAGTCTTAGTCCATGATGCATCTATTATCTATACCATTATCACTTGTACCGCATGTATCTATTTACAAGAACTATGAGGGCGGTTTGAGACTTTGTTCAGCCTTAAATTTAGTTATCTCTGTAAGTAAATAACTGTGATAATAACATGATATTAAGAAATTATGGAATGGCAATGTATTATTATGGCAGCCACAGGCCTGAAACATCTGCCACAGATATATGCTTATCAGGACATACTAGAGACATGGACTAGTAGATCTCCTACAAGCATCATCAGCAAAAAATGAACAAACTGCAGCACTCCAAATCGCTTAGCTTCAAATTCCCTAATTTGACAAAAAAAAAGATCAGAAAGGGCTCATCGTTCTGAGGCTTGACAATTCGACTGAGATGTGTTGAGGAGATCTGATGTGGAGGCTTGGTAGACTGCTAGCTCATGTAGCTGACAAACAGAAAGAGGAGGTAACCAGCTTCAACTCGTCGATCTCCAATCTATAATACTTTATTTCATCTTCATGCAGGACAGTGAAATATAAACTTTAAAAAAAACATGCCGTCAGGCCATTGGCCGTTGGCCCAGCCAGCTCTCCGATCTGTCTGACACTTCTAAAAACCATGGAATACATGGTTCAGTGTTTTGGGGTGCCACTCGGTCCATGGAAAACTGAAGGACTGTCAACATGTCTCAATTTTCTCGGTATAACATTGGATATTGACAGTATGGAATTTCAATTGCCGACTGACAAATTAAGCTCCTTGCATCAAGAGGTCAGCTGGGCTTGGCAACTTAAGAAAATTCTCCTGAGGCACCTGCGGTCATTCCTGGGGAAACTTATCTTCACCTTCAGGATCAGGTTTATGGTAAAGGTTTCCTGTCAGAGAGTGGCAAGGAAGACAGCTGGCACGATGGCTCCCCATCATTATGTGCGGCTCAAAAATTTGGTTGTTTGGGAGGGATTTTTGGATCAGAACAATGGTAGGTTTCTGATGATGGCCGAGATTGTTGACAATTTTAATGTTGATTTTTTTACAAACATGGTGGGCAGTTCGAGGCTTTTTCTAGGGGCCAATGGTGCATTGGAAGGTGGGTGGTGGATAGACTTGTTAGGAACTTGACTCTCTTACAGCTCATTCCAATACTAGTAGCATTGGTGATTTGGGGTGACCATTTGCACAATAAAAAGGTAAGGTTTAACTGTGAGAAAATGAGTGTCTTGTAGGCTATCATTAACACATCTGCCAGTAATTCAGGTGCTTAGGCGATTGGTGTTAGAATGTTTGCTCTTTAATACATGGGTGCTTGCTGTACGTTTACTCGAAAATTCAATTGGGGAACTCTCTATTGTATTTCAGATCATTGGCACTAGATACAGCACAAGCAGGAATAACTTACACTCCACAGCTTTGGGGCATGGTGTTACCATGTGGCGGCTGCCGGGGGCGCAGGTAGCTGGTCGGCGCGATGCTAGCGCCTGTGAGTGCAGCTCTATGCACGAACCCTGGTTATGGAATTCTGCTGGGAGGTAGTCGCCTCCTTCTCTCCGCCCCTGGGCGGAGGCTTCTGTTTATAACGCTGGCAGTGAGGTCCATTCACTGCCAGTTATTGGTTTCTGTTCAGTGTGCTAGCATCCTGCCTCTGTCAGTCTCCTGTTTGTCAGCTTTTGCTTTATCTGCCAGGTTATCCCATCTGCCTCGGTCTGCGTGTATTTCCTGCTGTTTTCTTCATCTGCCCTTCCTGTCGGTATTCCACCCTGTTCCATCTTGGTATGCCAGTCCCCCCTCTCGGTCCCAAGTGAGAGCAGGGACCGCTGCCCAGTTGCCCACCTGGGGTTAGCCAGGAGTGGAGGCAAGTAGGCAGGGACAGGGGTTGCAGGTAAGTTCTAGGGCAACCCAGGCTGGAGTAGCATCGGGTAGGATACCGTAACATAATAACTGGCCCTTAAAATTACCCTGTGAGTTTTTGTTTGCTCTCCAATGGAGATTATGAGTGTCCTTGCTAGTTAGTTGCAGGATCTAGTGGGCATGATCCAAGACCTGTCCGGTTGTATGGTGGCCCAGGAGCAACGGGTGTTGGCACAGGTTCCTGCCACCCCATCTATCCCTGAGCCTAAGTGTCCTCTCCCTGAGGTGTTTTCCGTGGAGAGAAGCAAGTTTTTTGTTTTTCAGCAGGCATGTAGACTATATTTCTAAATGCGGCCTGGATCCTCTGACTCAGAATCCCAGAAGGTGGGATTGATTATGTCCCTACTGCGAAGTCCCCCCCAGACATGGGCCTACTCTTTACCCGAGAGTTCGGTTTGCCTGCAGTCTGTTGATTAATTTTTTCGGGAACTAGGAGGTATTTTTCATGAGCCAGACTGGGCAGGGTTAGCAGTGTCTCACCTCAAGACTTTGCGTCAGGGGCAGCAGTGTGCTGAAGACTATTGCTCTAAATTTAGACAGTATGCCAGTGAAACCTCCTGGAACGAAGGTGCCCTCAAAGATGTGTTTTTTTGAGTCTTTCTGAGGCTGTCAAGGATCTAATTATTTCCCATCTCACTCCCGACACTTAATGAGGTGTTGGAATTGGCAGTAAAGGCTGACAGGAGACTGAGATCTAGAGAAAAGGAACGTCAGTCCTGTAAAACTAGGGAGTCCTGCAGACCTGCTCCCACTTCTTCCATGCCAACTCCTGGGGCCGAGCCTATGGAAGAGGACTAGCTAAGTCTCGGGGAACGGCGACTGTTCCAGATGACTCACCGTCTTTGCCTCTGCTGTGGGAAGCCAGACATCAGGTAGCAACCTGTGGACAGAAGCAACGGCAACATCAGTCTGAACCGGCGGAAAAACTACAGATCCTAGGTGATTGTCGGGAGGATCGCCTAGGATCACAGGTATTCCCTAAGTTGTTGGTGCCTTGTCAGGTTGGCTTCCGGAAAGGGGTATCTTCATTCTGTACGTCTCCATTTGTGATGATCTTATTTTGTTTCACTTTATTCTTGGCATTCTCTGGGGATTTGAGGGTGTGGGAATTGGTAGCTTCTTCAACAGTGAGACTACGTGGGACCTTGAGTTAAGACGTAGTGGTTTGTGCTGACAGAATTGAGCTGTGGGTTTGGTGTTTGATGATGGATTAGCTGGGGAAGGTAAAAAAGTTAGAGTTAATGGGGTTTCCAGGTGGGGGGATGTGTCCGTAACCTGCTTGTCCGCTTATCTAGCTTGCAGATGGGCCAAACTCAGTCCTTAACTCAGGCATGAGAACAATTACTTGTCCAAGTATCAGTTTCTGTCTGTTTTTAGAAAAACTCTTCCATTTTGGGGCTTGAAGGATCCTGTTATGCACTGCATTACTTTCACATAGGGGTGGCTACCAAAGCAGCAAGTTAAGGCTAAATCCCAGTGTTGGTTAGAAAAATTGGTATGTGGGAGTCCCAGTCCTATATATCCTATGTTCATCCCCAATTACTGGAGGAAACTTAGCTGGTGGAAATTCAATTAGGTTTTCATTTCTATGCATATTTAAAGTTGTTCTGCTCCCTAACCCCTTTTTTTTTTTGTGCCGTAGGTGGCTGGGATTCAGAGATATGGTCTGGCACTGGATATTGCTAGAGAGGGATCATTCTGCCCGGCTCAACTGGGTCCCAGCATGTTAGTCATACACGTGAGGGTAATGATTTAAGTATCTGGCCATTCTGTGAGCTGATAAAATTCATTTGCTATGACCTCCTGTGCCTCTGGTCTCAGCACCCTGGACTGATCATAGTTCGGTCCAAAGTCATTCCAAGGAAAACCTGACACAACACCTGCTCCAGGGTTGAACAAGTCTTGTGTTAAATAAAATAGGGCCATTTCAGCATTTGTTGTTTGAAATGGGGCATTAGCGTGCATCATTTGGATTCAAATAAATATACTTACCTTGCTTTCCAACCGAAATCATCCAGCCTAGACTAATGTTTTTTGCTAATGCATCGAACGTAATTTATTTTCACCGATATGAATCTCCCTTCTATGCCATTAGGATATTCGGGTTCAACTATTTGGTGCTACTGGGCATTATTTGTGTGTATATTTATGTAAGTGGGGATACAAGACTGGAAAAGTACATAAACTCAGGAGCAGCTATACACGGGGTCATCATTCCTCATGCACCTTATACATGGGAATGACTTTGAATCGTGGTGCGTTATAAGCTAACCTTTCAACGATTTTATGCTCACTACTATTTTATTGCCTATTATTGGCTCATCTATTGCGAATGATCGACTAGTAATGATACTTTAGTTGTAAATACACCAGGGGTTAAATAAAGATAATAGATCTCTGATAGCATTATACTGGTTTAATAGATGCATATGCCACATGGGATGATGCGATGATCCAGACAAGGTCATGTGATTGGATGACGTGTCATGCACCCTGCGGGGTGATGCAGGGATGCTAGTGTGGTCACTTGGTAACTGTTATTTGGGACCACACCTCCCATTCCTGGTTGGGCGTGTGACGGAGAGACACTAGGGGGATCACATGGCAACTGTCAGGCGTGACCATGCCCCCCTCCCACTCTGCAGCGTTATACTGGATTTTCGGATAATCGAGACGTGTGGTGATACAGTGTTTTGCTTGGTCTGATGATCTTTTGTGCTGTGACCATTGCAGGTTGTTTTGGAACCGCATGGATGATCACTTAATGCTGGCCAGCTTCTGTTTATCTGAAGGATGAAGAGGGATGTAAGCTATGCAAGGTGCTGATTGGTGTCTTTCTGACAAGCCTCTTTTAGTGGGCATTATCATTGTGGGCTATTTAAGTACAGACCTGGTCTGACTAATCATTGTTCTCCAGCCTACCACCAAGGACCTGTTTTTTTTATTTATTTTCAGTTTTAGTCTGTGACGCTGGATCTATTGCTGTCTGGTTCTACTATTATTGAGACTAGAGTATCTTCAGTATCTTCAGTGTCTACTGTTATATATAATGGTCTGTAGTTGCACCAAACACTACACTCTATGCAGATGTTCAATCGAAATATAATGACAGCGGGGCATGTGAAACGATTCTAGAGTATATGCTAAATGGGAGTAACAAATCTATGCAAATTCCCATAGGAAAGTTGTCTTTCCCCCTTGTGGGATTTAGGATTAGTGTACTGACACTCTTACTTTGGAGAGATAGCCTTAAAATCCTTTATAAGTAATTCCCTTTAATAGGGGTTACCATTCTGCTACAGTCTTTGATTGTGCAAGGGAGAGCGAAAAAATCTGAGACAATCAATTTGTCTAATATTATCAAATACTGGTCCACTCTTGCACAAAAGAGACTTCTCTTTAAGATAAGGGGGGGTGGTTTATGTTTAGTTGTGCTATATACGGAAGTCCACAAATGGTTTTATTCATTTATTATTAAAAGTTAGGTTTTAAGAATCGATCCAGTGAAAGGAAGTTGGGGCATGGGAACTACTGGCTGAATGATGGGGTGCATTTAAATTTGGTTGGTATTGATATTTAGGGATTAGTGATCCAAGGAGGAATTGAGCAGGCTTTGTTGTCCTGGGAAACTTGTAAGCTTGAGGAGTCAAAAGTTTGCTGTGATGGGGGGGGGGGGGGGGGGTCTTTGGAATTTTTGCAGAAAATTGGTGGAAGGGGATTTCATAGGGTGTATGGTCCTCTTAATCTGTGTAGCACTTGCGCTTGGTGTGGCTCATCTGGAACTCACTTGGGGTCGAGTCCTAAATAGTCAGTATAATTAAAGAAGCCATTTGGTGGCTAATTGTGCCCCCGAGCCAAAAGTGGGTGTCGGCTGGTGGTAAATATTGGTTTTTGTTAATACGTTTTAGGGTTCCAGACTTTTGTACCTCCAAGGACCTTTCCCCTCCTTTCTTTATTGCTACTAAATTTATTTTTTACTTGTGGTTATTCGTTAATAAAATGGCTGCTGTGGCCAATTTAATCCAACAATCTTTTTTACGTCTTTATTAATTTAGAAGAGTTTATTGGGGGGAGGTTTGAGTACAGGTGAACCAGACTCTACAATATCTTTGTCATGATTTTCTTATTTTACACTTATGCATTTATTTATGGGACATTTGCTGTTTTATTTTTGGGGATTAGCCTTTATATTATTATGTTTTGTTGATAGTGTGTCATATTATTTTTGATTGCACAGGTCCATCTAAGTTGTGTGGGAAGCTTTGGTTTTCTTTTTTAAAATGTTTCTATGTTTGCTCTATGGTGTATTTGTTAATAAAAATATATATATATATTTTTTTTTTCATTTTTTGGGTGTCCAACTTTTTTTAAACATTGTGTTGCTTTTTTTCTTCTTTTAACGTACTGCTATTTATTGTGTTGCAACAGTGAGTGTTGTGCTATCATACAGCCCAGGGAAGGTGGCAGGGACTGCATGGCTTAATTTGGGATGGGAGCAGGAAGTACATGGGGGAAGGTGTACAGGAGCTGATTGGTTAGGTGCATACAAATGAAGAGGGGTTCACAGCTAAATAAAGGGATAGGGAACAGTTGCTTTCCTCTGTCTTACATCTGTACCAGTAAGAAGTTCTCACTGCTATGGTCAGGGACGAAGAGAAGTGCATTCTTCTGGTGAGATGGTTGATGACCTTTTGTGTCAGGTGACACATTGGGTCGCCTTGGAGGGCACCGCCTGGCTCCATTTGATTGCTGGTAAGAAAAGCGCATTCTTCTGGTGAGATGGCTGATGACCTTTTGCATCAGGTGGCACATTGGGTCGCCCTGGAGAGCATGGCCTGGCTCTATTTGATTGCTGATAAGGAGCACAGTGCGGCTCTGCAGGGTAGACCGCAGCTGGTAACCCGGCTGCTTTCCAGGCTTAGTCCCTCTCCTACTCAGTGGGTGGTCGGAGGAGGAGGAGCACAGGGAGCTACGCAGCGAGCAGGTGAATACTGTCATAGGTCAGTGGCCACTTCCCCTGAACTGATCCTGCTTACTCACCGTCCGCAGCGGTCCCTCTCTGTTACAGGGCACACAGCAATTGGGCAGGTCCCACGTCAGGTCTGCCCACCATCCTTCCAACAACAGAAGACTCCTTCTGTTACAGCCACGCTGCCAAGCCTTGTGGCTTGGAGCTAGGTCTTCCCCCCAAGATGGCAGCTGGCTACTATCGAAGGATACCACTGTTTTTCCCAATGGACAGGCTCTCAGCAGCTCCCTACAAGAGGTTACTTTTAGAGGGGACACCATGACAGACTTGGAGTGGGTAACAGCCTATATACAGGAGGATGCGGCCAATTCATTGGCTGCTCTGCACCCCATGTTGGCCACATTGGGGGACAGCTTGGTTCTACCCAGATCTATTATACAGTGCCCACAGGCTGCAAGGTGGTTCAGCTTGGTAGCATTATGATGAAGAATTTAGATGTTGCTTGACTTTGCCAACATTAGTTGGGCAGCAAAGACAACAGACATGTGGATTAATTTCATATTAGCGCAGAGGCAGGCTTCGTCTCACCCCTTTCCTAGGAAAGCTGCATGGGGAGATGCCAACTAGCCTAGGGCCCCAGCGGACCATGTTGGCTTTACAATGAAAGATATTGTCAGTTCCTTTCCAATTGTAAATTTCAACATGAATGCTCTAACTGCAGGGGCATGCATTTAGAATTGCACTGCTTCTATAGAAATAATCCAGCATTGCAGGCAGCTCCCGAGCCGCTTGTGGAAGATACTGGTGACCATCCACAAAATGTCTCTGTGGCTGGCTGTGTACCCCAAGAGATAGTAGGCAGACTTGTTAAATGAAGAATTCTGTATAGCTTTTTATTCTCCTCACATTTTTTCATATCTCCTCTATTGCTAGCTGATAATTTAAAGTCAGTGAGGGACAATTTGGAGACTGCTCGGAAAAAGTGAACAAAGAAGTTGAGCTTGGTCAGATTGCTGTCCCTTTTTTTTCAGCCGCTATTCCTGAATTTAAGAGTTTCCACTCTTGGCCTCGTCCCCAAGAAGGAAAAGGAGAAGTTCGGGTTAATCCATCACCTGTCCTTCCCATCAGGTTTTAGTCAATGAAAGAATAGCTAAGGAGGATGCTGCTGTGCCTTACAAGTCCTTTGACGTAGCAGTACAGATGGTATGTAAGGCGGGGGTCAGAGCGTTGTTGGCTAAGTCTGACATTGAGTCGGCCATCTGCCCTTTGCCATTTCTCCACAGCTGTTTTCAATTATTTAGCTGTCGTTTACATGAGTCATTTTATTTTCACATGTGCCTGCCCATGGGGTACTCAATATCGTGTTACTATTTCGAGCTATTTGCTTTTTTTTTTGGAGTGGGTGCTTCGAGTAGATACTGGCATCCCATTGGTCATCCATTACTCTGATGATTTTTTTTTTATCAGTTCCCCTGACTATGACAGGTGCTCTGGGTTGTTGCACCATTTCAAAGCCATGATATTAAAACTCGGTGTACCAGTGGTTGAGCACTAAACAGAAGGACTGGTTACAAAATTGTCTTTCTTGGGTATCGAGATTGATATTCAAGAGATTGTTTTCCACGTCCTGCAGGAAAACCTGGTTTACTATCTAGCGTTAATCTAAATCTTCTGATTTATACAATGGGCAGCATTAGTTTTGATTTAGCTATTGGAGTTCACTGGTGCAGGGCACAGTGGATGGAGGCTTGGTATTAGTTGGGTTTGACAAAGAATTTAACTCTTTTGGAATTGTTCTTGATTGTTGTAGAGGTAGAAGTCTGCTGTAAAAGCTTTACCTGTGGATGATTCAAAGCGTTTTGAGGTTACACTTGATTACTTGTGTTATTTGCAGGATATGGGGGTGTCTACATCCTTGATTATTAAGGGTTTGGTGGCTGTTGCATTTATGCTTAAATTATGGAATTTTAGGGATGTGATAAAAGAGTTTGTTGTGCATCATGTCCTTAAGGGTTGGAAGAAAGATCAGGTTAACAATGGCAAGAGGCACCCTGGGCGGTGTAGAAATGCAGATGAGGTGCATTTGTTTAAATCGCTTTTGTTATTGTCTTCTTTACAACCATATGGATGGATTAATTGGTTGCTCCTAGTGTTACAGGCCAAGGCGGGTTAAGCTCTGATGTGATGGTTAAGAAGAATGCTTTGAAGATTTGTGTTTGTCAAAAAAACAGATAAGGATGGTAAAAGGTTGTTGTTTATCTGTTGGGGTTTTGGGTGGTACTGGCTGTCCAGTTGGCTTGGTCAAAAAATGTGTTAGTGTGCAGGCAGTTGGCTCACAATTTTGAGCACATGCCAATAGCTCATCCTTAACATGTTTTCAATTTCGGGCAGATCTTAAGCATTATTTGGCTGAGTAGGGCATCAATCATTCTGATTTCAGGATGCACTCTTTTCGTATCGGGGCAGCTACAGAGGCAGATTCTTTGGGCTTGGGTGAGCAAGCCATTAAAGGGGTTGTCTCGCGGCAGCAAGTGGGGTTATACACTTCTGTATGGCCATATTAATGCACTTTGTAATGTACATCGTGCATTAAATATGAGCCATACAGAAGTTATTCACTTACCTGCTCCATTGCTAGCGTCCCCGTCGCCATGGATCCGTCTAATTCTGATATCTTCTTGCTTTTTTAGACGCGCTTGCGTTGTGCGGTCTTCTGCCTGGTGAATGGGGTCGCTCGTGCCAGAGAGCTGGTCACCGCGTCGTTATCGTAGCTCCGCCCCGTCACATGTGCCGATTCCAGCCAATCAGGAGGCTGGAATCGGCAATGGAACGCACAGAGCCCATGGTGCACCATGGGAGAAGACCCGCGGTGCACCATGGGAGAAAACCGCAGTGCATCACTGGGAAAGGACCGGTGGCCATCTTTGGGAGAAGATTTTTTAAAGTCCTTATTTCATCGGATCGGTGAGTAGCAAGCGGTTTAAAAACCACTTTAATTTGCTATTTTATGCCAGGGGGGTGACAGGGGGAATGGGTTAAGGTAAAATTTTGAGGTTTGCCATGAGACAACCCCTTTAAGTGTATGTGCAGGTGGATCTCTAGTAGTTATAGGTCTTATGTACTTCCTGACTTGCTCTTAAAACATTAGCCTGTGAGTTTGGAGTTTGTGTTTTTATTTCAGGTTCGTTGATGCCCCAAGTTTGCATAGTGGGGCATTCTTTCAGTTATTGGGCAGTGTAAAGAACTGCGGCTGCCCTATTCGTAGCAACTAAAGATGAGTGAGTATACTCGCTAAGGCACATTACTCGAGCAAGTAGTGCCATAGCCGAGTATCTCCCCGCTCGTCTCTAAAGATTCGGGGGCCGGCGGGGGAGAACGGGGAGGAACGGGGGGGGGGGGGGAGATCTCTCTCTCCCTCTCTCCCCCCCCCCCCTGCTCCCTGCTGCAACTCACCTGTCACCGGTCCCTGAATCTTTAGAGACGAGCGGGGAGATACTCGGCTAAGGCACTACTCGCTCGAGTAATGTGCCTTAGCGAGTATACTCGCTCATCTCTAGTAGCAACCTTGGTCTATCTTCAGTAATAGTGCACTGGAGAGGCATCTGCAGGCTATGGTGGGTGCAATTATTCCCCAATGACATGGAGGCTTGCCAGCATTGTAATTGGTTGTTAATTGTAGTGGTTCACACCAGGGACAATGACCAAGGCCAGTTAAAATTGTCCATGTTGCTGTCTTTAATTAAAGCAGATATGGAGAACATAAAGAAGATGCTACCTGACTGTGTCCTGGTGTGGTTGAAAGTTGTCACAAGAACATATTGATGTCATACACGGGATCCAGAGTGAGAGATCATGAAGGCTTTTGAATGTCTGTATCTCCTGTTTTGTGTGTACTCTTGGGGGTGTACCTTTGAGACATTCCATGTTAGAAAAAGACAATAGTGACTTACTGGATGATGGGGTTCATCTGAATCCTATTGGCTTTGACATTTTATATCTGATTTACAAGATGGGTCGAAAGTGCCTTGGCTTTGCTGGATGGGGGTGGCCAGAGTGCCATTTAGGTCATTTAGACTCTTAAGGCTCTTGGGAACCCTATATGCATGCTGCTTAGCAGTGGTCTGCATAACAGGAAGGAGATTTCAAAGAGTTGTATTGATGCCTTTCAGAGCGGTGCTATTCTTCTGTTTAAGTTTTATAAAGTTGTAAGGTTAAAACTGTTTAATAAAAGTTGCAGCTACTCCCATGTTATCCATCTACCAGTGTGTTGTGGTCTTTATTTAAGGTTATTACAGTCACTGTAAGGTCGGAGGTGAAGGCAGACCCTCCATGCAGTCTTGTACTACCATACAGCCTAGGGTAAGTGCCAGGGACTATATAGGTTAATTTGGGGGTGGGAGAAGGAACTATGAGAGAGAAGGTGTACAGGAGTTGATTGCCTAGGTGCATACCAAAGAGGAGTGGTCCACAGCTGAATAAAAGGGTAGGAAACAGTTGCTTCCCCCTCTCTTACTTCTAGACCAGCGACTTCCTCCCCTCCCTTACCTATAGGTGGTAAGCAACCGATGTGTGTATTGTGATACTGCTGCTTTTTCGTTTCATTCTGCAGAAGTTGCATTGGAAAGCTGAGTTTTCGATGAATTCAATAATGTCACAGCTGGCGATGTTTTAGGCTCTGAAGGCTTTTTGGACCCTATATGCATGCTACTTAGCAGTGGTCTGTATAACGGGAAGAAGATTTCAAAGTGTTATATTAATGCCCTTAGAGCGGTGTCATTCTTAATAAAAGTTGTGGCCACTCCCGAGCTGTGAGATACAGGCCCAAGAGAACCCAATGCCAAAGTGTTACTCCCACAAACGGTAGTTTGTAACCTGGTAACAGGAAATTAAAAAGACTGTTGACTTGTGGTGGTGTTCTACCAGAAGAGTTATGAGATGAAGCTTACATTGCAGCAAGATATAAGAATCTTTACTTGTCAGCTAAATAGCAGTACAGTCACTTTATGTTTCAAACAGGAATTAATCTGTACGCCCACTAAGTAGTTTACAGCAATAATTGATACGGGTTTCAATGGTATAGGCACTTGAATTGCAATAGCTTATGGGTTTTAATCGTACAGGTATTTAATATACAGTAGTGGATGTAACATTACAGCCAGGTCAAATTACATTCTGGTTGCAAAATATTTCAAGGGTATGCTTTACACGTAGCAGAAATGCTGCAGAATTTCCGTATCCAAACAGAGTCAAAATATTGTAAGGGTATGTTTACAGGTTGCCGAAATGCTGCGGAATTTCTGTATCCAAACAGTCAAAATATTGTAAGGGTATGTTTACAGGTTGCCGAAATGCTGCGGAATTTCCGCAGCCAAAAATTCAACAGCGTTCCCTCAACCAACACAGAATCAAAATCCAGAACAACTATATGGATTTTGACTTGAAATCAGCTGTGCTGCTCACACATGTTTTCAGAAGATACCAAGTTCCCCTCACCTCTGAAGTCTTTGCTCCCTCGGCGCTTCCTTCACCGGGCCTCCGGCAGCCTCTACTAAGTGCAGAACTGCTGGTCACTTCCACATCAGCTGATTTTGAGTCAAAATCCGCATCAATAGTCTATTTTGCAGAAGTGCTGTGGATTTTGCTGCTGCATAAATTACGCAGCATTTCCGCTACGTGTAAACATACCCTAATACAGTTTTTAAAACACTGGTTTAACAGTCTGGTACACTCGGCAACAAAGACTTGGAAATCTTGATAATGCTATATCAGCTGGCCGGTCTATTAACAATCAAGTTCAGTCTTTTAACAATACAATAAGCTCGTTGTACTAATGCAGTCTTTTGGTATAATAATACTAACTCAGTCACTCACTGCAACACACTGTCAAATCCACCACCTGTGTGGGATATATAACACTGCTGCTTGTATTCCCAGTATCTTAAGGGCTACAAAAGCTACACAACGTATGCAATTTTAGGCATAACTATACTTTTTAGATCATATGCATTAAACAAATAGCCATACGTTTCTATACATTTGTGTCTGTTTTTACATTGAAAAACAGCTTTTGAACACTTTTTTCCCTTTAAGGCATCTTAAGCCCTTAGTGACCACCCCATAGACTTTTTACATCCTATCTAAGTGGGCTTTAATCACCAGGGCAGTAAAAACATGCTGGATCTGGTGAGTAAAGCTCCTGGGCTGTGGAAGTGACAGCTCCATGCTGCGAGAGGTAGCTGACAACCTGAAGCTGTCATGGGCGGCCGTAGGGAGCGACCCCGGTCACGTGATCGCCGCTACCCACTAGATAACGGTGATCTCATAGAAGTGTTAAAAAAATTAAATAAAGGTAAAGATGCAGCTCCCCTCAGGGATCAGATCCATGAGGAGAGCTGAAAGTACTCCCCTCTGTTTTACGCGATGTCCTGCGACATTCTTGTCTTTCCAGGACCTAACATCACCTTCTGCGCATGCGCGCCAGACGTAAACGTCGGGTGTGTGCACAAAAAGGCTCGCAGCCTGGCAAATTAAAAATCTCTCTGGCTTCTGGCTACCATGTATAGCCGAGAGCAGAGAGATATCACTGGGGACCACTAATGGATAATGGCAATCATTTAAAGTTAAAAAAAGTGTGAAAAAAGTTTAAGTCTCATCTCCCCTTTCGGATTATATCAGTGAGAGTAGATGAAATTGCATAACTAATGTCTGCGGCTAAATCTGGGGGCCTTACCACAGCTTTTGTGCACACGCCCATTGCCAAAATTGCGAATGCATGAGCAAAAGCCATGGATTGCCACTGTAATTTAAAAGCTCCCTGCTCCTGGCTACCAAATGTAGCCAAAGGCCTAGAGATTTTACGGGGTGCAGGGGTCCACAGTTCTTGGTCACGTGATCATTGTTATCCAATGGGGCCTAAAACACCTTCAAGCTAAATTTCTGTTCTGAAAGCCACCGGCTGCTCATTTCGGTTTGGGCCCTGTTGTGCATATGGATAGAAGATTAGGACTAGAGATGCTCTGCTGGGAACCAGGAGGAAGCGACAGCCTGCAGCAGCGCCGCAGAACATCAGAAGAAGTGAGTAATGATTTTTATTCTTTGCTCCACTGTATTGCCGGCGTATAAGGTGACAGTTGGGGGGTCGTCTTATACGCCCCGTCGCCTTATATGCCGGTATATATTTTTATTGTAACACATTTCTGGATGAATTGCAGGGAAGGGCTTATATATTTAAGCCCTTCCCGACAATTCATCCTGCGATCGCCGGCAGCCCATTGCTTTCAGTGGAACCTGCTGTATTGACGGCTCCATTGAATTCAATGGGCAAACATCGTTCTTCTCTGCCACAGCTGTTACTGTTATGGCAGAGGAGAACGATCTTTACGCTGACAGTGCGGGGGGGGACCACTCTTGCCGCTATTGTGGCTTAATAGTGGGACCTGGGAACTTGAGATGCAGCCCAACATGTAGCCCCTCGCCTACCCTATCCGTTGCTGTGTCGTTCCCATCACTTTCTTGAATTGCCCAGATTTTCACAAACGAAAACCTTAGCGAGCATCGGCGATATACAAAAATGCTCGGGTCACCCATTGACTTCAATGGGGTTCGTTACTCGAAACGAACCCTCGAGCATTGCGAAAATTTCGTCCCGAGTAACGAGCACCCGAGCATTTTGGTGCTCGCTCATCTCTAATTAGGACCACAATAAGTATGTTTCTGAACACAAGACAAACAGGGGTATCCATTTTGGGATGGAAATCCTCATTTTTATGTGTACTTTAAAATGACATATCTGCAAAAATATGACATTTCATTTTTTTCTCCTCTAAATTGCTTTAACTCCTGAAAAGAAACTGTGGGGTCAAAATACTCCTGACCCCCCTCAGTAAATATTTTAAGATGTGTATTTTTAAAAATGGGGTCATTTGTGTGGGTATCTATCATTCTGAAACCTATAAGCCCTTGCGATCTTGGCTTGGTGTAGGAAAACAAAATGTTCCTCAAAATGTTAATAATCAATGTTAAACTTGTATGTCTCCTAAATGCTCAAAAAAAACCTGAAGTTTTTCTAATGTGCTTCCAGAATAAGGTAAACAAATGGAAATATACATCTCAACAAAAATGTGTACAGTATGTTTGTACATATTTAAGATATTGCAGTTGAAAATATGAAAAAATTACAATTTATTTTAAAATGTTCCCAATTTTGATGCTTTTAAAAAATATACACAAATTCTATCAGCCTATTTTTACCACCTAAATGAAGTACAATATGTGGCGAAAAAAAACATGTAAGAATCACTTGGATATCCAAACCTTTATGGAGTTATTCTATGTTAAAGCGAGACATGTCAGATTTCCAAAATTTGACTTAGTCATTACAGAGCAAACAGGCTTTGTCACTAAGGGGTTAAAACAAAAATATATATTTTAAACGTATTTAAATGTACAGCCATATGTTTCCATATGTTTTTCTTTGACTGTAATGTCAGTACAGTGGAGCTCTACAGGTTGTGGCAAGTTGGGGTACACTTGCCTCCGATCTTTGACCTCTCCTATATGGAAATGGCACACCACACGTGTTGAAACTGCTCAGGAGATGTGGATTTCTTTATCTGGCTCCTGCCAGCCTTTATTCATCACAGCATATCATATAACAACGAAATACACAGTTCATGTGAGCACCCCACCTGGGTGTAGAGTTTAGACTCATCTTCTCTGTCAAACTCCTGGTCTGCACTAGACCCTGGACTAGCAGCCCTTGCATCTCCACGAATCTGTCTCTCTCTCAGCCAATGTCTCTCTCAACTTGGATGTGAGTCCAGGGTTGTCGTCCCTGTCGGACTCTGGCCTTTGCTAGGCCACCAGCCTGCAGCACCTCAGCTCTGCTGCGCTGGTCCTCTCACCCCTCTTGATTCTGGCAGTAACTGGCTCTTTTCTAGTTCCTGCTCCACCCCTTTGTGTTAACCCTCACACCAGAAGTCCTGTCTGCAGCCCTCTACAGGCCCTTCTGTGTACTGCACTACTACAAGGTATGATCTTGTGTTCCATATCAGGGGTTTAATACGAGCCGCTCTGAGAATCACTGACATGTCACACAGTATTTGTGTAATGAAGACCAATTCTGTGTATTTGCTAACAAGCAAAAGTATTTATAGTCTTTTTAGGCCTCATGCACACGGCCGTGGCTGACTCCGGTAGTGGAATATCGCAGCGGAGTCCGCCAGTGTGCCCCCCAAAACCCCCAAACGCACCTCCCTGATCCACTGTGTTGTTCCCGTCCCTCGAGCCGGTGCAAATGCGCAGTACAGCGTGTGACGCGCCGGCAGTGCGGAATGATATGGCTGGGGGTGGGCGGGAACGCATATTTACGCGATACTTCCACTGTGCTACAGTGAAAGTATAGCATGACGCCGGCTTCCATTGACTATAATGGAAGCCGGTTGCACATATTCCCGCGGCAATTAGGGCATGCTGCGGTTTCTTTCATGCTGCGTAATTCCGCGGTGGAATTCCGCAGTTTGAACATTGAGATATTAGGTCAACAGAACCTAATAGCTGCGGCATAATGCCGTGGATTTCCGCTGTGTAAAATGCAGCAGAAATTCGGACGTGGGCATTAGCCCTTAGACTAATACATTTAAAGTGAGGCTAGAGGGCACCTGACTTATACAAACACAGTGTTACCATTCATTTATTATTGGTTATTAAAACTTAGCACGTGCAATGATGTCGGTCTCTAGACAGAACTCCTCGCTAGTCATGAGCTGTTTGCTGTTTGAGATTGTTAATTGGTTAATCTATAAGTATTCCTGAGCTTAGTTAAGGCTTACATAGTTAAATATATGTAAAAAAAAGATCAAATGAAGAGCTATTTATCATCTGTTTTACTATTTTCTAAGCAGAGTACATTTCTAAAACAAAGTCCATCCTTAATCAGCTGTCTTCCCCTGAGCACACACTTGGGTGAGCGAAGGTCAACCGCAGCATTTCTTCTTTAGGTCTTTTAAGCTTCTGATTGTTCTGTTCATATGCCAAAATATCTGAATACATGTGTCAAGTAAGATACAAATTGGAGTCAAGAATAAGATGGTGTTCAGCAAACACTATGGTTTCTCTCACATTAATGTAAAAAAAAAAAAAATGTTGATACATTTTTTATGGGACACAAAACCATGGTATGCTACACGTTTCTATATCATGAAAAATGTACACATATGTAAGGAAGGTCAAATGTAGTCAAAAGTGTGACTTTCTGAAATTTTGCCAATAATAGTCAATGGTTTCATCAAGCAATGCATTTTAATACATTTTTGTATGAAAACATATATGCTTTACGGATGTTAAAATCCTGGTGTGAACTGCCCCTCAATCTTCTCAAATGCTTCAATACAACTAAAGTCTCTTTAGTTGCTGATGTAACCTTGTTGACTCTGTGGACATACAATTTGTCTCCGGCTGGCTCGCTCACACAGTCTCTACGATGCTAGTTTTTCTCTCATGGCTATTCAACAGGTCCCTGACTGCAACTACCACAGCATATCAGCAAGACAAGACAGCGTATCAGGTGTATCTGTTTCAAAAAGTGCAGCTTTTATTCCTCCATCAACGCAACGTTTCGACCCCCTTGGGGTCATTGTCAAGCAACTACCACAGCTACAATGCACTAAACTGTTTAGGCACTTTGGATTGGAGGCTCTAGGAATTTCTTCAGTGTACACTCTCAAGCTGCACCCAGCCTCTTGACTTTTAGTAGACATCCAAGATTCCACTCACAGCTCACAGGCAACCCTCTGATTGGACCTCCTGCACACTCTTGCACTCTCTATCAACATGGGAAACAACCATCTTACACCCCACACCCTACTATTTATACCCCTCCAGGAACTTGCTTGTGGGGCTAAATGTGCCCTCTGATTTCTCCATCAGATTTACTTTCCCCGCCAAACACAGTAGCCGGTGAAGAACACCAAAAACATGGCTATTATGTCTGCGTTCAGGACCAAATCACACAACATTCACAAAGGCCACAACAGAGACTATCACAATTTTTCTAACTGCCTGGTTACAAGCTATCATCAATCTTCACATTAACCATCAATCATCATCATATCTTTCTGATAAGTTCTAGCTACTACATCAGTCAGCTACAGTACGTCACACACATTTCTACATAAATCAGTAGCATTACATACATTTACAGTATCCCATATACCTATACGAATATGCAATAACACATTTATCCACATGCTAACCTCTTGCACTATGTCTTAGGCCCTAGCTGCTATGTACATGGTCATTACACACTAAATATTAGCCTTTCTAACAATTCACATTCAACTTAGTAATACAAAACCATATATGCAATAACTGACTATTGCTATAGCATTTCTCCTATCAAATATTAGAATCAACCACTTTCATTGTAGCATTTCCCCCACAGAACATAGTACTAACATGGGTGGGATTCAAACTTTTAACAACAGGTTTCCTAGACTGATTAAACGATGCACGTGAGGTGCCTGGAGTGTATCACTCCACAAAAAGTTATCCCTAACCTAGTAATCAAATAAACAATTACAATGCTTCAAATACATAATGTAATCTAGTCATTAATGCTAGAACAAAGTTCATTGCATACATACAGCTCCAAAACTAACCCCAATACATACATACAACACCAGAACCAAGCTCAGAGAATAAATACAGTACCAGAACCAACCTCAGTACAATTTACATTACCAGAAACAAACTTAGTACATAAACAGCACCAGAACCAACCTCAGTACCTATATACAACACCAGCATCAAGCTCCTAACATAACTGCAGCACCAGGACCAACCTCAGTACATGTATACAGTGCCAGAACCAATCTCAGTACTGTATACAGTGCCAGGACTCAGTATGAGCAGAACAATGGTAAATAGATGCAGGGGGTTTTAATTTCATGAAACGAATATTACTACACATCATCACACTGCAGACCATACAGTTACCACAGGACTGATCGCAGGCAGTCAGTGGCTGAATAAATAATGACTCAGTGACTCACAAGTGATGTCATCTCTGATTGAACTCATTCTATGTTTTTTCTCCATCCAGCCCAGCCCACTATAACAATTTCTCATTATAGCAAGTTGCCTCTTTAGAGATTGCTATACAGATGTCTTTGACTTTTCACTTTTTCTCATCCTTAAAGAGGTTATCCTGGGCTTTTCGAATTGTTTTTATTGATGACTAGCTTACCCGTCGCGCGTTGCTGCAAAGACAGACAGACATACATACATTCGTTTTTATATATCACAGCACAGCTTTCATGTAACCTCAGTAGTATAAGAATTAGCAACCAATCACAGCACAGCTTTTATGTTGCCTCAGCAGTATAATATATAGCAACGAATCGCTGCACAGCTTTCATGTTACCTCAGCACTATAAGAAATAGCAACCAATCATAGCACAGCTTTCATTTTACCTCAGCATTCTCAATATCCAGCAATTGTCTTGTGAAACGTTCGGCGGATGCATCATTTTGTAGTTGAACACGCATCCCGTTGCTCGTAATGCCTTTTGCTTTCGTGCTCAAGATGAAAAACCAAACGATCTTTGTCTGGGGGGCATAACTGTCGACAATGCTCGCACGTGCGCCACCTATCGTAGGATAGATGTAATATGCCAGTAATCTTCCCAGGAGTGTACTCAACAACTTCCCAAAGTTTCATGGCGATTGGATAAATGGTGTAGTAATGCATTAGAATTGAATAATTGAGTTGGGACCCTTTAACTTTTCCTATTTATGACATAATCAATGCTCGTGCCAAATTACATCGGGAAGTGAGAGAATTAGATTCCGTACGTAAAATTTGGACGCTAATTCTTTTGCGCTTAGAATTGAATAATCGAGTTGGGACCCATTAGCTTTTCCTATTTATGACATAATCAATGCTTGTGCCAAATTTCAAGTTTCTATGACATTGGAAAGTGAGAGAATTAGATTCCGTACGTGAAATTTGGACGCTAATTCTTTTGTGCTTAGAATTGAATAATCGAGTTGGAACCCATTAACTTTTCCTATTTATGACATAATCAATGCTCGTGCCAAATTTCATGTTTCTACGACATCTGGAAGTAAGAGAATTAGTGGTAATGATGGAAATCTAACAATCTGTGTGGGGGGGGGGCGTAACTGTTGACGACGCTCGCACGCGTGCCATTTATCATAGGATAGTTGTACTATGCCAGTAATCTTCCCAGGAGTGTACTCAACAACTTCCCAAAGTTTCATGGCGATCGGATGAATGGTGTAGTAGCGCATAAAGCACAATCAGACAGACAGACATATATTCAATTTTATATATATAGATTTGTCCTCAGGACAGGTTATTAAAAGATGTTCAGCAAGTGTCCACCATTCGGGATCCCCGCGAATTCGCTAATTTCTGGTGCTGCTCTCACTAAGTCTAGCACAGTAAGCAGATCACACTGACCATAGTGTAGCCGCCTAGGTTAGTATTGCAGGTGTAGCTCCCATTACATTCACATTACAGCTCCCAGCATGGATTTACCATAGCTACATGAGGGCTTGTTCTTTTGCAAGACAAGCTGCATTTTTCAATGGTACAATTTAATGTACTAATATTTTTAATAGTTACTAATACTTAGAAAACTTTATTAATCTTATTTTTACTTTTTTCTACATTTTATTTAAGAAACAAATAACATCCAGATTGTCTTGGAAACTTTCCTATGATCATAAAAATTTTATTTGATTTTCTTCACCATATCTGAAGGAATGGAATCTGGCATAAGGAAAAATGAGCAATATAAGGAGATAGCTACATCTAGGTCAAGAAAAATCACACGGGTAAATTTATCACTACTTACATACCTAATTCCTATTTCATCACATGGAGCTATAATGTAACATATTAATAACTGCATTCATGCTGAAGCAGGTGGAAAAGGTCTAAAATGTAGGAACATATTCATGTGGATTCAGGAGGTGGTATGAAAGTTCCAGTAGTCACACAGCTTCCAGACTGTGGTAACAGAGGACCCTCAGTGCTCCATGTTCAGAGGAGGCTTTGTAAAGCCGCTCTACCCTTAGGATGTCTAAATTTAACTAGAGAAAATAGGAACATTCAGCAAATGCTGTGTACTTAGCAGCTCCACAGCCATCCTCAGTTCAAATCAATCCAGGCCACAATTAGGGGCTACCAAAATAAACATGCATACAAATTAAACTGAAATTGTTACCCCCAAATTAGAAAGAAGGCTCTCTTATTCAAATGACATGGAATAAAATACTGCCAGCCACAAAACATCTAATTTTACTATATTTACAGATGATGCTAAAGTATATATGATTTGTATCTGACGGATTAGGGAGGGTGTGCATGGACTGTTGGGGGTGCTGGTAGGGGGCTAGCATGTCAGGGGTCCTGGCCCCTCTCTGCTCCCCATCCCTTCTGCAGTTAGTCATGTGGTCTGGTCAGCTAATTCTTCCCTACGGACCTGATCCTCAATGTTTGTTGTCCCTCCCCTATGCTATGAAGTTAATTTTAGATTCTCACTTGAGAATGTTGTATGTGTTTTGTCATGTCACTCATATTTAATGGATTTCACTACAGCATGGAGATGTGTCCTACAGATATTTAAGTCACAGATGGCTAAAACTGGAAATCTTGGAAATCTGTGAAGGAACGGAGGAGAAGGACTTGCCCACTGGGAGTCCGCATTCAACATACATTTCCCACTCCATGATTAACTCCCTACGTGCCTTTTATAGAGAATGTCATTTCAGTGTTAAAGGGGTTGTCTAGTTGTAAACTACGGATGACCTATATACAGGAATGGCCATCGGGGCAGATCTGTGTTGCACATGCATATGAACAGAACCTGTGTAAGCAAAAAAAACACATGCGCAAATCCATCTTGTTCATAGTGCAAATATATTGGGTGGAAGCATGCGCATTTGCACATATGCTTCCTAAAGAAGCCCTTAAAAGTGTTTTCTACTAAATACATTTATCCTCTATTCACAGGATAAGGGATAAAATGTCTGATCACTGGGAGTCTGACTGCTGGGACCCTAAGTGATCCCAACAATGCATGTCAATACCCTCACATGCCCACTTTGCAAACTTGTTGGTGTGTGCCAATTCAGGACTAGCCTCCCTGGTTCATTTCCCTCTACCCCTCCTAACTGTCACCCAGCTGGCTGCCTGATAATCCTGCACTCCCAAACTACCGTCCTCCCCCACATCTACCCCAGCGAGTGCCTGCTCAGTGATCATCGAACATCTTTCCATGGTGCCAGTGGATCTCAGTTTTGCAAGCCACGCATTTAGATCCACTCACACTTAGTACAGTAGTATGCACAATCGAATGACTGTTCAAGGACTGCATACATGGCACAATATGTACACTTGAGGGAATTGTCGATCTTTTAGCAAATTCTAAATGGAGATCTTACAAATAGATTAGATAAAAGTAATATATGCAAAAATTCAAATAGATAAGCAATAATTAAATAGAAGGGACTCTTCCAAAGTCCCTAAATTCAAATTCACTAATCTTAAATCACCCACTTAAGAAACAGCACGCTTAGAATACAGCCTCACTCACTCAGCTCACTTATATTTGCTTTATGTAGCACTTAGCTGTAATAATTCTAATCCTCCTCTGTTTGGGAAGGGCACAGGAAGTTCTACAGATGCAATGTATCCAACCCTGATTGGGTAAAACTGCCCCTAATTAATCACCTGTGAAAATCAATGGAGACTGAAGGCCACAAGCAGACTATAAATGCTTTAAATGTAACAGTCTTTAACAATCTAACTCTCCTATATGCTCCCTTAATACTGTGTATTTAACCTCTAAGAAAAAAATGCAATGTATCACTATGCATGAGCTAAAAGATTACTATGAGTGGATATATACACAAATAAACAAATGAAAATAAAATAGGGAAAGATGCACTCAGCAATTCCACAAATCCCAAGTCATACACTTAAGATACAGTGCACTTCAGAGCACAGTTCATTTAGAATACAGCTCGCACACTCACTTTTGTTTGCTTTACATAGCACTTATCTGTAACACTTCTGCTCCTCCTCCTATTGAAAAGAAGAAAGTTTCATGTCCCTGTGTGGGCTGTTACCTCATTATTTAACCCCTTAGTGACCACTCATACGTGTTTTCATGCCCTGGGTGTCTGGGATTTAATCTACAGGGCCATAAAAACACACTGGCCATGTAAAGTAAAGCACCGGGTCCATGCGTGTGACAGCTCCCTGCTATCGGCTGACGTTTCAAAATATCTAGCCAAGTCAAGAGAACTCTCAAAGAAGTATGCATGTCATTGTTAAAGTCTTCAATCAAGATTCAAACCACTGGTAATGCCCAAGAAAGAAAAGTTAGATATAATTGTACTAGAGAACATCAAAGAACAAATCTGCCGAGTTCTGGAACAAGATTCTTGGACATGTGCAATTAAGATGAACTTGTTCCTGTCATGGTGCACCAGCCACGACTGAAGATTGGGATGGCGTTAATATCACTATGTCATACCTGACCCACAGAATGCTCATGCTAGTGCATGCTCACTGTCATTTCCACGATGGACGCCAACAGTGATATTTCTCCTCCTGCGTCTGAGCAAATTGGTTGTCTTAGAGGTTGGACAACCCAGCCAACCAATCAGCATCAGTTTGTGTATGTTTATTACAGGTCCTCCTCCCAGAGGGGTCTGTTTATTGACTTGTTTGGTCTGACTCCTTATCTAATTAATTGGTCTGGTCTAAAAGCTGATTTACACACAACGATTATTGCTAAAAATCAACAGCTTGTAAGCGATATTCATTGCAAAATATGTGCCCATCATGCACTTACAGTGCATTCTTCATCCATCGCTGAGTTCAGCTCAGCATAAAAGCCGTTGTCCCTAATAAGAGGGGCAGCATGCTGTGTTCCAGGGGCGTACCTAAAGGCTAAGGGGCCTGGGTGCAAAAGTTCAGCTGGGCCCCCTCCATCTGTACCCTTACCTATACCTAAACCTTGCTAATTTACAAACATGATGTAGCCCCTTTGTGTAAGCCTTCTCATTTTCTAACTTATACCAGCTGTACATGTCTAATTATATACAGGAGATACCCAGGTTATACCAGCTGCACATATATAATTATATGCAGGAGATACACAGGTTACAACAGCATGGTACATATCACTATATACAGGATGTATATCCCCCTGTATATAGTGGTATGTCCCATGCTGGTGTAACCTGTGTATCTCCTGTATATAATTATATATATATATACAGCTGGTATATCTTATATCAGCTATACAAATATAATTACAATTCCTCCTCTACTCACCTCTGCAGCAGTCTCTGGGCAGCCTGTAATGGAAAGTCCTGTCCTTTGATCACATGACCAGAGCCTGGTCATGTGATCTGCAGCCACAGGTCCTCTCTCAGGTCCTGTGCATCCAGCACTCCAGAGGTGAGTAGAGCCGCACTAGCCGCTCCCCCTGGTAATCACTGGTCGACAGAGACTGATAGACTGCAGCTGTGACCACTCACAGCTGCAGCCTATCAGTGGGAGGGCCGCGTGCCATGGGAGTCTGCAGCCTGTAAATAACAGCCCTCCCCTCTGCTCTTGCCGACCTGTGTCGCTGCCTCCCGTCTCTCTCCTGTCCTCTCCCTCCTCCCCTCTCCCTTCCCAGCCATCATGCGGCTGACAGCGCCGGCCCCCTGGGCCCCCTCAGCTCAAGGGCCGGGTCACTGTTGCGACCCCTGCTTCCCCTCACCGTACGCCAGTGCTGTGTTCTCTGCGGGCAGCGCTGATTGCATTGCATGCAGCCGGCAGCCCGCAGGAGAACAAATGTGATATATTTAGAGAACAGACCGCCCGCTGTTCTCTAAACACATGCAAATGAAGCTAGTTAGCTACTAATGGGCTGATTATTATTTTAGTACCTAATGCAAAATGATCAGTTTCTGATGAATTTTGAGCGATCCTCTTTGCGTGTAAATGGACCTTTACTCCTTGTGTGATTACTGGTATAGTCTGCAACCCCTTGTCTGATTGACTTCTGGCTAACTCCTGTCTGACTCCTGATTCAGCTGTAGTCTCTCAATCTGAAGGTGTATCTGATCTGGTTTGTGGTTCCCTACTTCACCTAGATCTCAAGATCATGCTAAATCTGCTGTTCATTTACTATTATATCTGGGGTGCTTGTGATATCTATTCCCTGGGTAATTGTGCTTTTTATATTTGAATAATATCCATCTGTTGTGACTTTCACTGCTATCATCTGGGGAGAGTGAGGGTCACCCCAGGTTCCTGATGTGGGTTGCCCTCATCACGGTGATCGCCTCACTTATAAGTAGGATATTTCCGTATCTGCAAGGTCTGGACAGTTTCCCTTTATTCCCCATTTTGTGTGTGTATACCTGCCCTTCCTGGACATCCTTATTATTATTGCATCCACCTCAGATACAACAGTTGTACAGTGATGAGGAGAATGCTATGAAAAAGGAAAAGCAGGGCTCATGACCCCAAGCATATCACATCATTTGTTGTACATGGTGGATGTGTGATGTGAGATGCTGGTGTTGGCTAAAGTGTTATTCCCCAAGGGATTGTCACTCAAGATTTATCTGGGAAGTAACACTTTACTTACAAGAGCCACAAGATTGGTGGTTGTCACAATTGAGGATCAGACACTTAACAGTTCATTCTCGCCACACTTCCCTCAGTGGTATACTATCAAGAGTCCAATGACGCTCACAGAAGGATATGCCCAGAGAATAGAAGAACCATATAAATTATTTTTCTGTCAATCTAACTGTATAAGGGCATGTATTTTTGCATGATGATTTGTGACTTGTACTGTAGTTTTCATTGGTTGCATTTTAGGGTATATATGTCTTTTTTGATTACTCTCTATCCCTGTTTTGGTAGGTGAAATGAATAGAAAACAGCTATTCTGATATTTTTTTTAATATTTATTTCTATGTTGTAGTTGCCCGAAGTCTATATATCTGGCCCCTCCCTAATTGTCATACATGTCATGTATTTAATGTGGATGCACTGTGAAAAGTGTCTTGTCCGCTGTTATGTGTATTGCACAGCTGCAGAATGGAAGAGGTTAATGTCTGAAAGTGGCTGGGATATGTAAAAAAAAAATTTAACAAGTCTGTCTCATCACGTGATGTTTGTACATTATAAATATTAGTGATTGAGAGTGCGCGAGATCCTTCTACTTCAACAGCTAAGAGAGCAGTGAGAGTGCTGGCCACATGGGGGTACCTTCAACCCTCATGTGGTGAAGTTATGGAAGCGGAGTAGAGGTATCCAGATTACCACCATTCTAGAAACCACCTCTAAAGGAGTGAAAGGGAGAGAGAAAAGAAAGGAGTCTGCCATGTAGTGTTCATGCTACAGAGTACAAGTGAGTGTCAATGGAGTGTTCCCTTCCCCTGTCCTCCTCTGGACTGTTCCCTTTCCAGGAGCGGAACCTTACAGATAACTTAGCCTGAAGGTCCAATGTCATTCTGTGTTCTCCTCCTAGACATTGCCTGACTGTATTTCCTGCACTGGTGTGTGAAGCTTATTTGGCAAGAAGTAAAGTTCCAGTCACTGCCCGTTCCCAGTGATTGAGGTATTCAAAGTTAACTGTATTCAAAATAACTGTCTCTTATTACCCGCCGGAGAATCATCGATGTGAAAGAAGCAGTGGCATCACGCGTGACAACTCATCTAGTCCACTACACTTATTAAGGTAACAACCACCCGGCGTTGCCTGGAAGAGGCCTAGCGGTGCCTTGGCTGAGGTTCCATGCATTCCTCCGGGGAGGAGTCTGGTGGAGCCACCGTGACAAGTGACACCTCTACCTTAACCAGCTCCTCAGCATGGGCCTCGTGTCTTGGTCGCTGTGGGACATTGTGCAAGGGAAAAAAAAGTCTTTCATTTTTTTTCTACAAAATCACTTAAATGTCAGCATTGATTATGACTTTGAGGGGTTAAAGGGTACTTTAACCTACTTTAGCTAAGACTCCTGGCTTTAAAATTAGTCCAAGATCGGGGTTCTAGACATTTTTAGCCGGAGCTAGAGTCTTTTCTAGTTGTCCCCTTTCTGCAGGCATACTTCCCTAGGCCATGCTTGCTCAAAATAATATTGTCCCTTTCTACTTGAATGCCCACAGCTCAGAGTAATCTGTGGAAGGTGAAGGGAAGTACTTCTTTTGGTGGTGAAACAATACACAAGCACAGTTCATGCAAGCTAAAGGGTTGGCAGTGGCTGGCATTGGCTATCCAGCTATTTAGTTGCCACTAGCTATCCTTGAGTTCATGGTTACTGCAAAAGAGAATTTCTACTCTCACCCACACTGGATCTATAGCATTCAGCATGGTAGAACTTTGCTACTGCAGCTTAGGCCGCATCCACACAGTCGATTTTGTCGCAATGTGATAGTGCTACAAATCACATGTATGTAGAGCCCATGCTTTCTTATGGGTTCTTCCACACTAATGATATTTTGTAGCATGCTACATTGCGAGACTACAAAATCGTAGCATGCTCTATACCAGTGTTCCCCAACTCCAGTCCTCAGGGACCGCCAGCAGGTCATGTTTTCAGGATTTCCTCAGTGTTGCACAGGTGATGTAATTATCACCAGCGCCTCACACATTGCCACAGGTGTTTTTAGCATAGGATATCCTGAAAACATGACCTGTTGGTGGTCCCTGAGTACTGGAGTTGGGGACCCCTGCTCTATACAGCCGCAATTTGCGATTTTTTTTCTAGCCCATGTATTCCTATGGAGCCATCATTTTTTGTGCAGTGCGATGCAACTTTTACAGTTGGAAATCCTACTGTAAAAGCCCTATCTGCAGTAAAAAAAAAAAAAATACATCAGCTAAGAGGCGTTGTCAGCTCCGGCATGGATCCGAAAATCCTCGTAGGTGGGGCCATAACGTTGCACAACTTTGTAGCACCACAAAATCGCGTTATCGTTTGGACCACGATGCGATATTGATGCGATTTTTTTCGTGTCATCAAGTGGATGCAGGCTTAAAACCATTCCTACTTTTTCTCTCTCCCCATTTCTCCATAAATGGTCAGAGCTTTCTCTGTTCAGTCACACTTCTTTACATCAGCATTTTATTTACTTTGTCACACCCAGGAACCCATCTTATATAAGGGGATGTCACACAAAACAAGGCATGTAGACAACCAAGGTTCTGGAGGCAAATAGCCCAAAGTGAGAATGACCCTGCACATCACTAGACAGAAAGACTCCCAAACAAGCAGCAAGTGATGGCGGCTGTAGTAAAGGTCTGGCAAAGCATCTCAAGGGAGGAAACTCATCATTTGGTGATCATCATACATTCCAGACATCAAGCAGTCATCGACTACAAAGAACTCATCCAGTTATTAAAAATAATCATTATATTTAGACTTAATCCTCATAATTGTATTTGTTTATCTAATTACTTTTGAGCTTGTGAAATTGCAGGCACTATGTAAAAAATAGCTGCAATTCCTAAATGGTTGATGTAATACTTTTTGCTAAATCTGCTACATTAAAGCTTAAAAGTTTACACTTTGAAAAAAATCTTGATAGCTTTCATACATTCATATGGTATATCCATGTCCTTGAAGGGTTAAAGAAGTAAATACCGTATATAGGAACAGATTTTGCATTTCGATATTTGGAGGGATTGTTTTCTACCCCTTAAAGTCTATTTTATTTAGTTTCTATGATCGTCAAAGAGTCTAGTATATTTAATAATGTGGCCTTCAATAATCTGGTCTCACTGATTAAGACCTCCGGCACACTAACGTACATTTATATAGACCTATGGGGACGTGCTGATTGACGTTTTTCACAAGTGCCGATTATGCACATGAGAAAACTCATGGTATGTCCCATTCCTCTTAATTTCACGGATGAGAAATAAGACATGCCAATGTATGTCAATGTGCTGCTTTCATGTAAATCGGACAGCACATGGACTAATATGTGCAATGATGTCACAGGACAGGGATTATAGACACAGTGTAACAATACAATAATATGTGCAGTGATGTCACAGGACAGGGATTATAGACACAGTGTAACAATACAATAATATGTGCAGTGATGTCACAGGACAGGGATTATAGACACAGTGTAGCAATACAATAATATGTGCAGTGATGTCACAGGACAAGGATTATAGACACAGTGTAACAATACAATAACATGTGCAGTGATGTCCCAGGACAAGGATTATAGATACAGTGTAACAATACAATAATATGTGCAGTGATGTCACAGGACAAGGATTATAGATACAGTGTAACAATACAATAATATGTGCAGTGATGTCACAGGACAGGGATTATAGACACAGTGTAGCAATACAATAATATGTGCAGTGATGTCACAGGACAAGGATTATAGACACAGTGTAACAATACAATAACATGTGCAGTGATGTCCCAGGACAAGGATTATAGATACAGTGTAACAATACAATAATATGTGCAGTGATGTCACAGGACAGGGATTATAGACACAATGTAACAATACAATAATATGTGCAGTGATGTCACAGGACAGGGATTATAGACACAATGTAAGAATACAATAATATGTGCAGTGATGTCACAGGATAGGGATTATAGACAGTGTAACAATACAATAATATGTGCAGTGATGTCACAGGACAGGGATTATAGACACAGTGCAACAATACAATAATATGTGCAGTGATGTCACAGGACAGGGATTATAGACACAGTGTAACAATACAATAATATGTGCAGTGATGTCCCAGGACAAGGATTATAGATACAGTGTAACAATACAATAATATGTGCAGTGATGTCACAGGACAGGGATTATAGACACAGTGTAACAATACAATAATATGTGCAGTGATGTCACTGGACAGGGATTATAGACACAGTGTAACAATACAATAATATGTGCAGTGATGTCACTGGACAGGGATTATAGACACAGTGTAACAATACAATAATATGTGCAGTGATGTCACAGGACAGGGATTATAGACACAGTGTAACAATACAATAATATGTGCAGTGATGTCACAGGACAGGGATTATAGACACAGTGTAACAATACAATAATATGCACAGTGATGTCACAGGACAGGGATTATAGACACAGTGTAACAATACAATAATATGTGCAGTGATGTCACAGGACAGGGATTATAGACACAGTGTAACAATACAATAATATGTGCAGTGATGTCACAGGACAGGGATTATAGACACAGTGTAACAATACAATAATATGTGCAGTGATGTCACAGGACAAGGATTATAGATACAGTGTAACAATACAATAATATGTGCAGTGATGTCACAGGACAAGGATTATAGATACAGTGTAACAATACAATAATATGTGCAGTGATGTCACAGGACAGGGATTATAGACACAGTGTAACAATACAATAATATGTGCAGTGATGTCCCAGGACAAGGATTATAGATACAGTGTAACAATACAATAATATGTGCAGTGATGTCACAGGACAGGTATTATAGACACAGTGTAACAATACAATAATATGTGCAGTGATGTCACTGGACAGGGATTATAGACACAGTGTAACAATACAATAATATGTGCAGTGATGTCACTGGACAGGGATTATAGACACAGTGTAACAATACAATAATATGTGCAGTGATGTCACAGGACAGGGATTATAGACACAGTGTAACAATACAATAATATGTGCAGTGATGTCACTAGACAGGGATTATAGACACAGTGTAACAATACAATAATATGTGCAGTGATGTCACAGGACAAGGATTATAGACACAGTGTAACCATACAATAACATGTGCAGTGATGTCCCAGGACAAGGATTATAGATACAGTGTAACCATACAATAACATGTGCAGTGATGTCACAGGACAGGGATTATAGACACAGTGTAACAATACAATAATATGTGCAGTGATGTCACAGGACAGGGATTATAGACACAGTGCAACAATACAATAATATGTGCAGTGATGTCACAGGACAGGGATTATAGACACAGTGTAACAATACAATAATATGTGCAGTGATGTCACAGGACAAGGATTATAGATACAGTGTAACAATACAATAATATGTGCAGTGATGTCACAGGACAGGGATTATAGACACAGTGTAACAGTACAATAATATGTGCAGTGATGTCCCAGGACAAGGATTATAGATACAGTGTAACAATACAATAATATGTGCAGTGATGTCACAGGACAGGGATTATAGACACAGTGTAACAATACAATAATATGTGCAGTGATGTCACTGGACAGGGATTATAGACACAGTGTAACAATACAATAATATGTGCAGTGATGTCACTGGACAGGGATTATAGACACAGTGTAACAATACAATAATATGTGCAGTGATGTCACAGGACAGGGATTATAGACACAGTGTAACAATACAATAATATGTGCAGTGATGTCACTAGACAGGGATTATAGACACAGTGTAACAATACAATAATATGTGCAGTGATGTCACAGGACAAGGATTATAGACACAGTGTAACCATACAATAACATGTGCAGTGATGTCCCAGGACAAGGATTATAGATACAGTGTAACAATACAATAATATGTGCAGTGATGTCACAGGACAGGGATTATAGACACAGTGTAACAATACAATAATATGTGCAGTGGTGTCACTGGACAGGGATTATAGACACAGTGTAACAATACAATAATATGTGCAGTGATGTCACAGGACAGGGATTATAGACACAGTGTAACAATACAATAATATGTGCAGTGATGTCACAGGACAGGGATTATAGACACAGTGTAACAATACAATAATATGCACAGTGATGTCACAGGACAGGGATTATAGACACAGTGCAACAATACAATAATATGTGCAGTGATGTCACAGGACAGGGATTATAGACACAGTGTAACAATACAATAATATGTGCAGTGATGTCACAGGACAGGGATTATAGACACAGTGTAACAATACAATAATATGTGCAGTGATGTCACAGGACAGGGATTATAGACACAGTGTAACAATACAATAATATGTGCAGTGATGTCACTAGACAGGGATTATAGACACAGTGTAACAATACAATAATATGTGCAGTGATGTCACTAGACAGGGATTATAGACACAGTGTAACAATACAATAATATGTGCAGTGATGTCACAGGACAAGGATTATAGACACAGTGTAACCATACAATAACATGTGCAGTGATGTCCCAGGACAAGGATTATAGATACAGTGTAACAATACAATAATATGTGCAGTGATGTCACAGGACAGGGATTATAGACACAGTGTAACAATACAATAATATGTGCAGTGGTGTCACTGGACAGGGATTATAGACACAGTGTAACAATACAATAATATGTGCAGTGATGTCACAGGACAGGGATTATAGACACAGTGTAACAATACAATAATATGTGCAGTGATGTCACAGGACAGGGATTATAGACACAGTGTAACAATACAATAATATGCACAGTGATGTCACAGGACAGGGATTATAGACACAGTGCAACAATACAATAATATGTGCAGTGATGTCACAGGACAGGGATTATAGACACAGTGTAACAATACAATAATATGTGCAGTGATGTCACAGGACAGGGATTATAGACACAGTGTAACAATACAATAATATGTGCAGTGATGTCACAGGACAGGGATTATAGACACAGTGTAACAATACAATAATATGTGCAGTGATGTCACAGGACAGGGATTATAGACACAGTGTAACAATACAATAATATGTGCAGTGATGTCACAGGACAGGGATTATAGACACAGTGTGGAAGGATAATACATACAGTCATATTGCAGCATCCATCAGAAGGAGGTTATAGTAACACAAATGAGAGATATGGGGTGGCATTTTGCAGTCAAAAGGGGAATTAAACATATGTTAGCACATACTATGGAGTCAGATCAAACCAACTTTTAAAAAAGAAATTCTGCACCCCATAGGCAAATAGGTTACATTTAACGATTTATATTACAAGTTATTTTTGTGCAATATTTGTAATGTGACAATGTAAATCGAATAAACCAGGAGTACTCAACTGGCAAACCACTGTCCAAATTCAGACCAGAAATGCAAGCTGTGCAGACCCCCACAATCATTTCTAGTACAGCCAGCCACAGAACAAAGGAAAAGATGGAACAATACCTCTACATCTATTAGAAGGCAGAATTCCTTCAAGTCAATGTCAGACTTTTTAACAAGCCTTGTTACAATAACTGGGAATTGTGAGCCAAAGCCAGAATATTCTCCATAAGGAGAAGATAACTATGGACAGGCAGCTGTTTCGCGGGTTTTTGTCCCTCATCAGTGTGCAGCAGGCTTCTGGCTTGGCTAGTGAGAGGCCTATAGATGTAGGTCAGGAAGGGTATTGTTTTTTTTTTCCTTAAGGAGAGCACCTAGAAAGTGTGCGAGGAGACTTATAATGTCATCCATGCTCCTCTGAAAAATATGCAAATGAGAAGATGGAACAATACCTCTACAGCGCCACCTATTGGCTCACAATTCTTAGTCATTGTTTACAAGGCTTGTTAAAAAGCCTGAAATTGACTTGAAGGAATGCTTCATTCCAATAGGTGGCGCTGTAGAGGTATTGTGCCTTATAAGTCTCCTCACATCGGAAGGAGAAATGATGCCAACAATGATGTTCCTGTCCCTCGTTTCAGTCCCAAACTTTCAATTTTCTGTCTTTTGGGCTTTTTAAATGCAAATGAACAGTGGAATCATTCCACTATGGTGCCACCCTATTAGTCAATATCCAACCTTTTAATAGGCCTTACAATATGACTAGTGAAAAAAGCAAAACACTAATATTCATAAACACACAGCATTTTTGGGGGGCTCTTGCCCCTCATTGGCACATAGTAGGGTTCTGATAAGTATGGTGACATCACTCATTTGCATAGATTTTTCCCATGGAGCACTGCATGGTCTTTAAGACTCCATACAAGACTCCTGGTACAAGGAGAACCATAACCCCCATGGACTCACTGGGGTTTTTAAAGAAATGCTTTTAGGAGCCTAAAGAAAAAAACAAATGTAGGCACGACCTTTTAGACACATATGCACTTGTTTGTGTTTTAAAAAGAGCATCTCTTTATTAGATAAAAAAACAGCATGCAACGCCAAGCGTTTAAAGCCACATGCAACTCTTCCTCAGTCTCGCTGTAGACACACTATATACAGTTCACATTGTGATACATGATTGTGATTATATAATAATTAGAGATGAGCGAACACCAAAATGCTCGGGTGCTCGTTACTCGGCACGAAATGTTCACAATGCTCGAGGGTTCGTTTCGAGTAACGAACCCCATTGAAGTCAATGGGCGACCGGAGCATTTTTGTATTTCGCCGATGCTCGCTAAGGTTTTCATGTGTGAAAATCTGGGCAATTCAAGAAAGTGATGGGAACGACACAGCAACGGATAGGGCAGGCGAGGGGCTACATGTTGGGCTGCATCTCAAGTTCACAGGTCCCACTATTAAGCCACAATAGCGGCAAGAGTGCCCCCCCCCCCCCCGCACTGTCAGCGTAAAGATCGTTCTCCTCTGGCACAGCTGTAACAGCTGTAGCAGAGAAGAACGATGTTAGCCCATTGAATTCAATGGAACCAGCAATACAGCAGGTTCCACTGAATGCAATGGGCTGCCGGCGATCGCAGGATGAATGGTTGGGAAGGGGTTAAATATATAACCCCTTCCCTGCAATTCATCCAGAAATGTGATACACTAAAAATATATACCGGCGTATAAGGCGACGGGGCGTATAAGACGACCCCCCAACTGTCACCTTATACGCCGGCAATACAGTGGAGCAAAGAATAAAAAGCATTACTTACTTCTTCAGATGATCTGCGCCGCTCCTGCAGACTGTCACTCCTTCCTGGTCCACGGACTAAAGCTTTCTCTATGAAAGGCTTGAAATCCCCGCCTCCAGAAACACAGCCAATCACAGCAATTCAATGACATCACTGTCATTGGCTGTGATTGGCTGAAGGCACGTGTGTTTCTGGAGGCGTGGATTTAAAGCCTTTCGTAGAGAAAGCAATGCTCTGCCGGGAACCAGGAGGGAGCGACAGCCTGCAGGAGCACCGCAGAACACCAGGAAGGAGTGACAGTCTACAGGAGCGGCGCAGATCGTCTGAAGAAGTGAGTAATGCTTTTTATTCTTTGCTCCACTGTATTGCCGGCGTATAAGGTGACAGTTGGGGGGTCGTCTTATACGCCCCGTCGCCTTATACGCCGGTATATATTTTTAGTGTATCACATTTCTGGATGAATTGCAGGGAAGGGGTTATATATTTAACCCCTTCCCGACCATTCATCCTGCGATCGCCGGCAGCCCATTGCATTCAGTGGAACCTGCTGTATTGCTGGTTCCATTTAATTCAATGGGCAAACATCGTTCTTCTCTGCTACAGCTGTTACAGCTGTGGCAGAAAAGAAGGATTTGTCTTCTATATGTTCTCAATGGGGTCGGCGCTGCTGCCGCCGGCCCCACTGAGCGCATATAGAGACGATTTATGGCCTTTAGAAGGACCGTTGGGGTTCTTGAAGCCTACAATACACCTAACACTCTCCCTATAGCAGCTCCAACACGATACCACTTTCCCTGAACTAATGTCAGAATACATCCGTAGCGAGCCGCGGGAAGGGCAGATTTCAATACTCGGGTGACACCTTATCTCCCCAGCCACTCACAGCAGGGGGGTGGTATAGGGCTTAAACGTTGCAGGGGGAAGTTGTAATGCCTTCCCTGTCTTTCAATTGGCCAGAAAAGCGCGCTAACGTCTCACAGAGGAAAGTGAAAGTAACCCGAACACCGCGTGGTGCTCGTTAAGAGTAACGAGCATCCCGAACACCCTAATATTCGCACGAATATCAAGCTCGGACGAGTACGTTCGCTCATCTCTAATAATAATACATGATATGGATGCATAAAGTTGGTTACAACAGTAGTATCAGGTGGTAAATAAGAAATGGATATGAAACAAAAAGAGAAAAGAAAAAACACAGGTAGGGAAAAAAGGGAGAATATATATATATATATATATATATATATATATATATATATATATATATATATACATATATATATAAATATATATATATATATATATGAAATAAAATGAATATAATGAAATGATCCAACAAATGAACAAAATGAATGAATTGTATTTTAAAAGAGAGATACTCTTTTTAAAACACAAACAAGTGCAGGCGTGTCTAAAAGGTCGCGCCAACATATCAGTGTTTTTTCCTGACCCACACATTGTGTCACTGGCCAACCCTAGCTGGTTGCACAGTCACTACATTGGCAGAACCTCTAACTCTATGCACATAACCTTTTTTCCACCCAAAAAAGAATCACCTCACCGGACTATTCTTTGCACTGGACCCCATCAAAGTAGCTCCACCTCCTCCTCTCCTTTTCACTATTATTCACATGATTACAATCTGAACAGACTTCACAGGAGGTGGTAAACCTCACTCAACTCCCTTACATTCAGGATGGCTCATCACATGTCATTTGAGGAGTGCAATATTCTTCCAATGCATTCATGATGGCAGGTCTACTGTCAATAGTAGAACTACCAGTGGGATCCGGCAGACAAGGTCATGACATTGAGCAACGTCAGGACACTGTTTACAGCGGCATCTGTAAGTGGTGGGGACTTGGAGTCTGGTCTGAGGTTCAAATTAATTAGTGACTGGTTTGCAGTTTTTTTATTTTTAGGATCTGGTCTCAGGTTGGCATTCATCTTAGCAGTCTGGTCAGGGCTCAGAATTAATTTTGGGTTCTAGTTTGGGGTCTGACTAAGTTTAGGGATCTGATCTGGGGTCTAAATGATTTCAGAAGTCTGTATTGGAGTTTGAATGATGGGTGTCAATTTTTAATTAATTTTGAGGTATGGTCTGAATTAATTTTGGGATCTGGTCAGTTTTTTCCACTAAGAAATATTCATAAAACTTAATAGTTCCACATAGTTTGCAAAATGTTAACAGTTTGACAAGTTCACTGTTGGTGTTCAATGCGGGTTTTCACTTGACTGCAAACCCAGGTAAAAGAGCCTTTACTAAAACTAGCTGAGAAGCCCTGTAATACCAGTAAGACTATTCAGACAGAAAGAGCTATACAACAACAAATCTTAAAAGTGTTCCTGATGAAGGCAACTCCTCTTCAACTAAAGGCTAGCATAGCAATCAACTTATCACTGAAGGTCCTGCTTCTCTAACGCTTGCAACTGGCTATACATGTCTCTCATATCAACAACTTCAGGCGAAATATAGCATTTCATGCCAATCATCCAGATAAATGGCAGGCCATGTAATGTAGGGTTGACCAAGTTGACAGAAGTAACAATCTCCTCATAGGGGAGGTCGTGAGAAAGGCTACCCCCTTTATAATATCTATATGCTCATATAGACTAGTTCCCTTTATGAGAAAACGCTTTTAAAGAATGGAGAACACTGATGAGCTTTTAAACTTGGGGTTGGGTATGCTTGATTTTTGTGGCACTTCCTTGGTTGTAATATCTGTGTATGGTCTTCTTAGTCAATGTTCGTCAATGTGCACATTACCATTATTACTGTCTGACCATGACATGTTGGAAATGTTTTGGTGTTGTGGTCTATACAATTGGTCTGATATACAAGATCCACATGCCAGGCACTCTATAAGCCGTTAAATCAATGTACCATCTTAAAGCTGCCATCTAGAATAAGACAGATATCTGGCATCTTGTAAGCAGGAGGTGGCACTTATGAGCTAAAGAGATTATGTGGAACATAAATGATGCTTAACTCACCATATAATACAAGTAAGCAGGACGCCTACAAAGCAGCCATTATCCTACCATAAGCCAGCACTTGCTTTTTTTTGGCATTAGATCCATGTATGCTTTGGCCGGGAGTCTCATATATCCTCTTTCTCAAAGAGATTCAGAAAAATTCCTCCCGCTATCCTAGAGCTATATATTTTATAGAAAGCCCTGTTGGCAGGAACAGCAGAAACATCATTAGTAAACTTGGATCCTGTCCTATAGAACAGTTTCTAACAGAGCATTCAGTGTCCGGTTCAGCATCCATCTCCCAATCCACAAGCACACATTCCAGGCAAGGAATTCGAAACTTCAGAACCTACTGTACGTTTCCCACAAACTGTGTTCTGTAGCCGTACACAAACCTTAATTAGGACATTTGACTATATCTGTGCTTTATTCTAATATGCACAAGCCAGACTCGAGCACTTTATATGCTGATCAATAATTATATATATTTGTACAGATCTAGCAATTGTTAACATGACTGCCACATTATAATAACTCGATTTATATCATTGTAATAACATTGTAGTTGAAGGGGTTGTGCCAAGATGGTATCCTACTCAGGACCCCCCTCTATGTTCCAGAACAGAAAGCCATTCAGTAAGAGCGACTCCCATCCTAGTGGTCTTTCTGCTATTTATTATATATACATAGCCATCCTGCAGTGCTACACTTGCTTTACAGCTGGCACTGCAAGGGAGTTGTCAAATTGGGTACGGTTTCCCCCAGCAAAATCAGTTATTTGGGAGGATATTCCCTCGAGCCCTGTATCCTTAAAGGAGTTGTGCATCTTGGCACAACCTCTTTAATGTAAAGTATATTGTGTTAAATGCCAAGTTAACATTTGCTAAATCTGTATGTGTTGCTCATTGGATATATGGGATCTGATGGATATATGAAATGACATGGGTTCGCTCTACCTACTGATTTGAGATCCCTTTTCTCTGTGTATGCCACAAATGAAATGTCTGAACTACTTATAGTAACAATAAAACACTTCTGGAAATACTGTAGCAGTCTAATTATTAACGTAATTAAAAAAGGTAAAATTCAGAAAAATGTGAACCTTAACATGCAAATAATTATGCAATCCAATTAGTTTTACATAAAAGAACCATTGCGCATGTCTGTTATCTATCTATCTCATATCTATCTATCTATCTTATATCTATCTATCTCATATCTATCTATCTATCTATCTCCTATCTATCTATCTATCTATCTATCTATCTATCTATCTATCTATCTAGCTAGCTAGCTCTCTCATATCTATCTATCTATCTATCTCATATCTATCTATCTATCTAATATCTATCTATCTCATATCTATCTATCTATCTATCTATCTATCTATCTATCTATCCATCTAACTATCTATCTATCTCCTATCTATCTATCTCACATCTATCTATCTATCTATCTATCTATCTATCTATCTATCTATCTATCTATCTATCTATCTATCCATCTACATTGAATCTATCTGCATTTACAGTTAGTGACATAACGGTTATATCATCATTTACTGTATAGTATACAACCTCCATAGAGGTCAATAAATTAAAATCCCAGAAAAGCTAAGTGACGTCAGCTTCCGAAATGAGAGAAAATAGAAAAGGATTTACAGAACATCTGTCTTCTGTGATATTTTATTACATGATAATACCACATGTACGCTGTAGCAACACAGCTTTATGATAATTTGATTGTCACCCATTTTCTATTAAATTGGTGTGCCTGTGAGGCATAAGATCCCTTATATTCAGCAACAATCTGTGGTTTATTGTACATGGTGGGAAACTAGAATTTTAGGCTTATTCCACAGCTATCTACAGATGTACAGCGAAGGTTAACTTGACTATTAAAACATTACGATAACAATAACTTTTCAATAAGATAAAATAACTCCTTACATAAAGTTATCGCAGTCAAGTTAAACTTTGCTACATCTGTGATAAAGTTAAACTTGAGACTTACTGCATTAAGGCCTTATTTACATCAGCGATGGAGACACTGTCTTTGATTTTCATGCATGTAGTGCTATATAATTCAGGAGAATGACAGACTCTAAGCCAGGTGGAACCCTTAATAGTCAATGGGTTATGCCTAATAAGTCCCAGATCTGGCATGGCCACTTTTACTATATGGAGCTGAACAACGAACAAATACAACACAGGTCAGCTATAGGAACAAACCCTAAGGCTGGATTCACACAGGGCGGATTTGCCGCGGTTCTGCCGCAGCAGATCCGCCCGCAGCAAAACCGCCCGCGGCCGCTAATCTCGGGATTAGCCAGCCATGTGGACGAGGTTTCTCAGAAACCTCGTCCACACAGGACAGCTAATCCGCTGCGGTAAATCCGATTGAAACCGCGGCGGTTCTCCCGGCGGAAATCTCGCCGTTTTTGCTGCGGCCAAGCCGCGAGATTTCCGATGAAAATACGCCCCGTGTGAACCCAGCCTTAGAAAACATTCTATGCCATAGATAGTTTATGCTGATTTACACGAGTTCTTGGCTCATGTAATAAGTGCCAGTGAATGCACACATTGATCAACACTCATTTTGTTTTACGCAGATGAAGAATTGGTTTATGGGGATTGACAATCCCTGTTTACACAGTAAGTTGTACCACCAATCAGTGAGCATTTTTATGCTCACATGAACAAGCCGACGATTCAGTGGTGGTCCCTTAACATGGCCTGATTATTGGGCGAATGAGAGTTTTGAGGAATACTTGGGCCTGATATTCATTAAATTGACCATTATTACCCTTTCAATTGTTTTGCAATGGCTTTTCCTGTGTTAAAGGGGTTTTCTGGGAAAAATACTATTGATGAACTATCCTCAGGATAGGTCATCAATAGTTGATTGGATGGGGTCAATCACTTGGGACTGATCAGCTGATTGTGCTCACACTGACAGCACCCCAATTACACATGGGTCAGAGCGGAAGCAGCGGAAGTCTCCGCTCTGACCTCTGTGTACTGGCAAGCGCTTGCAACTACAAGCACAGTCCACATTCAAATCAATGTAAGCCATGCCTGCAATTACAAGCACCAGCGACTTCACAGAGGTCGGAGCTGAGACTTTTGCTGCTCCCGCTCGGACCCCTGTGTATTTGTGGCACTGTCAGCAGGCACACAATCAGCTGATCGGTAGGGATCCCAAGCGAAGAACCCCAGCCGATCAACTATTAATGACTTATCCTGAGTATTTTCCTCAGAAAATCCCTTTAAGATACAGTAAGAGAACAATAACTTATTAATGGCTTGAGATAAGATAACTTGTTGCAGAAAGTTATCACAGTCAAATTAAATTAAACTTTGCTACATCTGTACATACTTGTTGTGTTTGTTCCAGGCTAAAGCACTTTTCACCTAGCCCCAAGTAAATAAAGATATTTGTCCTATGGCTGTTGACATGTTATCTCAGAGAAAGATGGACTGAGCTGGGAACACTTCTTCCAATTACCGAAACCCAGCAAATGCGCTACCTTTCTTATTTCAGGGAAAGACAAGAAGAGATGTGCATGGCCTTGTATCTGTATAGAATAGTACTGCAAATATATCATACTGCATCCAGTAAAGATCACAGACGCATTCCCGTAAAAGCACTTCATGTTATAGCAGTCGCTGCAGTGAGTTACATTTCTTCAATAGTCAGTGACTAGGAATAAAGAAAAACTATTTGTAATCATTGGACGGTCTACAGTTTTGAGCAGCACCGTTATAAGTGTTAGGTTTTGAGTGGATAGCGCATAGTAAAGTAGGACATGCTGTCAATAAATCAATGTTCACATGTGTCCTATATGTAGTGGCCCAGCACATCATCCTGGTCCCCTCCATAAATGTCATACGTGTTTGTCTCATGTGGATGCACTGTGCAAAGCTGTCTTGTTTATTTCCACTGTGAGTATTGCACAGCTGCAGCACTATAAGGGTTAACTGTTCAATAAAATTCAAAGTCTGCATGTAAATGTATTAAGTATGTCATGTCATGTGGTATGAAAGAAGGTATAAATAGGAGTGATTGAGAGCAGGAAGAGGTCCATGCCTTCAGGACTGTTGCTGTTCAGGAGGTCCAGGTACATGGGGACACCTTCACTTCCCATGTACTGAAACATGGAAGAGGAGGAGAGATTTCCCATGCTACATGTGGTTGGATGTTAATGGAGTGAGCCGCAAAAAGTTAAAGAGCACTTGTAAGAAACTACTTCTTCCCAAGACCAGTGCAGAGGTACTATCTGATTGTTTAAGTTTCCTACGCGGCCGTCCACCACCAGGATGTGACAATCATTGGCTAACTCTCTCTTCTCCCTCTAAAAGTTTATGCACATGGCATCCTATCCTGAAATTCAGTGGATATAATGTCTGCCTCCTCTATACTTCTCCCATTGGTTGAAAAATGTGTTTCTTGTCCAAAGCCACCCTCCCTGTGGTGTTGAGTAATGGAAGACTGGCCATACAGTTGGGAGATTGGTATCCATTCCTGCTCCTCATGAGACAACAATATGTCATTGTCCCTAAGACCCTGTTGCGTCTGTTTCAGAAGGCAGACAACAGGGATGGTCATACTAGCCAGTGCATCATCATGACTGATTATTTTGGTCCCTTCCTCAAAGCAAGCTAAAATGGCACACACATCTTTAATCTGCTAATGGCATGCAACATCTGGTATACTGTGATCACTCTCTGCTGGTGGCTTAGCCTCTGCAACACATGCAATGTGGAATTCCACCATGTAGGCACGTCACAGATGAGACAGTTGGATGGTATCCTGAATTGTCGCTGTACCTCCACTAAATAAGAGATGGCGGGGTGTGAGTGCCAAAAGTGCAAGCACAGTTTCTTGGCCTTTTCCAGCATTAGATTTAAACCTGTGTAATTACAGTGATACCTTGGGTTAAGAGTTTCTCAGCTTACAAGCTTTTTGACTTGAGAGCAGGCTCTCTCCCGAATTTTTGCTCTGATTTAAAAGCAAACACTTGGGTTAAGAGCCTTGCTCTCAACTAGGCCACCACTACTGCCGGTGGCCCATGGAAAGCGATGGCCTGTCGGCAACCCCTGCAGTGATTTTCGGGGAAGGGCTTGAAATATAAGCCCTTTCCTGAAAATCTTCCCTAGCTGTAGTAAAAAAATATATACTCACCCGTCCGCCGATGCTGGGGCTCAGGTCTGTCTAACTGCTGCTTGTTCTCCCTGCATTTTTAATCCCTGCCTGCTGAAAAGCTTCAGAGCAGTGCAGGGAGAACAAGCAGGGGCTAGACGCACCTGAGCCCCGGCAGACAGGTGAGTATATATATATATATTTTTTTTTTACTACAGCTAGGAATGATATTCAGGGAAGGTCTTATATTTAAAAACCTTCCCAGAAAATCACTGCGGTAGTGCCGGTGTCCTATTGGGCAACACGATCCCCATTGAAATCAGCTTTGCAATCCGAAACAGATAAATGGCTATTCCATTCATTTCAATGGGGAAAATTGATTTGACTTACGAGTGTTTTCGGTTAAGAGCTCCACTACGGAATGATTTAAACTTATGTAAGGTTTTTTGTTTGCTTGTTCACTTTTTAGTGTAGTTTTATGCAACTTATCAGTGAAAACCACTGCTAGCTGCGTAAGGCCTGCAAATAATTCATAGTGGCTGAACTGGCAATTTAGTACGATGTCTGAGGACACGTATTGTGTATATTTGCTTATTTGGTTTTCTTTTTTTTTTTTTTGTATTAACAAAAAAAGTACCACCAACTTAGAAAGCTGCAATCCCTGGGAGGAATGATATGTGAGAACAGAAGGCCGCAGGGTATAGCTTGTGATCTGTCTCTTTATGCTTATGAGCTGTCCCTGTGTGACGAAGTGTAATTGAATTCCACACTGCTAGTTGGGTAAGGTCTGCAAATAATTTGTAGTAGCAAGGCTGGCAACTTTGAAAAAAGTTTGAGTCCACAAAGCAAAAATTATTCCCCATGCTTATCTGTCCGCTTTGCTGCTATATATGTTGACAGCAGCAGAAATATAACCTCTCCCAATGTACAGGCCACGTTTCATATAGGCATATAAATAGGATGCAGCTTCTTTCTCTGCTCCCTCCAATAGAACCCCGGTATAAAAGCTCTTACACCAGCAGTGATATATCCTCTGTAGAATATCTATCCCTATTTGGCATACATGTGCGTATGCGATTTCACGCTGGCGGCATGCGGCCGAAAATCACAATAGTGAAGAATGGCCATGATCTAGTTCCGACATTAACTAGCATTTTCTCAT